>NC_134541.1:120011754-120326254 GCF_050624435.1 Tenrec ecaudatus | reverse complement strand
GGTAGTAGTTGTCATCACAAACCAGCATAGCCAGACAAACTGTGAATCCTACAGTATCAAGAATTTCTTGTTACTGCCATTATTTCCATGTACAACAATCTATGATACATTTACTCATTTGTCATTGATGACAGTCATGTCATCATCTTCTGGAACATCATCATAACAATACAAACCCTTATTTTGGGGGAGGTCTTATTTTCAGGGGGGATGCCTTATATTTCAGCGAGAGGCAAAACTGTAATTAGCTCTTATTTTCAGGGGTGTCTTACTTTTGGGGAAACAGGGTACTTACATGTGCATTTATTCTGGGGTCAGCCAGACTGGGGAGTCCCCACCAACGATATTTGCTAGAACCTTTAAGTTGACCATTTGTTTCTTCTCAAGGATCCATAAATCTTTGCTTCTCTTTTCATCTCTGGAATCTCATATAGCCCAGGTGTCTTCTAGTTGTTTTGTCATCTGAGTTTCTTTCAGGAACCCTTGTGTTTGCTTTTCTCTCTCTGAGGACAGGTTACAAAGGAGGCGGAACAGGAATGCTCATCCAGTTGACCTTTTTCTTGGAATCACCTTAACCACTTAAGCTGAAGTTTTGAGGCCAAAGAGGAACATGATCAGATTTGTGTTTTAGAAAGTATTTCTAGAAGAAACTTAAATGATTTATTTGAGCAAAGAGACCAGTTAAAAGACTATGACCGGCTAAATCGCTATATAGGATATGATATACCCACACCAAGCCTACTAACTACTTATTGCAGTGTAACAAATTATACCTAAATTCAGCAGCTTAAAACATACACCTTTCTTTCTTAAAAAAAAAAACCCAAACATTTTATTGGGGGCTCTTACAGCTCTTATCATAATCCACACATCCATCCATTATGTCAAGCACATTTGTACATATGTTGCCATAATCATTTTCAAAACATGTTTTTCTCTTAAAAATCATTTTATTGTGGGTTTGTACAACTCTTATCACAATCCATCCATCCATTGTGTCAAGCACATCTGTACATTTGTTGCCATCATCTTTCTGAAAACATTTTCTTTCTACTTGAGCCATTGGTAACAGCTCATTTCCCCCCTCCTTCCCTGCACCCCCTCCCTCATGAACCCTTGATAATTTATAAATTATTATTATTTTGTCATGTCTTACACTGTCCAATGTCTCCCTTCACCCAGTTTTCTATTATCCGTCCCCTAGGGAGAGGGTTATAAAAACACACATTTCTATCTTACCATTTGATTCTGTGGATTAGACATCTAGGGACAGGTTAGCCTTGTTCTCACAGTCTTTCATAAAGAAGAGATCTAACTGTTGCCCAGGGCTAGGATCTCTCATTGGAAGACTCATTTCAAGAAGGTTTTGCTTCCAAGCTCACTAACGTCCATAGCAGAATTCAGTTCCGTCACTGGAGATCACCCTCAGTTCTTATTGTGAATTTCCCCAACATGACATGAGTGGCATTTGTTTCATTAATGCCAACAGAAAATGTCTTCTAGGAAAACAGAAGTTACAATTTTTTTGTAATCTAAAGGCAAAAGTGACATACCTCAATGTTGCCATATTCTGTTGGTCAGAAGCTAGTTATTCAAGGGAAAATGATTTCAGAAGGCAGTGAATACCATCTCAGAGGGTGCCTGTCACACCACGAAATTCAATGTCAAAAAAACTCAAACTCTACCATTGAGTTGACTCTGACTCATAGCAACCTTATAGGACAGGGCAGAACTTCACTTGTGGCTATTTCTGAGGTTGTAAATTTTTATGAGAGAATAAAATCGCATCTTTCTCTTGAGGAGTCACTGGTGGTTTTGAACTGCTGAACATGTGGTTAGCAGTCCAACATGTTACCCACTATGCCACCGGAGTTCATTGGAATAAAATGTAGTAATCAAAATTAAAGTGTTCTCACATGGAAAATCTCTCTATTAAGCAGAAAAAGAAGAAAATGCAAACTACTTATGTTATCCTTTATGACAAAAAGTTGCAAGAAGTGGAACTCTTTTCCCGTTTAGATATGCACGAGACGTATTTGTAACACTCTCAACTGGTTACCATGGTTAATTCTTGAATTTTTAAGTTATTTGTATTGTTTGAATTTTAAAAAATGATAATGTATTCATGCTTTTGCAATTCAGAATATTTTTCAGTGAATACATAAAACAGACTATTGTGATAGTGCTGATGAGAGATGATGGTGGCAAAGGAGAAGGAGGAAACTGAGAGAGAAGGGGGGAGTATTTCAGAGGTCAAAGCCAACAGAGTTTAACGCATTTGAAGAAAGAGGAGTCTAGGATGACTTTACAGCTTAGAGTTTATATGACGGGATGAACAAAGAAGCTTCATTTAATTAGAGAATATCTTTCATTTAATTAAGGAACAACAGATTTTAGGGTAACTGTGGGGTGGTTTTACTATGAGTCAGAACTGAGTTGATAGAAACAGGCTTTGTTTTGGGGCTTGGGGGCGGTGAGGTGAGTTACGGCAATGATATAAGTTCTTAAGTTTCCTTAGCAACCCTTCGGTATTCAAAGCATATAAATCACTGATATTTGATTGTCCAATGGGAGTAATGATTCCAGGAGGGTATGGGAAGGGAAGTGGTAGAGGGAGGGGGGGAACAGATAGCAATGATGATGGAATAATCCCCCTCACGGTGGATGGATACCAGGATTATAGTTGAAGGGATAGAATGGGCGGTGTAAGATGTGTATAAATAATAATAACAACAATTCATTAAGGGTTTGTGATGTGGCAGGGTGGGAGAGGGAGGGAATAAAGGAGGATACCAGAGGAGCTGGTATCAAAGGACTTAAGAAGAAAGCTAATATTTTGGAATTGTTGATGGAAACATTTGTACATGTCTGCTTGATATAATTGACTTATGGATTGTTATAATATATGTAAGAGCCCTCAATAAAAGGATTTATTATTTGAAAAAAGAAAAAAAAAGCTGAGAAACAAACCTCCCCCCAAGCCTTTGACTATCCTGCACAATTAGCTTCACCCACTCCTTTTGGGTATAGAGAGAAATGCTAGGGAAATATGTCTTATTATAATGAGAACTTTGGCTACAGACACCAACGTGGTTCCTTTGGTGACTTATGCCAATGTTGATGTGGACCAAGAGTACATCACTTGCCTCTCAAATTGGCAAAGCCTAAAGAACCTTGAGCATAAGCACTATTGAGCTTCAGGTGCACAAGATATCCAGAGAGACTGCACAGCCCAATTAATTTGATTCTACTGAATTTAAATTTAAATGCTTTCCTATGATTGTCGGCCACTCTGTCACACAGGAGAGAGTGAAAAGGGGGACCAAACAAGATGATCACCGTCCCATTGATGGTCCAAACAAAGCACAAGCATATTCTAGAAACAAATGGGTTTGGGGATCCTGGAAGAATGGCAAAGTTGTAAGAAAGATGTGGAGTCTCAAAGTGAGGCAAATAGTTAAGATACTTAGTTACTCAACAAAAGGTTAGAGCTTCGAGTCTATCCCAAGCAAGCTCAGGAGAAAAACCTGGTGGCCTGTTGTTAGGTGCTGTCTAGTCTATTCTGATTCCTAGCGACCCTCTGGATAGCAGACTAAAACACTGCCCAGTGCCGTGCCATCCTTACAAGTATTGTTGCAGTTGAGTTCATTGGTACAGCCACTGTCATCGGTCTTGTCAAAGGTCTTCCTCTTTGGCAATGCCCTTCCATATTACCAAGCATGGTTTCCTTTTTCAGCGACAGGTCCCTATCTGGCAACGTGTCCAAAAGAAATGAGGCCAAGTATTGCCTTCCTTGCCTCTAAGGAGCATCCTGGCTGTACTTTTTCCAAGACAGTTTTGTTTGCTTTCTGTAGTCCATGGTACTTTCAATATTCTTTGCAGCATAACAAAAATTCAATCACATTGAATCTTGTTCAGGTTTCCTTATTCAATGTCCAACTTTCACATGCAAATGACATGAATGAAAATAGCATGATATGCATCGTGTTTCAGGCCAGGTGCACCTTAGCCCTCAAATTAACATCCTTGCTTTTCAACACTTTAAAGAGGGTGTGGGCAGCAGATTTACCCAATTCAACGGTTGTTTGATCTTTTCTCAGTTGCTTCCATGAACATTGATTGTGGATCCAAGCAAGAAGAAATTCTTGCCAACTTCACTCTTTTCTCTGTTTACCATGATGTTACCTCCTGATCGAATTGTGAGGATTTGGGTTCTCTTTACATTGCGTTGTAATCCATACTACAGGCTGCAATTTTTTATTTTCACCAGGAAGTGCTTCAAGTCCTTACTTTCATCAAGCCAGGTTGTCATCTGTATATCACAGGTTTTAATACGCCTTCTTCCAATGCCATCGTACCCTTTTTCCTCGTGTAACACAGCTTCTCTGATGATTTGCTCAGCCTACAGTTGGAATAAGGATGGTAAGAGGATACAACCCTGATGTACATCTTCTCTGATTTTACACCACGCAGTATGCCTTTGTTCCCACAACTGCTTCTTGATCCATGTCCAGGTTCCTCCTGAGCACAATGTTGTATTCTGGGATTTCCATAATTCTCAAGGCCATCCATAGTTTGTGGTGGTCTACACAGTCGAATGCCTTGTTGTTGTTGGTTCCAAACCACAATAACTTTTTGTACAATATAGTGAGACACTGCCCAGTCCAGTGCCATCCTCACAATTGTTCCTGTGCTTGAGCCCATTATTGCAGCCAAGGTGTCAGCGGTCTTCTTAAGAGCCTTCCTCTCTACTTGCCCTCTATATACCAGACATGACGTCCTTCTTCAGGCTGTCTCTCCTAACCACATCTAAAGTATGTAAGACTAAGTCTTACCATCCTTACCGCTAGCTGTACTTCCAAGACAGATTTGTTTGTTCTTCTAGCAGTCCATGGTACTTTCAATATTCTTCTCCAGCACCACAATGCAAATGTACCGAGTTTTCTTTGGCCTTCTGTATTCAGTGTCCAACTTTCACAGGCATAGGAGTTAATTGAAAATATCATGGCTTGGTTTGGGTCAGGAGTGCCTTAGTTCCCCAAGTAAAATCCTTGCTTTCAACACTCTAAAGAGGCCTTGTGCAGCAGATGTACTTGATACAACTCATCTTTGGATCTCTTGACTGATTTTGACCTCTCCAATGCCTTAGCATCGTCAGTAAAACACAAGTAAGCATCTTTCTGATACTCTATGCTTGTAGCCAAGCTCTTTTGGAAGTCTGCAATGATATCCTTGTTTCATGTACATCCTCTTTGGAATCCTGCCTGGACCTCTGGCAGCTTCCTATCAATGTCCTGCTGCAACCATGTCTGCATGCTCTTCAGTAACATTTTCTTGCATGTGCTATCAATGATATTGTTCTTTGATTTCTACATTCTGTGTGCCACTTTTCTTTGAAATGGGTACAAATATGGATTTCTTCCAAACAGTCGATGAAGTAACTGCTGTCCAAATTTCCTAGCATAGATAAGTGAGTGCTTCCAGCACTTCATTAGCTTGTTGAAACATTGGAATTGGTGATTCTATCAGTTTCTGGATCCTTGTTTTGGGCTAATGCTTTCAGCGCAGCTTGGACTAATTCAGCGCCATTGGTTTTTACTCATATTCTACCTCTTAAATGATTGAAAAGTTCTTTTTGGTACAATGACTGTGTACTCCTTCCGTCTTCCTTTAATGCTTCCTGCATTGCTCAATAGAGTCTTTCAATATTGCAACGTGAGGCTTGATCCCCCGCCCCCTTGAGTTCTTTCAGTTTATGCCGAGTCTGTTCTTCCTGAGCATAGTTTTTTAACTCTAGGTTTTTGCACATTTTCACTCTAATATATTACTTTATCTTTTTGAGCTGCCCTTTGGAATTTTCTTTTTCTTTATCTTCTATGTGACTTAGCTACTGTACGATTTAGAGCAAGTTTCACGGTGTCTTCTGACATCCACTGGTTTCTTTTCTATCTTTGCTGTCTTCTTAATGACTTTTTACTCTGTTGATGTATGATGCTGCCGACATCATCCCATAGCTTATTAGGCCTTCTGGCATTAGCGTTTAATCCATCAAATTGAGAGGTTTTCGACTTCAGGTGGGACAAGGTTGTCTATTGGCTCCCATGGACTTGTTTTCATTTTGTTCAGCTTCAACCTGAACTTACATATGAGCAATTTGTGTCAACCTCTGACCCGGTTTTAGTTACTGACATTGAGCTACATCATCTCTTCCCAGAGAGGTAATCAACTTGATTTCTGTGTATTCCATGTGGAGAAGTCCACTTGTATAGTTTCCATTGTGTTGTTGAAATAAGTATTTGCTACAAATGCCATTGGTCTTGTAAAATTCTGTCATGCTATCTCCAGCGTCATTTCCATTGCAGAGGTCATGTGTGGCAGTTACATACTCTATCAACTTGAGCTAAGGGGTGGAGTCTAGCCTGTCAATCAGGTCGCAGCTTGATGACTTCATTTGGGGGCGCTATGGAGATAAATAGCTCACTGGAGGCCAGACCCACTCTCCCTGTCTTCTCTTTCCTGCTGTTGAGACACTCAGAGAGCTGGAGGAGACTCGCACCAGTGTTGAGATGCTTCTACTGCCACTGTATCCATAGGACTTTCTACCCACTGGCTGTGATCTTCCTGCATTCGGCATCATTGCATTTGCTTCATAGTCTAAAGAGGCATTTATGGACTAATATTCCACATATGGGCTAATATCAGACTTATGGACTTGATCTGGACTGGGTTGGGATGTTTTCTTAATATACAATTGCTCTCATATATAACTCTTTCTTTCCTTTTTTAAAAGATCATTTTATTGGGGGCTCTTACAGCTCTTATAACAATGCATACATCAACTGTATCAAGCATATTTATCCATATGTTGCCATCATTGTTTTCTAAACATTTACATTCTATATGAGCCCTTGGTATCAGGAACTCTTTTTACCTTCCCTCCCTACTCCTCCCTCATGTCCCCTTGATAAATTATTATTACTTTCAGATCTTATACCTATCACTGTCTCCCTTCGCCCACAGTTTCTTCCCCCCTTCATCTTCCTCCCCGTGTGCTCCCTGTATCACTACTCCCATTTCTGTTCCTGTGGAGTTTATCTGACCTGGATTCCATGTGTCATGAGTTCTTAACTGTACCAGTGTACATGCTCCCGTCTAGCCTGCAGTGAGAGTCAGGATTGGGGTCATGATATTGCAGGGTGAGGAAGCCTCAAGGAACTTGAGGAATATTGTTTGTTTCATTGGTGGATACCTCTTTATTTTATATATATATAATATATATATAAACAAATATATATATATTTGTTTCTCTAATCAACTCAGACTAACACATCATAATTTTCAAGTACTGGTCCTTCTTTGTTTCCAAGTTTTGTATTCCAATGACCAATAATTATCAATACACCTTGATTACATGTTTGATCAATTTCAGACTGAAGACTAGTTAAATTCTTTGATTTCTTCATCACAAGCTTTTGCATTTGGTCCACAAATTAGAATAATAGTTTTGTTGACTGAATTTCCTTGAATTCAGACAGATATTATACTACTACAGACAATGTTGCACTTTCAGGCTAGATCTTGAAATGCCCTTTTTGACAATGAATGCAATGTCGTTCCTCTTGATGGTTCATTCCTGACATAGTAAATGATATGATTTTCTGATTCCAAGTGGCTCATATCAGTCCATTTCAGCTCACTTATACATAGAATGCCAGCTTTTATTCATTTCATAATTGACGAGTTCCAGTTTTCCAAGTTTCCTACATGGTACATTACAAAAGTACTTGGGACATTGCAAAGTCCAATTATTAATCAATGTTTGCAGTTGTTTCTTCTCACCGTGAACTGTGTCCCATCAGCCAATGAAGGTCGCGAAAGTTTCGCTCCTGAACGTTTCACAGCATCTACAGCAGCTTGGTCGATTCTACTTTGAGAAGTCCGTTCTTCGTCAGTCATATTTTGAGTGCCTTCCCACTCGAAGGGCCCATCCTCTGGAAATGTTCTACTTCTTTTCATGAGGTTTTCAGTATCTGACAATGTTTTAATTCTATTTATAAGGTTTTCAGAGACTGATTCCTCAGAAGCGCACAGTCCATTTTTCTTCTTAGCCTGTGTTTAGTCTGCGAGCTCTGCTGCAACTTGTTTGCTTTGTGTCACCCTGCTGGCCTTTGAAATCCCTGTGACATGGCTTCCTGGGGATCCAGTTCCCAAAACCAACCACTGAAAACTCTACGGAGTTTAATTCTACTCTGACACACCTGGCGTTGTGCCAGTCGGAGTGGACTTGACAGCCACTGGTTTGTTCTTGTTGCTTTTCATTTGTGTGTTTTTTTCTAATTGTTTGTTTTTATTTTTAGACATTTTATTGTATTTCTAATGAACATATTTATGGTAAAACATATTTAATTTAATAATTTCTACACATAATGTTCAGTGGCATTGATAACATTCTTCAGATTGTGCAAACATTCTCATTTTCTTAAAAACATTTTTATCGGTGACTTGTACAGCTCTTTTGTTTGTGTTTTATGGAGAATTCCTGAGGGGTTCAGTGGCTCTAGAGAATTTCGATGGGGGTTGTCTTTGCTTTGCACATATAGGAAAAGGAAAAGACATTTGGAGTAGAATTTATAAACACTGTGAAATCCGTTTAACAAAAAACCCAAGCTCACTGACATTGGATGATTTCTGACTTACAGCAATCTGGGAGGACAGGGTAGAATTTCCCCCTGTGGATTTCCGTTCCAACGCTAACTCTTTACAGGAGTAGCAAACAGTGTCTTCTTCCTGCAGAGCGGCTGGTGGTTTCACCTTGCTGTTGGCAGCCCAGCACTGACCTACTATGCCACCCAAACTCCCAATCTCCTAATGAAACGTTAGCCCCACGGCTGTGCTCTGCTTGAGCCCACCTTTGCAGCCACGGCGTCAATCCACCTCCTTGAGGGCTTCCTCTTTCCCGCTGCCCTCCACTCTACCAAGCCCGATGTCCTTCTCCGGGGACTGGTCTCTCCTGACAACAGGTTTAAAGTATGTGAGATAAAGTCGTGACATCCTTGCCTCTAGGAAACATTCTGGCCAGTTGCATCATCATGCAAGATGGAGAAATAAAATGATACATGTTTGAGGTTCAGAACTCACAGAGAACAAAGCAGGAACTTTTATGGAAAAAAAAAAGAACTTTGATACATTCAAGTTCTCCTGGCCATAAAAAGGAGTGAGAGATATGCTTCAAGCACTACTCTGTTAGGCAGGCCACATATTGAGAGATCATTTCCTTTAGGAAAGGGTTCTTCTTATTATTTTATAGTGCATATGCACCGGTTAAATTTTATCTTTTCCTTCTTGTCTGCTTTCCTAGCCTGCACCTCATTTTACTAATTCTCTGCTATGGTACATGGCTGATAATACACAAAGCGTTCTGAGGACATCATTTTTCTATGAAAGGTAAGTGAATAAGTGAATCATTACTTATATTGGAAGACTTACCTGACCAGATGTTCTTTAAAATAAAGAACATTATGTTTAGCTGGCTTATTATTATTTGTGAATTCATGATACGCGTCAAGTTTACAATCATTTTACACACTTGTATATGCATTCTTTCCCCCATTAAGGGGGGTGAATGAACATTTAGCAGCAGCAGCAGCGAACCTGACAAGACTTTGGCCAAGGAGAGTGCTGCTGTGTGGTCCTGCCAACTCAGGTGACCCCTCAGCAAGTGCCCATTCCACAACAGGGTCTGTGCTTCTTCCACATGGGACTTTGCCCAGCATTGTAAAGCTACACTGCCGCAGTTGGGCATCTCCAAGGAGTTGACCACACACCTTTCTGTCTCCAGCAGATAACAGAGGGGCAGATAACTAAATTTTAAGAGAGACTAGTCTCCAGAAGCCACCCTCACAGTAGCCACAACTGTATGGGAGTGCTTCCTCGACTCCACAGCTTGCAACATTTTTACACTGGATTTTTATCTTACAAGTGTTAAGTACAGGTAACATCAAACTCACTGACATTGAGTCGATGTTAACTCATAGTGACCTAATAGGGCAGAGTAGCACTGCCCTTGTGAGTTACAAAGAGTGTAACTCTTTATGGGAGTAGAAAACACTCTCTTTCTCCTGAGGAGAGGCTGGTGGTTTCGAGCTGCTGATAGTGCAGCCCAACATGTAATCACTATGCCACCAGGGCTCCAATAAGATGTACAGAGGGGTCATAACTCTGGCAATGAGTGGGCCATTCACTCAGAAGAGCAATGAGGAAATGCACCAAGGGGAAATAAACAATTTTTCATTTGTCAAGTGCTGTCTCCTCCTGCCTGCACACCCAAGTGCAACTTCCTACTACTTGCACATCAAAAGGCTCAGGAGGTCGGAGGTTTATTAGACTCTTCTAGCTCTGGCCTTCGAAAAGCCAACGTATCAGTCGTTCTGGATAAGGTTGGCTTCGATGACCATGGTTTATAACCCTCTCAGTTTACTATCCACACAACTGAGAGCCTGCTGGTGGGCCCAGCCAAAGACATTTAACCATCTAGGTGTCTCAGAGTACAGACTCTTCCCTGGTGTTCATAAGTTTTATGATCCTTACAACTCTCCCCCTTGAGACTTAGAACCCGCCTTCAGGCCATCAGTCTTATAAAACGCACAGTCAGTTCTCAGTGATTGTTCTATGTGATCCGGAAAGCATCCTTGTTGCTCTGCGTGGTCTGGTCAGCACTCAAGAGCCATGCACAGACGACAGCAGCAATATATATATATATCGCAAAATATAGAATGCGACAACAGGTGAAGACACGGAGGAAGGTAACCAACTGAATGGCTGTAAATGCACTTTTAACCGTACTAAATCAGGAAGTCAAGACGTGAGCCAGGAGGGGTCTATTCTAAGGAAGACTTCTTGAGTTTTCACTTGTTCTACTTGCTGCTCACTTAACTTAGAATTATTGGTAAAGTTGAAGCAAAACATTTGAGTTCTAGACCCAATTATATGTGAGTAGCAAAAAGTCCACTGTCACACGAGTTTCATAAAAAAAGGCTTCTCTGACTAATTAATTGCAGCTAATCCCTGAGAGGTGTTGTCTGGACAAATCTATTTTTAAATTTCAGAATATGGTCCTTGTTACCAGAATTCAGGTTCTTGTTTAACGAACAGAAAGATTTCATTTTAGAAGACAATTGCAAGAAAATTGTAAAACAATTTTTTTCAGAGATCCCTAGGAAGAAGAAAACCTTAGCAGCAGCATCTTACATTTCCTACAGCACCAGCCCTGTGCCCACCACACACACCAAGCATTTGTAAAGGTTCCTGTGTTCACAAGATTCTTGGGAATTTCCATGGGGAACAAAGAGTTCTGGGAAATGTAGTCCCATGATGTTGTCATGGACTCTGCACATGCTCTCTCCAGATCTTCGCCGTTCCCCTGCTTTCTTACCAACCCTGAAGGAATTTTACAGGGACAAAAAAAACTTTATCGTCTAAGTGATATGGTCAAGATATGACTTCTGACGGTTTCCAAAACGAGCACAGTTGAAGAGTTTGTCGTCTGAGACACCCAGATGGGTAATGGGCCTTTGTCTGAGCCCACCTTCAGGTTCTCATCGCAGATGTCAAGAGAGGTTAATTTCTCCCTCTGGTGCTGAACGGCAGTGGCATTGTGAAAGTTTCCATCCACCTGAGCTGGAGGGGGAGTCTTTGCTGGGCCAAACCACCATCTGGAGGCTGCAAAGGAACTTGGACTTTAAGAATGAAGGTTGAGACAGAGCAATAATTTTAGGTCATTTACATAAGTACTAGATCTATCTGGATCATACTTTAGTAACTCAAATGAGCTTTAATTTTGTTTACTCTTCCTCAGACTAATGCCTTTAATAACCTTAATGTGGACACCTCTTGTTATGGCCACTTGGCTTCCTATTGTTGTCTAGACAGAATGAGCAAAGGCAAAAGATGCGACCGTGATGGTGCGTTAGTCCCGCGTAGACTAGAGAAACAAAGTAATAGATGCTCATATGTGTATAAATAAGAGCTTTCTATAAAAGAACCATTGAATATTGAGGAAATGGCCCAGCCCTGTCCAGATCAAGTTCATAAGTCCGATATTAGCCCTTATGTGAAACACATGAAATGACTCTGAATGCAGGAAGATCACAGGCTAGTGGGTTGGAAGTCTTGTGGGTCCAGTGGCATTGTAAGCATCTCAACTCTGGCAGGGAGCTCTAGATGGTTCCTCAAGCTCAGGGCACTAGTGCAGCTCCATGTCTCTTCTCAGCTAGAATGTCTAGAGAGTGAGCCTGTGTCCCACCTCCAGAGAGATATTTATCTCATTAGCGCCTCCAAATGAGGTCATCAAGCTGTTAACTGATTGACAGGCCCCTTCACTCTTAGGTCTCAAATTAACAACAGAGTTTGTAATCACCACAGACAGGAATCATAACCCAAAGGAGAGGTCGAGATATGTTTTCCCACAAACTTCTCCAGCACCACGGAAGATGATGGGCAGATAAGACACATTTTCTTATCAATGGAAGAGACCTGAGCAAGTAAAAAGGCTAGGTGGATAAAGACAGGATATTTACACTACCCTCACAATGACTGACACGACTCTTGCGGTTGGGTCTGGAAAGGTATGGCATGCAGTCTGGGGATGCAGGGGCACACATCCCTGAAAAGAAGAGGTACACTACAGAGAAGCAGCCAATAGCAGAAGACTGCCAGAGAGTGAATGAATGGTGGCAGGTCTTTTATTAGTGAATGGAATAAAAGTTCTGGCTCTATATTCCACCGGGTCTTTTAGACATGCTAAGGGCCTTTTGGAATTCTTTTCCAAAAGTCTTCTTTTCAGTAAACTCACTATTTCTTTTTTTTCTTTTCCAAGACCCAAAACAAAGCTCACTCTTTCTGTTCAACATTTTTAATGACTCCGGTCTGAATTTTGTTCCTTGCCTGAAATCTTTATTGCAAGTAGGACAAAAGCCAAGGAGTGAAGAGGCTCAAAACTTTGAGTTATCTCATGATCTGTCTTATTCTTTTTCTTAACTTTACTCTTTGATAGAGGCTCCCATGTAGCATGCAACTTCAGCCTTACTTTTTGAATTCAACACACTGCTAATAAGACTTTAGTGACTTCCTTTGCTGGCTCAGTTTGAAGTGTTGAACAGCAAGGGTGTTACTTTGAGGACTAAGGTGTTCCTGACTTGAACCATGGTGTTTTCAATGCCTCATGTGCATGTGAGAGTGGACATTGACTAAAGAAGACCCAAGAAGAACGGATTCCTTTGAATTATGGTGCTGGCAAAGAACATTGAAAGTACCATGGACTGCCAAAAGAACAAACAAATAAGTCGTGCCAGAAGTACAACCAGATTGCTTCTTAGGAGGAAGGATGTCAAGATTTTGTCTCACTTATTTTGGACATATTATCAGCAAAGGCCAGTCCCGAGAAGGACATCAAGTTTGGTAGAGGAGCAGCAAGTTTGGTAGAGGATTGACACGGTGCCAGCAACCATGGACTCAACCATAAGAACAAATGTGCACCGGGCCAGGCAATGTTCCTTTCTGTTGTAATAGTGGCTCCATGAGTCAGAGATGACTCTATAGCACTTATCAACAACACCAAGATGAATAAATGCTTCATCTGGTATTTGGTTCTGAGACTTTCAGTAAAGTCAATTCGCCATTCTTCTCCATGGAGAGGAATTCATCCATTGGGCCTGGCTATTCTTGTCTTACGTGTCTCTGGATAGTGTTTGAAAAGCAAAACAAACAAAAACACCCCTCTTTTGGGGGCATATGCTTCCAGCCCTTTGTTTCCGAGAGGAGACTTAGTTAGGAGCTCTTTGCAAATCTTCAGAAATGTGAAACGTGGAATGGAGGTTTAGGGAGGAGGGAGATGACTCTGTGCCGGGTTCCCCATTTTGTTTCCCAAATGACACTTCAATTTCAGGAAATTACATGACAGCTGCTTTTCCAAACCTTAACATTTTGTCCAATAAGCCCTGCAATTTAGGACCATAATGGGTGGCATCTCCCATTGCTACCAGCAATTCCAGGGGAACCTAGAAGAATGGAACAATTTCAAACAAGGTTGGAAATTGTAAACCATTTGTCCCTGGGTCTAGGTGACTGTGTTTCCAACCCAGGTCTCACTCAGGGTAGCTGAGAAACGAAGATAGAAACTGGGTGACAGTGAAAGAGGAAAGTTTTATTTTGGCGGATCAAGCAAGGAGCAAGGAGAAAGCAAGAGTAACGAAGACAAGCTCTTGACACAAGGGGATTTGTCATTTTGTATGTGTACACCAGGAAGTAAATGGAGGGGATTATGAATATGTAACAGAGTTCCAAGGAACTGTGCTGAATATGCATTAGGACAGGGTTATGATTCTTGACAGGATATGGCTTATTGGGCCCCTCGCTTTTAAATGTCTTTTGAGTTAGTGCAAAATTGCCAACACCTCCTTCCTTGATGGCTGTGAGTTTATTTGTTGTTGTTTTCAGGCAGCTTGTCCCCAAACTAAATTCACTGCTATCAAGTCAGACCCAACTCATCAACCCCGTAGGGCAGATTAGAACTGCTCCTGGAGGTTTCTGAGAATAGAAATCTTTAGAAGAGTAGAAAGTCTCATCTTTTCCCTGTGGCTCAACTGGTATATTTAGACTATTGACCTTGCAGTTTGTAGCTCAATGTGTAACCTACTATGTCACTATGATCGTTAGCTGGCCCCTAGTTCCCACTAAAGTCTAAACTATGACAGTGTTCTGAAAAAACTCATCGCTGTCTTCACTCTTTCCTTTCTCTTTCTACTCAATGGCGACTATGGATTGACTTTCCTAGTCAACAGCAACCCTGGGGTTGTAGTGGTTTCTCATTGGGTTGCGATCCACATGGTCCAAAGTTCGAAACCAGCAGCCACTCTGAGGGAGAAAGACTGGGCTTTGTACCCCTGTAAACAGTTACAGTCTCAGAAACCCACAGGGAGGCCATTATGAGTTATTGACTCAATGGCAGTGAGTTTGTTTCTTTTCCTAGTCAACAAGGCACAGGAACTTTCAATGGGTCAAGTACCTACTGGTGTTAGTCTTTACCACAAGGAAGGAAGTGTTGGCTGTTTTGCATTCCCAGCTGATGGAGTCAGCTCATGGTTCCATGAGCTTGGCTCTTCCAGACTGCCCTCTGGTCTGTACCCACAGAATCACTACATACCTCATCGCTTGCATGGTGCCAGGGAGGTCGAGCTGATCAAGACCCAGAGGGCAGCCTGCAACTGCCATTTGAATCTAGAAAGGAAAGTCAAAAGTAGCTGGCCATTCAGCTTGTATTTTACTCAGAAAAATCCTTTTCTACTAATTACTTCGCGTGCCTTGACGAGTGTAGATCTGTTGATTCGTGGGCTGTAGGAAAGATCAAGTGACTTTCTTTCCTGTAACTTCTAGAATGTATGATTTTCTTTCAGACATTTCTTTCTAAAAGGAACAATCAGCGTCAAATGGGCCACCCAATGTTTGCCAAAGTCCATGTTTACTGCTTCTACTCTCACCAGGCAATCTCATACTTCCTCTGCCTGCATCAGTCCGAGTGTTCTCTCCCTCATCTGTGGGATACAGAAGGATTTCTCCCAAGCTGTCTCCCCCAAATATATGCCAGACAGCTGCTTGGGAATGACTACACGTGGAGGTCTCAGAAGTAGGTCAGGGGTTATTTCCCCTGACAGCTATCTGCCATCTAGAGCAAGTAGTCACCTCTGTTTATCCCACAACAAATAGGGCCCACTCCCTTCTGATAAGGATAGTAGTTGTCTGTTTCCTTGTAGGAGACCCCTGAGGTCAAACCCGCCCAAGGATGACCAAGGTTAGGCTGCCATCTTGAATCTAGGGTCCGCCCATCTTGTCCCATGTATACCCCCAATGCCTCTTCCTATTGCGTGTATGTCCCTAGACCACCCCTTCTGATTACTGTATTACCTATAGCACACCCCCTTCCTGTGATGTATGTCCTCACCTGTAATTAGGGGGCTTGCATGTCCCCAGAGAAGATAAAAAGCCTGGGTTAGCATTAAATCGCTCTCTCTCTCCCTCCACGTGGACCATCAAGCGGGGCAGAGGTGAGCATGCTACCATGAAATGTGTCTGACTCCATTTATTTCAATACTTCACTTCTATCTCTCATGCTCTCTATAACTTTACTATGATCTTTACTTATTATCGCTGTACAATTGCGCCTACCGGACCCGTAATGATGTGTTAGGGGCTGGCTTCCCCTGACACTCATCTCCAAAACATATAGTCTCTCCTTTTTCCTCAGTCCCTCTAGGCTGGCCACCATCATTTTCTTTCTTACCTTCTGACTTGACCTCTGTTCGTGTACATTTTATAAAGGTTCAGCTTCTATATTGCTTTCTCTGCCTTGCAGCCCCCACCCCTCCAGCTGACTTGCAGGACACTGTCTATTTTGGTCTCCTCCTGTAGGCTGTTCTAAACCTTTCCAAGAAGGCCAATGGATCCTTTCCCTGGCACGTGGGTAGCCTCTACTCCTGCTATAAGGAATAGGTGACTGACGAAAGGGAACTACTGGTGAGGAGAAAGTTACTATTCCAAATGTGATCAGGGAAGCCATACTTACTAAAGTGTCCCCCAGCTTTGTCCAGTTCTCCATCTGAAAGTTAATGGTGTGGGAGAAGGGTCCTGGCACCAGTGCCGTGGGACCTGGGGAAGCCAAAAGGCTCCCAAGGGAACATCTGGGTTAGTTGCAATATTTTCCCTCTTCCCCTTACAGCACTCCTCAGAGAGGCTAAAAGGCTTTTGCTTGCATTCCTTTGTTATCATGCCACAAAGTCACAAGACACTCTACATACACTTCTTCATTCTATTTATTTTTTTCTGGTAGATGAGGAATCCAATGATAAATTAATGTCACATTCACCCAATGTTTTCTGCAGTCAGCTTTCCCCATCTACCAATCTATCCTGCAGCCAGACTTGATTATACAACATCTTAAATTTTTCTTTTTTTAAAAGATTTTGACTCACTTGAATTGGACATGTCATCGGGGCAAATGAACACAGGAGGTGTTTGACTGTGTTGATCATAGCGCTGAGAAGAAGGGGAATTCCAGAGTACTTGATTGTGCTCATACACACCCTGACCACATTTGGAATAGTATCTTTGGAAGTCATCAAATGAAATGGAATGTACAAAGACCCATATCCTAGGTGCTCATGACCCGAAATGAACTGGTATTGGCCATTTTGAATCTGTCATATGGTTTACTATGGTGGGAATGACAAATTCAAGAACAGTGTTGCATTCATCGTCAAAAAGGGCATTCCAAGGTCTGTGTTGAAGTAACATGTGAACTGTGATGGTATTATATGTATCCACATACAAGGAAATTCAGTCACGACAGCATTTATTCAAATTTATGCACTAACCATGGAAGCTAGTGATGAAGAAATTAAAGAATTTTTCCAAAGCCTTCAGTGTGAAGCTGATCAAACATGCAATCCAGATGCATTGATAATTCATGGCAATTGTGATGAAAACGTTGGAAACGAAGAGGAAGGAGCAATGGTTAGATAATATGGCTTTGGGGATAAAATGTAACTAAAGACCATGATAGAATTATGAAAGACCAACAACTTCTTCATTGCAAATATCCATTTTTAATCATATGAACAGCTGCTATACATATTCATGGACTTCAATGGTTAGTACACGGATTGTGATTGTATAACACATTTTAAAGGTGATTTAACCCTGGGGGATGGGAGAAATGCTTTAAAATTGAATTGGGGGTGATTGTACAATTCTCCTGGATAGAATTGAATGAATGAACTATTGAATTATATGATATATAAATTACTTGCCAATAACATGTACAAATGTGCTTGACACAATGGATGGATGTATGGATTGTGATAAGAGCGATAAGAGGCCCCAATAAAATGATTTATTAAAAAAAAACTACTGAAAATATGCCTTGCTCATTATATTTTTAAAATATTTTTTCCTTTTATGTAAGAAGTTTGTAACATTTTTCTAAAGATTGTCTTAACTCTTCCCCACAAGTTTTGATATGTAATATGTTCCTAGTCATTAGGTTCGAAATATTTTCTAATTTTTATTTTTTGTGCCATGTTCAATGTAAAAAGAACTCTCTAATGCTCAAATATTTGGGAATGCTGTAGTTATTTCCTTTGAGTTCAACTGTAGTGGACTTCAGTCAGAGAAGTTGAGTGATATTATATCAGTATTTTGAAATTTTTTGAAGTTTTCGCTGGGGCTCAACAGGAGTAAATTTTAATGAATGTCACAGGTACCATAGTAAAGAAAAAAAATACATGCCAATAAAACTGTTGCTAGCAAAGACAAACCCTGAAAAAAATGGTTAGTACCTAAATTTGAATAAATGTGTTGACTGAATTTACTTGTATGTGGGTAGATATAATATGACCACGTTCACTAGTACCCGGGATATTGATCTTTATACATTCCATTTCATTTGATGACTTCCAATTTTCCTAGAACAATATTTCCCATATCCCAAATTCTAATGATGAAAAGATGTTTGTGGCTGTCTCTTCTCATTTGGTGTCCTTCTCCATCCATATATGAAAGTCCCCAAGGTTCCCTTCACCCAGGTCCGTATGGTCACCTTTGCCTTCCAAACGGATGGTTCATCTTCTCCCACTGACACAATGTTCAGCGACTGTTTATAAGGTCGTCAGAGGCTAAGTCCTCAGATATTAAGGAATTCTTTCTCAATTCCGACAAAGAAGGCTCATTCCTTTTTCGTAGTCTGGAAGTGCTATAGAAATCGATCTGTTCGCTTTGGGTTACCCTGCTGGTATTTGCAATATCAGTGACTGTGTTAAACTGGGTCAACTAGAGGAACAACTCCAGAGACACTCATATATGTATAAGAAAGCTTTATATCAAAGAGTAATTGTATATTAGGCCAGTCCTTATCAAGTCCATAAATCCAATACTAGTCCATACATCCCTTTTCAGACTCACACAGCACATGCAATGATGCAAAATGCAAGAAGATTACAGGTCAGTGGTTGCAAAGTCCTGTGGCTCCAGTGGCGGGAGAAGAATCTACATGGCTCTCACTGGTCTCAGCATGTGGCTTGTCAAGAGGAAGATGTAGCAGTGAGGGAGAGTGGCCTACCTCCAGGGAGAAAGAGAGAAGAGGCCTTCCTAGGAAAGCCATTTATCACAATTGTCCTCCAATCAAGCTCTGATCTGATTGACAGGCTAAACTCTGCCCACATGTTCCTATGGGAGCCATGTTGGCAAACAAAACAAAACAAAATAACCCTATCTACTATAGCCCCACCCCTCACTCTTATACCTTCAGGTTAACACGAGATTAAGTAGCTGCCACAATGACATAACTTCCAGCATCACAACAACTCACAAGCCACCACAGTTTGACAAATGACAGACAAATGGTGATGATGGCAACTGGGAATGATGATATAGCCAAGAATACCAGGAAAATTCTTCTGTATACGAAAATCTGAGGATCCCTTAGGTGAGCTTGTGCCACTAAGATTTACATGGAAAGTCTGCAATATTCTGCACCTTGCTTCCAGCTTATTAATTTATTTCAAAAAGCCTTTATTGAGAATTTCTGATGTGTCTATAGCTGTGTCCAAGCACTGAAATTCTGTCAGAACTTAAGTACTTCCCAAGAAGATGTACAGAGAGAGCTGCCATGGATGTGAACATCTGCACTTTTGCTGGTCCTGGACTTGTTCAGGGGGCATATCAGCTTCCTTCTTTAGGGATCCTTTTCTTGCTTCCATTCTACCTATCTGGATCTGATATCATCAAGCACAACACACTCTGCACCTTTGAGTATGACCTGAGCCAAATGAACAGAGCGTTTATTAAGACTTTCTGAATTTGCACGGAACAAAGCCAAGGAGATGTGAGCTTGGCCACAACTTGTTGCCAAGTTTCTAGCTTCGTCAGGAACAAAGAATGCAAGAAAAAGAAAAGAAAGTAACACCTATCAGGGAGTGTTGAGATCAGGGAGAGGCGTCGCATGATACGTTAAGAGCTAGAGGTATCTGAGTTCCCAATTTCATTGAATCTGATGACAGCTTCTTCTTATCCCTCCCCAAGAGTCAATTACCTTGATCAATACAGTCTCCATTTTGGCTCAGTTCAATGAATCTAGGTCACTCACAACAATTGAGGAATTCTCCTCATATACGAGCCTTTTGGGAATTAGTGGAGAGAAGGGTTAAGGCCTCAGGTAAAACTGGTCCCTCTGAGCAGTTCAGGGTTGAGCTTTCCGTGGGCCGTGGTCACTGGCTTGCCTTGGAAAATGAAGATTCTGCACCAAACATTCAACTTGGTGAAAAATGCATTTAGGACATGGCAAAAAGAAAAATGTGCTATTCTGTAGCAGAGGAGAAAGAGTGTCTAACAGGTTGTGAATAATTCAGTTTTAATTACAGGAAAATGCCCCTTTTATTCTTCCCCCTGCCTGATGCTTAGGCAGCAGGTTTAGAAGATATTTTTATTTTCAGAAATTCTGCTTGAGGAATAGTGAGCCAAGTCCTCAGCTGCTTTTTGTTGATGGGAAAGATGGCTCATTTCATGTGGGCAAGAAAGAGGAGCAGGTGTCTCCTAGGTCATCCTGCAGAAAGCTCTCATTGTTGATATCCATGGTGGGTGTCCTATTCTAATAGTTGGGGCCTCTGAACTTGTGGCCCATAAGCTAAATGGTCCAGGTGTGAAATTCTCCCAACTGTGCAGATGTGTGTCATTAAAATTTTATGGTACTGCATCTCAGACAGGCCTCCTTACTGCTCAGCAATCCCATTACAAGGTCACTGTTAGTCACTTTATACCATCACCACTCCATGCAAGCTCTCACCACCCACTGTCCCAGTCCACACCATCTTCACACCTTCCTTTGTAGAAGTTAGTTTTAAATTTTTTAAATTTTAATTTTTGTTTTATTGTGGTATGTATACATACACATTGTGTTAGTTCAGGTTGACCAGTGAAACAAATCCTGGGAGACTCATATGTGTGTATAAGAAAGAGCTTTATATAAAAGAGTACTTGTATATTAAGAAAGCATCCTAGCCCAGTCCAGATCAAGTCCATAAGTCTGATATTAGCCCATATGTCCAATACCAATCTATAAATTCCTCTTCAGACTCATGCAACACATGCAATGATGCCGGATGCAGGAGGATCACAGGCCAGTGGGTGGAGAGTCTTGTGGATCCAGTAGTGGTGTAAGCATCTCAGCGCTGGCAGGGGTCTCCACGTGGCCCTCTGGTTCCAGAGCTTTGGCTGCATCAGCATAGCTCCATCAGGCTCGTCGTCAGTAATGGCTGGCAGGGAGCAAGTGAGTGCCCCACACCCAGCAAGCTTTTTATCTCCTTAGCCCCTCCAAATGAGGTCATCAAGCTGCGACCCGATTGACAGGCTAAACTCCACCCCTTCACTCTTAAGTCTCAAATTGACAGCAGATTATGTAACTACCGCACACATATACACAACAAGACATTTCTTGTTACTTTATTGTGGTATGTATACCTATACATACACACACCCAAAAAAACATGTCATCTCAAAAATCTCTACCGGTGTAATTCTGCACAACATTATTTGCATTTTCCAACCTGTGAAAACATTCTCACTATTACTTTTGAAACCATTGCACCATCATTAATATAAATGCAATGCCTAATTAAAAGAGCTCTTCTTTCCCTCTGTCTTGCACTCTTGGTTACCACTAATGATCTTTGGTTTTATATGCCTGCTTATTTCACATACATGATATCATGCAATATTCGTCCCTTTGCAACTGACTTATTTTGCTCAGCACAATGTTTTCAAGATTCATCCATACGCGATGACTGTATTTTTCCTTTGAATAAAATGCCATCGTTGTATCCAAGTAGACTACATTTTATATTCCCCTTTATCTGACGAGGGGCATTTGGAGCCTGCACTGTAGTGTATTGTGAATATTGTTGAAGTGAGCATCCGTGTGCATGTGTTTATATGAGTAGCTACTTTGAACTTTTTGAGTACATATCTAGGAGTGGAATTCCTGGGTCACACAGCGATTCCATATTTAGCTTTTTGAGAACTATAAAAGTTTTCCACAATGGCTGCACAGCTTTATATTTACATCATCAGTGGATACACATTCCAATTCCTCCATATCGTCTCCAACACTTCTTAATTTCTATATACAAAAGGTTTGTGGTAAACTATGCAGCCAACTTTTGCATTCTAATCTTTTAAAGTGGACATTTCAGTTACATTGATTACCATGTTGTGAAATTATCACCATCAACCATTTCTAAAAGTTTTTAATCCTAAAAAGGACCTTTTCAACAACAATTCACTTCCCTTCCACTTCACCCAGTAATTACTAATAAACTTTTTCTGTGAACATATTCTCGACTTTTCATATAAGTGGGATCATACAATGTGCCTTTTCTTAAGTCACTAACCTTTATGACTCTAATTCATGTATTTTGTAGGAAACAGAACTTAGCAAACAGTTAGGGTTACATGAAAAAGAAAACCCCGGCCTTGCACAGGTTGTTCTATTTACATCCGGGTAGGACTCTCTCCCATCAGGTACAGCAGAAGCATTTGTCCCGTGCTCCTGTGCCAAAATGTAGCCCTGGTCACAATTGCAGGACATGCGCTCACACTCTTTGCACTTGCGGGAGTCAGGACAGGTACAGGGGCCATCGGTGGCACAGGCATAGTTGGGGTCCATTTCAGGAGCACTGAAGCTAGAGGCTTGGAAAAGGCAAGGAGGCATTGCCTGGTTCTTCACTCAAGACCCCACTTCTCTCAAGCTGTTCACAGCCTTCTGATCCGGTCCAGGATGGTGTTTCCAAAAGCACGGGGGCCCAGGGGAGAGGCTTCTATTCGGTGGCAGACAGTGTCGGTATTCAATTTGACTGCTCCGCATTTAGTTTGTGCCAAACCAACTGTGGATTTGATTTGAGAATTTTTTTTTCTTTTTTCAAACTAGCTGTATAGTTTAAGTCAGCTTCAGTTCCCCTTTTCCGTTTTATAACCTCCCAGAGCAGTGCTTAGGTCTGATGGGTAAGGAATCTGGAAAGGGTTTAAGACTGTGACCCTTCTCTCTTGAAATTAAAAAGTTTTATTTTTATAGTCAAGTTGTTTTTGAAAAATTGTAGATCCATCATCACAATCAGTTCTAGTGCTCCCTCCCGCTCCCCCATTTACTATTCGCTCCCCAATTCCCTTCAAACCACTCCCCCATCCCCGATAAGTTATTGTCTCTATGCATCCAACCCTTCTGTGTTTCATAAACTGGGAAACATATCAGAAATCATAAAAAACAAAGGAAAACAAAGAGGAAGAAAGAAAAGACCACTAACAATATTAAAATAAGCCAGAGAGACGTTTTCTGTCACGAGACAAGCGAGAAATAGTTAAACCTAGAGCAAATTCAGGTTGGTTCAAGATGGAGGTCAACTGACGAGGTATCCTATTGTACCGTAGTTCCATCCCCCATATCAAGTTTACGGTAATTTCTGTCTGACAGCAGCGCTGTTCGCCTCCCTCAACTGTGGCCCGAGCAGATCTTCCAGATGCTTAATCTGATTGGCATCCATTGTCCTCCAATCCCATTGTCCTCCAAGTCTTCTACAAATTGGGTGTTCACAATTTAAGCTCTGATACCTTTTCCTTCATCATATTTGGATTTTGTTATGTATTGTTTTTGGATTACACAGACTGGTGCGCTTCTTCAATGTGGATTTCGTTGACACCTCATGTAGATGGCTGCTTGCTTGAGTAAAAGCCTTTAAGACCCCAGACACTATTCCAATTGATAGCCAGGCACCATCTGCTTTCTTCAGCACATCTTCAGTGATCACTTCATGAAGGTGAGTATTGTCTTCTCTTTAAAAAAAAAATAATTTTAATTGTTATTTTCTTTCCTTTTATTTTTACAATATGACACACACAGAGAAAAACATCCTATGTGTAGTTACACTTCCAATTCCATCAAAACAGTGACAGTACCCTAATAAACACACCTTCTATATATGTTATTTTTCTACTATTATTTTTCTTTTACTACTCACCCTTGCTCCTTATCCCCTTGTCCCTCCCAACCCCCCTTTCCTGTCCCTGCTTTAGGCTTCGGTGGGAAAACCATTTTTCTTTCTCATTTCTTCTATAGTTGCAGTGTCATGAAACATTTTTCTTCATGAGACTGACTAACTTTACTGAATATGATGTACTCCAATTTTGTCCATGTGATGCGTTTTTTGACAGAGTAGTAATTGTTTTCTAAGGATGTATAATATTCCATTGTATAGTCTAAGGATGTATAATATTCGATATGTACCAGAATTTGTTCATCCATTACTCTACAGACGAGATTTTGATTGTTTTCATCTTTTTGCTATTATAGAAATTGCTGCAATAAAAATGGGTATGCATATGCCTGTTAATATTCTCTTCTTTATTTATTTAGGGCACATACCAACTAGAGAGATTGCAAGATCATAAAGTATTTTTTATTTTCTTTGCTTAAACAAGCACCATACTGTTTCCCACAGTGGTTGTACAATTCTGCAATCCCACCAGCGGTGTATGAGCACTCCAATCTATCTACACATCCTCTCCAGCATTTATTACTGTCTGTTTCTCCTTTTTAAATTTTACTAGAAGTGTCTGTGTGAGGTTATATCTCGTTGTTGTTTTTCATTGTATTTTTCTCATGGCTAATGAACTCGAACACTTCTTCATCTGATTGTTGGCTGCCTGGATGTCATCTTTAGTAAATTGTCTACTTATGTTTTGTGCCCATTTAAAAAATTGGGTGATTTGTGGTTTTTTTCTTAAAGTGCTGTAGTTTTCTATAGATTAAAAATATTAGCCCTTTATCAGACATGCCACTGCCAAATATTTTTTCCCAATATGTGGGTTCTCTGCCAAATTCCCCCCACCCCCATTTTTGGGTTCTCCTTTTACTCGTTTCATGTAGCCTTTTGATGTACATCAATGTACTTTTAGAAGGTCCCGGTCCTCTAGTTTTCTTCTGTAGCATGGGTGTTTTTCATTAGGTTTAAGGGTGTATTTGTATCTTGTACTAGGGCCATCCAGAAGCTCTGGTGGTGTAGTAGTTACACGTTGATCTGCTAACTTCAAGGTTATCAGTTTGAAACTACCAGCCCCTCGATGGAAAAACGACAAGCTTTTCTACCCCCATAAAAAGTTACAGTCTTGGAAACCCACAGGGGCAGTTCTACCCTGTTCAAAGGGGCCACTATGAGTTGGAATCAACTGCTGGCAGTGAGTTTGAATTTTTATTAAGGCCTTTAAGTTTGTCCCTATTTTTCATTGACAATCCTTATGGCTCTAGGGTTTACATTTAGGTTTTAATCCATGTTGAGTTTGCTTTTGTACATATAGTGGATTATGGATTCTGTTTTATTCTTTTGTTGGTAGAGATCCAATTTATGCAGCGCCATTTATTGAAAAGACTACTCTTCCTCATTTTATGCATTTTAGCCCTTTATTAAAATTCACATGTCTATAGGTGCTGGCTTGTATTTCTGGGTTCTCTGTTCTAATCCATTGGTCTATGTAGCTATCATTGTACCATTACCAAATTGTTTTGTTTACTATGGTTATATAATAAAATTTGAAATTGGGGAGTGCAAAACCATCTACTTTGTTTTTGTTTTATAGTAGTGTTTTGCCTTTCTTAGGTCTCTTTCTTTTCATATGAAGCTGATAATTCATTTTTCCATGTCCTTGAAGAATTGTGCTGGGATTTGAATTGGAATTGCACTGAATTTGTAGAGTGCTTTCAGTAATATGGATAATTTTCATGATATTATGCCCTCTTATCCATGAACATGGGATATTCTTCCATTTGTGTAAGTATCTTTTGGTTTCTCGTGGGCATGTTTTATAGTTCTCTCTGTGCAAGTCATTTGTTACTCTGTTATGCTTTATTTTAAATATTTTATCAAAAAAAGTGCTCGCTTCAGCAGCACATATACTAAAAATTTTTTTTATCATTTGAGTAGTTATTGTAAATGGTTTTGTTTTTTAAATTTCCTTTGTAGAGTCCTTGTCTTTAATGTATAAGAATCCATTGTCTATTGATCTTTCCTACTATGTTACCAAATTTTTCTATTAATTCCAGCTATTTTTAAACAGAATCTTTGGAGTGTCTATTTGTATTATTCTATCATCTGCAAATAAAGAGTTTTGTTTCTTCTGTGCCAACTTGGATATGTTACATGTGTATTTCTGATGTCTCAGGGCTTTGGCTAAGACTTTCAAGGCTATAGTTAATAACACAGGTGATAAAAGGTAACTCTGTCTTGCTCCCAGAAGAAGGGGAAATGTTTTCAATTTTTCTCTATTGTGTGAGGTGCCATTGTTTTCATACATAGATGGTCTTTATTATATTGAGGAAATCCTCTTATTCCTATTTTATTAAGTGTTTTCTTTATTAAGAATGGGTGTTGAATTTTATCAAATGCCTTTTCTGCATTGATTACTATAATCATGTTCTCTCCCCTCCTTTGTTTTGTTTATGTGGCATATTACAGAACAATTTTTCTAATATTGAACTTCCTTGCATACCTGGTATAAATTACACTTATATATATAAAATGCTTTGTTGAATTCTGTTGGCTAGAATTTTGTTGAAAATGTTCATGTCTAAATATAAAATGACAAAGATGTTTCTAAAGTAAGCCAGAGACATATATAAACCATAGATATATGAATGGATTTGGGGCTCACACTTAATTCTAGCCCCAATCTCAGAACAATTAATTCTTATGAAATGGCTCTACTTGATATTCACCCCTATGAAGAGATCACTGAAGATATGTGTGCCATAGTGAAGTGTGGTAAAGAAACAAGATGATTATCAGAAAGAAGGATGTCGGGGTCTTAAAGGCTTTTCTTCAAAGGAACAGCTTTCTAAGTGAAGCATCAACCAAGTCCACAAGGAAGAAGCAGACTAGCAGCATGACCGAAAGATGGTAAATAACAGAATCAAATCTGAAGAAGGGAGTAGTATCAGAGTTTAAATTGTGAACACTTGGTTTGTAGATTATTATGAGGTTACAGGGGAAGCCCAGAATTCATTTGCAGGGTGCACACAATGGTTAAGCCTCCAGAGAATCTGCTCTGACCATAGATCAGCCTTGCTATCATACAAAGGGCACTGGAAAGTGGATTATGATTGTGTTAGTTGACTAGAGGAACAAATTCATTGACACTCATATGTGTATAAGAGAGAGCTTTAGATCAAAGAGCCATTGTATATCGAGCAAACATCCCAGTCCAGTCCAGATCAAGTCCATAAGTCAGATATTGACCCATATGCCAGATATTAGTGCATACATTCCTATCTAGACTCACTCAGCCATGCAATGATACTGAATGCAGGAAGATCCCAGGCCGGTGGGTGGAAAGTCTTGTGATCCAGTTGCAGTGGAAGCATCTCAGCGCTGACGTGTGTCTTCATGTGACTCCTCCAGCTCCAGGGCTCTGGCTGTCATCAGCATGGCTCCATGTAGCTTGTTAACAGGAATGTGTAGCAGAAAGAAAGAGCGGGGGTATGGGGAGAGAGAGAGAGAGAGAGAGAGAGAGAGAGAGAGAGAGAGAGAGAGGCCTTTCTTTTCTGATGACAGAATCAAGAGAGAGAAACTTCCCACAATCCTCATGAGAAGGCCACAGCCACACAGAGACATCATTGACTAAGACCTGATTGATAGGCTCACTCATCATACCCTCAACGTCTACAGGAAATCATGTAAGTACCACAATGGTAGATGTGGTTAGGTGAAAATTTAATATCTTATTTGATCTCCCTTGTGGCCCATTTAAAACAGATCTAGGTTTTATTACTTTCTACTTTATTTTCTATAGAGAAAAACTATTTTATTTTGCTCTTGCTTTTGGGGATTTTTTTGAGGGGGGGGGCATATTTTCCTGCAGTGCCATCCTGCTGTGTATACGATGAGCCCTCTGAAGGAGAAATTTCATTACCAGCAAGAGCCAGGAGTGGAGTGCATCCTCTGGACCCGAGCTCCCAGTGTCGTGAACCTCCTGGGTCAAGATGACAGTTACACCATCAGAGGAGCAGCAGCAGAAGAATCAGGAGTCAGAGGATAGAACAGAGTGATGGACTTCCAAGCCATAGAACAAACTGAATGAATGCTTTTGTACTAGAAGCTGGCTTTCAGAGCAGGGTGCTTTGGGGTGCTTAACTGGGGAAACTGGACTTGCCGACCCATGAAAGTTGGTGGTGCTCAGTGCCTTTGGGTTCAGGCTTACAGGAGTGGGTGGCCTTTTGGGACCTGAAACTTTGTAACATGTCCTGACCTGAAACTTTGTAACATGTCCCGGTAAACAACTATGCGAAGCATTTCTCACTGGCATGCCAACTTTTAACTTCCTTAATCAATGCATTCTTTAATCACGAATTTTGTCTGTGAGGTCATGTGTAGCCATTGCAATGACTATCAAAACCCAAAGAAAATAGGTAACACTAAGTCAGCACAGCAGATGACAGACCTTATTTACTAACATTGAAGAAGCATTGAAGCACTATGGAGTCCAACTCAATGGGAAGGAAAAAAACATTCTCACAATTGGAGCAAGAGACAAGATTATGATAAATGAAGAAAAGATTGAGGTTGTCAAGGATTTCAGTTTACTTGGATTTCCAATTGAACCCTCATGGTAGCAACATTCAAGGAGTCAAATGACTTATTGCATTGGAAAAATCTTTTGCACCAAAGCCCTTAAAGTGGTGATGATCAAAGATGTCCATTTGAGGAAGAAGGTGTGCCTGACTCAGTCCATGGAATTTCCAATCATCTCAGGTTCATGTGAAAACTGAACAATGAATAAAGAAGATTAGAAAAGAATGGATATATTTGAATTAAGGTATCGGCAAAGAATATTTAAAGTGCCATGTTCTGCCAAATGAACAAATCTGTCATGTTGGAAATACATCCAGAATTTTCCTTAGAGGTGAGGATGATGAGACTTTGCCTCAAATACTTTGGACATGCTTTTTGGCGAGACCTGTCCCTGGCAAAGGAAATCATGCTTGATAAAGTAGAGGCTAAAAGGAAAACTAGGAAGATCCTTGATGAGATAGATCAACACAATAATGGCTGCCAACAATGGTCTCAGACACCAAGAGGGCGGCAGAGAAAGAGGCAGTGTTTTATTTTGTTGTGCACAGGACTGACGTGAGTGGAGCCAGCCGGTTAACCCCCAGTAACCATAGCAGTGGTGTAAAATGGTAGCAGTGCTAGTAGCCCCCGAAATTGTCTAACTTCAAGATATTTAGAATCGCAGCAGCACAAGGGTTGTACATGCCTCCACTCTCCAACCTTCTTATAATTTTTCATATCAACCATTCCCCCATAGTACTCTTGATTTCTCTTCTGGTTTCACTAATCCCCTTGCAAGGATCACACAGAACTCGGTAGATAAATTTACAGTGAAGTGGTTTATTAGGGAATAAAGTATAAATTGGGGTCAGGATAAATAAGCTACAAATCAGGAATCCGAATTGGGAAGCTTGTAGACAAAGTATCCCTTTTTCAATTTAGGACAGCCCTCTCAGCTACTCTTGACCATGCGGACCTCACCTCATTCCTTGGAGGACAGGTTCCCCTTGGCTTCCTCAGGACAGACCTCCTCTGCTCCCCTCATACAAGGTTTCTTTCAGCTCCGTCAGGATAGGCTTCTCTTGGCCCTGCTACCTGTCACTATGGACTACGAGGGGGCTTGTTGCTTCCTTCAGAATTACAAACTTCACCTGTGGGTTTGGCTACTTAAATACACATACTCTGTCATTTCAAGGCAGGGCACTCCCACCTGGCCCATGCGATGACCAATCCATTATAGAACAGCCATAAACACTTTCTTTTTCACAATAGGCTACAACTCATTTCATTTGCATAGTCTATTGACCAGCCTCTACAAGATACATTCCAAATCCTTGCAAGGTACTTACCAGTGACAGGGAAGGCTTTAGCTCAGTCCCTCAAGTTGGCTACATCTTTCTCAGGGAATAAGCTGGACCCAATTGACAAGCTTTATGGCAGAAACCAGGGTAAATCAAGGTTTTGGGCGGTAGGGGTCAGGGAACTTTCAAGCTATTTCCCCAAAGATCCAAGGAAAGGGGTCACATAAAAGGAATCGTTTCACCATATGGTAATTCTACACTTAACTTTTTTTACATTATCACCAGCACTGTACAAATGTTCCATTTTCCACACATCCTCTCCAACACTTTATTCTTGATAATAGCTATCCTAGTGGGTGTGAAATATATCTTATTGTGTCCCCATATCTTTAACCTCACTCTTTTTCTCTTGTTATATATATTCAAACGATAAGGATCAGTCAAAAAGTATTGCTCCTGTGAATCCATTTGTGCAAGTTTATTTTAAAAAAATATGTCTCTGTGATCAGTAGATAACCATAGACAAGTTTTTCTCAGTAATGTCCTTGTTTTGATTGCCTTTGGATACCTTCCAAAAACAGGGGTCACAGTGGCTTCCAAGGGGATCTGTTGGACCAGTTAAATGCAGGGCAGAGAGGTCAGCTCAGACAGTGAGGGTGATTACTTTTGGACGATACCAAAGGAGTGACATCATAGATTTTCTCAAAGGAGATTGATCATGGGAGTGTATTGTGAAGAACTTTACAGAAAAGAAAGTTTTGAGAATGATGAGGGCAATCAATGTACAAATGTGCTTTACACAATTGATATATGTATGGATTGTGATAGGAGTTGAATGAGCCCCTAATAAAATGATTTAAAAAAAGAAAAAGAAAAAGCTGCACTGGTGAGAAATGGAAGAAAAGTCAGGTAGCATTTTTTTTTTTTGCCTACATGACTTTGGGTGTTATGTGTTTCATTGGGCAATACCTGCTAATTCTTTAAGGTTAGCAAAAGATTTCCTATGAGAATTTCAATTGGACACCTTTCCTATCTACCTCACATCCCTCACCTCGCTCTTTTAGTGTTCTTTTTGTTCACCAAGTTCAAAGGACATCTGAAAGGAACATGGCTTGAGCCCCCTGAATTCTTCAGGGAAGGGCACGGGAGTTGTAAATACTGCCTGTAGAAGCACAAAGACTTAGACAGGATGTGCTGAGAGCAACGATAGCTTCGCATTTTGAAATCTTTGTTAAATAAAGGTGACTGTAACTTTATAGCCATGCTTTTTGACCAACCCCTGTAAAACCAAATTCGTTTAGTTGAGTTCATTCTGACTCATGGCAACCCTCTGGGTGCAGAGTGGCTGATTGTTCACCAGACCTTTCTTCTGGGTATCTTTGGGTAGACTCCAAGCCCCAGCTTTTCAGTTAACCGCAAGAAAAACCCAAATCCACTGGCCATGCAGTCAATTAGACTCATAGCGACCCTGTAGGGTGTTGGAGGCTTTGTCGATCTCTATGGGAGCAGACAGCCTCTTTTTGCTCCACAGAAGCAGGTGATGGGTTTGGACTATTGATTTTGCTAGTGGTCATCCAAAATTCACCCACGAGCATCACCAGTATTTTAAAGGTGCCCACAATAAGTTCTAGTTATTATAGATAACCCTTTTTCTTTCCTCTGGGCATTCATCAGATCTCTTTATTTTTGATGCTAACAATTTTTCCCATGATGCATCTGGATATATGATTCTTAAATTCACTTTACTCACCAAAGCTTTAGCCTGTGAGTACACACTACTATTTCTCATTGGTTACCACCAAGGCTGGCTTAGTTGATCTATGTCACCAGTTAATAACATCGACTAGCATTCATGGCCCTGCCAATTCTTGGATGCATTGACCCTGAACTTGGCATTCCTCTGACATATTCCTACCCTACTTGTATCTTCTCCTGCATGCTTTGCTGTGATGGTTTCTCCAGTTTTGTTGCGCTGTAACTTGTCTGCAGCCCGGATTTCAGCTTTGACTTACATTTCTGGCCTTCTGATGGTACTTTCTTGTTGTATCATGTGAATATAGATTTGTTCCATGAAATTTGGGGTGAAAAGGCTATGCATGTTAGTATTCAGTTTTCCATGTGAGCCAGTCACCAAGGGGACTTCCTAAACACTATGCGTGTTATACAGAGTTCTCTAGAGAAGCCAAACTAGCGATTATCTATCTATCTATCTATCTATCTATCTATCTATCTATCTATCTAAATTTATATCGAGAAAATGGTTCAGTGGTTCACACAATTGTAGAGGTAGATACGTCTAATCCAGTTCAAGTCCATGCCTCAGATCTTAGGCTGGAGGTGTCTACTGACTATCTCTGTGGGAACTGACTGATGAACTAGGCAATGGGAAGACAATTCAGGAAGACCACATGCTATTGGATGCAGAGGTGGGATAAATCCAAGGGCAGTAGTCAGGCTTATAGCTGAAGAGTCAAATGAATCCAAGGTAAGCATATTAGAAGGCAGGCTGCTGTTAGCTCCCAGGTTCAGCAGGAAATATGCATGGCTGATGGTTTAAGTACAAAGAACTGCACGTCAGACGGATGTAGGAGGCTAGCTTCCTCACAGCATTTGCTTATGTAGGAACTAGGTAACATCCTTGAGGACACGTATTATTTTTACTGCATCAGGACTGTGACCTGTGTAAGGGGTTGCATTCCACCCGAAGAGCAGATCCCCGTATTGGGGAATTATTAAACCATAACTGCTATACCACTGAGAATTCTGACCCAGGTAAGTTGACATAAAGCCTAACTATCACACTATTTATGTATTCAGTGCAGAGAATGGTACTTGGTTTATTGTAGGCACTAAGGAGTTTATTTTCAGAATATCATGGAAGTAAAGTGCAGACACCATAGAGCTCACTACTCTCCCACTACTGATCAATGCAATATGATGTTCAGAAGCATGTGCAGTGGACATAAATGGACTTTGACTTGAACCTGGCTCAGTTACTTACGATCTAAAAGACTCAGAAAATTACTGTACCTCTTTAGATCTCAGTTTCCTCATTCGTAAAATGGAGATGATGATGATTCCTACCTCACAGCATTGTTATGATGATTAATTGCACCAGTGCAGCTAAAGGGCTTAGTATGGTACCTGGAATATATTAATCAATAAGAATTGGTTTTTTAAAACAACCAACAAAAAGATATCTCAGCTCTAAGACATTTCTGAGTCACATGACCTATGCTACTTTTACTATTACCAACTGCCCTCCCTCCCTCACAATCTGTTCCTTCATTCACCAGCACCTTCCTACTCTGTAGATTCCCACCCACACCCTCTCCGCATCAATGTGCAAAGCCTCTCATTTCCAAGCTACTCAGGCACTCACCACACAGTCTTCCCTTTAATGCGTCTTAATAAAAACCCTTACCCAGCCTGCCATCACCATCAGTAGGAGCTAAGGAGACCATTCGTATTTCTACCTTACTGGGCCACTATTTATTGAGGGGTACCAATACCAACTTGTTGTTACAATGTTGTTAGGAGCCTTTGAGCTGGTTCTGTCTCATAGCTGACTATGTACAATAGGGCAAAACACTGCTCAGCTCTGTGCTAACCTTACGATTGTCCCTATAGTTTAGCCTATTGATGCAGTCATTATGTCCATCCATGTCATTGAGTGTCTTCCTCTTTTTTGACCCTCTACTTTACCAATTCTGATGTCCTTTTCCAGGGCCTGCTCTCTCATGATAACATGTCCAAAGACTGTGGAGAAAAGTCTTCTCATTACTTCTAAGGAACACTCTGGCTAGGTTTGTTTTCTGGCAATCTACAAGACTTAAAATATACTCTTTTCCAACATTATAATTCAATGCATCAATTATTTGTAATTTTCCTTATTCCTTGTCCAAATTTCCCATGCTTATGAGGCAGAGGAGAATATCATGGCTGGGGTCAGGCACACTTTTGCCTTCAGAGCGTCATCCTTGCTCTTCCACACTTTGAAGAGGCCTTATGCAGCAGGAGATGGAAGTAAAGTTTTCATCTTATTTAATGATGGAAATCATGCACATGTGGGGAAACATCTTCTAGGAGACCATGCAGTTATATGTGAGAACTGGGCCAGTGATAGAGAGTTGATAATCCTATACGTCAGGCTTTAGAAATGCAAATGTTTATTATGCTCCAAGAAGGGTCAACTGAACTTATTTGGACTAGTTTTGGAGATCTGGAAATAAGATTCTAGGGAACCGAACACCTACTGCCATCAAGTGGTTCTAACTCATAACAAACCCGTATAGGGTTTCCAAACCTATAAATCTTTACCTGAGCAAACAGCCTCATGGGAAAAAGAAATACGCTGCTGCTGTTGTGTGACCTCAAGTCTCTGGGGCTCACAGTGAATCCCGTGGAACACAGTAGAATTTCCCCCGTAGAGTTTCCTAGGCGACAGTGGTTAATGTGCCACGTCTTTGAGTCTTTTTCTTTCTTGAGGAGTGGCTGAATGCTTAATTATGAGGGCACTCATTCACTCACTGCCATCTAGTTGATTCCAACTCACAGTGACCCTAAAAGACAGAGTCGAACTGCCTGTGGGCTTCTGAGACTGTAACTATTTACAGGAGTAGAAAGCCTCATCTTTCTCCCATGATGCCCCTGGGAGCCCCTAAAAAGAAGTACAGAAGATGCATTTATGGCAATTTAGAAAGAAGCACACATATGAGGAGTTGTCTAGAAACAGAGAGAGTGCACTTCTAGTTGTATAAAATAAAACTTTTGGAAAACATTTATTGAGCACCTAGGTGCTAGTCATTCATGCAGGATTCAGAGTTACAGCAAGCAATATAGAGAGACCCAAATGTCTGCCTAGTGGAGCTTTTGTTCTAGAATAAGGACAGCGGGGGACTGAGGCGTTCTAGGGTAAGGATAGTGGGGGATGGAGGGACCAGAAGAAAGAGTGAGTTGGGGTTGAATTTTAGAGATGAGCAGTGAAAATGACTAGAATTTTTCAAAGTTGGAATTTCAGGATAAGACATAATACCTTGGAGCCCACATCTTAATTGGGAAGAGAGTAACAGAATGCGGAGACTTCATTTTTAGGGACTGTGAGGGGGAAGGAGTAAGAGGTCCTCCCCAGCTCCTAGGCAGAAGTTGGTGGGGGATAAGGTTGATCAAGAGCAGTTGTTGAACAAGAGCAAGAGGAATTTGGAAGTAGGCTTTTAAGGGTGGATGGGAATGGGTATTGGGGATGATGCGATCTTGTAAACACACCGAACTTGCTGGAGTCTTGGTGGCTAAAGGAATCCAGGGTTTTTTTTTAAAAAAGGAAGACACAGACTAATATTTTGGTTATGGGAATGTGCTTTGAAATCAACTCGATTTGGTTCAAGTTGGGGGTCTGTCACTGACTGTATGTGACCTTGAGAAAAATTTCAACTTGGTCACAAAGACCTCATTTCCTCTATCCTTACAATGGGAACAATATTGTATGTAGCTTCTTATCAAGACGTATGTGTTAGGTAGACTAGAGAAACAAATCCAGGGAGACTCATATGGGTATAAGAGAGTTTTATATAAAGGGTACTTGTCCATTAAGAAAGTATCCCAACCCAGTCCAGTCCAAGCCCACAAGTCCGATATTAGCCCATATGTCCAATACCAATCTATAAAGTCCTCTTCAGACTCATGAGACACATTCAGTGATGCTGAGTGCAGGATGATCACAGGCCAGTGGGTAGAAAGTCTTTGGATCCAGTGACATTGTAAGCATCTCAGCGTTGGCAGGGGTCTTCACGTGGCTTTTCCAGCACCCAGGGCTACATCAGGGTAGGTCCATGTGGCTTCTTCTCAGGGATGTCTTGAAGGGAGTCAGCCTTGTCAGTAAAGAACTTCCAAGGGAGTGAGTAGATTGAGATAGTGTCTCCTGCCTCCAAGGAGGAAAATACAGGCGTTCCCAGAATTCTCAGGAGAAGGCCACGCCCACACAGAAATCTCATTGGCCATAATCCGATTGACAGACTAGGCTCCACCCCTGCACTCTTAATCCTCTCACATCCCAAAGTGACATCAGATTATGCAACCACCACAATGTAGTAGGATCAAGTATGTACCAGGAGTTTCAAAGAGTTGGTGGAAAATTCGATTACCTTCTTCTCATTTCATTTTCCTCCAACTTCTGGAAGCACCCTCATATGTATTTTTTCATAACATGTCCTTGGTATTATTATTATCATCCTTAATCACTGTTTGCAAAATGTCTCTCTCCTAAATTGCCCCTCCGTAGACTGAGTCACAGCTGTGTCTGGAGAGTGAGGAGAAACTTCCCCTTTCCTTCTCAGACTGCTGTGTCCCCTCCCCCACTTCATGGGGGGGGGGTGATTCAGACACGCAGAGTTGCTAAGGGTCTCCCTCCAGCTGGGCAAGGGTCCTGGATGCTTTTCTGTGTCCTTGCACTACGAGGCCTCTTTTCACGTTGTTTTTAAATATTTCCCAAAGCTCTAATTGCTCCACTTCCTCAAATGTTTTTAATACAAGCAATCAGTGATGACTGCAATTAGGAGGGCCTAATTGCTCTCGGCATTATTTTCCCTCTCTCTGAAACCACCACGGGAAGAGTCACAAATAAACCGTAATGAAGACCAAAGATCTTTCTCCAGTCTGAGGACCTTCGTAATCATGATCCTTTATGGTCAAAGGCTGCAGGCTTTGAGGGAAGGTCACATTTCCAGCAGCCGCTGCAGCAACAGCAGGGTCACGGTAGAGTGCAAGGTGAGGAGTAGGAGGCTGTGACCCATGCAGGTAGGTTTGCATTCAACGTCTCCTTATTGTTGCTCGACTTTATTGATTTGGATGATAAAATCCTTTAAGTCACTCTTTAAAAAGCTATTTGCAATGTAGCACACAGCATGGTAAAGTGCACACATCTGAAGCAGAAAATTTATATATAGAGATCCCCCATTTAACCATCACGCAGCTCAAGACTTAAAACTTTTATAACACCACGAATGCTTTTTTTTTTTAATAGTCGTCTATGGTGTATCAGTCAGGGTGGAATCAGAAAAGCAGAATCACTGTAAGTGTTTTGGAGGAGGGGATCCTTAGGATGTGATTCAATGGTAGCAAAATATCCTTCTGTGCAGGAGGGCTGGACATGATTCCTGGCCAATGTACCTAATGGGGAGCAAACCACCCATCTATCAGTGGAGGCTTGCATGCTACTATGTTGCTAAGCAGGTCTCAGCTGAGTTTTCCTAAGACAAGGAAGAAAGCAATGGCTACCTACTTCTGAAAATCAACCAGTGAAAGCCTGTGGGTCACAATGATCTACGACTGATTATGAGGTTGGTACATGATTAGGCAGCACTCCATCCCATTGTAGAGAAGGTCACAATAACAACTCCATTATGGGAGAGATTCAAGGCGGGTGGCCGAGAAACATTCAACAAAGAACATAGGAAGGTTGGGGAAAGGCACTCACCAGTTATCCTGCCTCAGTGATATGTGTCAATGAGTCAGAGCTGGCAGGTTAGCTGGGAAGTCCAGTCATATTTCGCTGTAGGAGTGGAACTACAAAGGGAGATGGTTGGTTCTGTGTAACTCCTGAAAATTCCCAGCAGTCATTGCTGGTTATCAGGACCAGTCTTCAGGAAGAAGAGCTGGATGTCCAAAGGGAAACTGCAAGGACCTCTGCATCTGACTCTCACTACCTCAAGCCAAAGTCAAACTCAATGGCTGCTGCTTTCACTTCTGCCTCCTACATTGCGCACAACTTCTTTTGGCCAACTCTAATGTGGAACCAGACAAAGAAGGATATTCTGAGAGGCAGAACCCCTTGTATAACCAAGGTGGCAGTAGAAAAATTCAGCATGCATGGAAAAGTGCTTATGCTCACTAAATGTGGCTTATCGAATAGTACCTCCAGTGACAGGGTTGTCACCTCCCATGACAAGCCCTTCGATGCTGGCTCCATAACACCCACTAGAATGCATTTCACACATCTCTTTAAGACAGCGGTTTGAGTCAGATTCCAGAAAACTGGGCCCCATTGAACACTGGCCAAGATTGCTTTTGTAGACCTAGTGTCTGGGGTCTTAAAGGCTTAAAGATAAACAAGCGGCCATGTAGCTGAGAAGCAACAATGCCCACACATGCAAGAAGCACACCTGCCTGGGTGATGATGAGGTGTTGATGGGATCAGGTATTAGGCATCAAAGATCCCCCCCAAAACTCAAAACAAACAAACAAAAATCTTATCAATGGGAATGAGGGGGAGGGCAGAGTGGAGACCCAAAGCCCATTAGTAGTCAATTGGACACCCCCTGTCAGAAGGGCCACAAGGAAGAGAAGAGCCAGTCAGGGTGCAGTAGAGCAGAGGAAACATACAGCCTTCCCAGAGTTCTTTAATGCTCCCTCCCTTTCTGCCCCCTGCCCACTGCCATGACCCCAATTCTATCTTACAAACCTGGCCAGACCAGAACATGTACACTGGTACAGATAAGAGCTCGCAACACAAGGAATCCAGAACAGATAAAGACCCCAGGACCAATAAAGGGAGCAGCAATACTAGGAGAGTAAGGGTACGGGGGGCGGGGTAGTAAGGGGGAACCAATCACAGTGATTGATGTATGGCTCCTATTCCAGGGGGACGGACAGCAGAAAATTGGGTAAAATGAGACAGCAGTCAGTGTAAGACATGAAAAAAAGAGAAGAATTTATAAATTATCAAGGGTACATGAGGGATGGGGAGGGGGGGAATGTGGAGCTGATGACAGGGGCTCAAGTAGAAAGAAAATGTTTTGAAATAGATGATGACAACATATGTACAGATGTATTTGACATAATGGATATATGTATGGATCATGATAAGAGCTGTAAGAGCCCCCAATAAAATTTTTTTTAATTGCTTTTGTATTGTAAGGCTTAAATTTCAAGTGTGGCTTTGTCATACTCGAGCCTCATAGGCTCCGAAGACCTTATAGTGTATGTACCTGATCTTTCCAGATGTGTGTCCCGCCCACGTGGCAGCAAAGGCCTCCCATCTGGCTGGTTCTCTTATATGCTAGATTATTGCTTTTTACCCATTCCCCAACCGAGCTGGCTTTTGTTCCCCGTGAGCCCACAATCATTCAAACACACAAAACATCCCCTCTCTTTTGTGGGACCTTTTGTGACTGCAAAGTTGTCTTTCTATTCCTGGATGCAATCCTTGTGTAAAGTTGAATGGCATGCAGGGTTCGTCCTGCCTGGACTGTGACGTTTTCTGATTAATAAACTGCTGTCAATCTCACCTGGCCACCATTGGATGCCTTGTACTTAGCCATTAAATGGAACCAAGATCAGCCTCCTTGGCGTTGATTTGATCACCGTTTCTTTCCTCTTTTAGGCTGTACTGGTTGATTTTGCCTTCCTGAATCTTAAGCATTTATCCTTGTACTGAAACAAAGCAAAACAAAATCCACATTTGTTTCCTTTTCCAAGTACAACATATGCATCCATCATTTGTCTATTAGTGACAAGTGAAAGAAATATTCTTTTCTATCCTATTACAAGGGGACAGAGAGGTAGAATCTGTGAGCAAAGTCCCTGCCAGAGAGCTGAAATCCTTCTCTGAAGAAAACCCAGCGTTGGTTTATTTAGCGGACGCCACGCCAACAATTAGAGTTCTTTCCTTTGTCCTAGCGGGCTCACTGGGTCACAGAATGAGTGGTATGACTCTTGGGAAAATGAATCTCCTCTGAGTCACAAAAGGCTTTTGTGTTGTGATGCTCTGAGATCTTCTGGAGGAAATAAACCTCAATTCTCTGGGAAGGGGAGGCAATGACAGTGGTCTTTAAGAGTCAAAAAGGATAACTTTCAGGTGACTGTGAGATACGCATAGAAACAACCCAGGTTGCTCCCTTTAAAGTATGATGGCTCCACTGGCCTGTAAGAGCGAAAGTAGAGAACTTTCTTTTAAGAGCTTACAGCAGATGAACGACTCTTTGGGTTAAACAAAGGACAGTGGCAGTGATAGGGTTCATGCCAACCTGGCTGGGCCAGGATTCTCAGGAGTTTGGCAGTTGAAGTCTCCCCATGATGGGTTTTCTGTGAGCCACCAAACAGTTGTGGGACAATTAGAGGGGACTTCTACTCCCTTAATCAGGTCCTAGCCCTCAGGAAATTGAAAGGAAGTTTCATCAGGAATCTTCCTGCTTCCTGACCTGCTTCCAGGTTCATCAGCCCCTGTAGCTATGTGAATCAGGTAAAACCTCCAGTGTAACAACTGACCCATGGACTTGAACCAGACTAGGCGTATCCAATTTTACAACTGTGTAAGCCACTTTCATGATATAAATTTATCTCTTTATATATCTACAAGCATCATTAGTGTTGCTTTTCTAGAGAACATAGTGGCCATGGGTTGGCTAGAGATGCCGATCTCCACCAAATCAACTGCAGGGTTTCTGGGACAGCTGGCACCTCGGAGCAGCATGGAGTGGAGCACTGTTCATAGCCCTCTGTTGAGTTCAGCTCTGGTGGGTGGGGTTTTCCATGGAACACTCATCTCTGGAATTGAAGGGTTACCCTGAGATAGACTTCTGAGTCATCATGCCAGGAGATAGACTACTGAGTCATCCTGACAGATGGAATCAGATGAAAGGTAATTCTACACGGACTGTCCAACAATATGAAACATCAAGGAGGGATGTCAACAATGGGTGGGTGGATTACCAAGGTGGATTACCATATCTCCTAGCTCCCTGAAGCCTGCCCACTGACCCCGTCCATGGGTCCTTTTCTCCAACTATACAACCCCTCTCCAGCGAACAAAGCCGCAGCTCCCAAGCTGGTCTCACCTGTTGTAAAATCTGTTCTTCCTTATGTGTCTGATAAATAAGAAAATAATTATTCTCAGCTATTTTCTCCTGGTATAAATGGTTAAGCTCTGCTCTCCATTTTTCTTGGTCTTATAGGTATAGGAAAAGAGGGAGAATTTCTTAAGCTATGACTTCTGGTGGAATATATATATATATATATATATATATATATATATATATATATTCAAAACTCACTGCTAATATGTGGATGCTGACTCATAGTGTCTCTATAGGAAAGGGTAGAACTGCCCCATATGAGTTTCTGAGACTGTAATTCTTTGTGGGAGTAGAAAGCCCTGTCTTTCCCCCTGTAAGCAGCTGGTGGTTTCAAACTGCAGGCTTTGTGGTCAGCAGCCAAATGTAGAACCACTGTGACTCCAGAGCTCCTCAACCACATATGTGTGTGTGTGTGTGTGTATACACACACAAACCATTGCCTTGTCCTGCACCATCTTCATAATTGGTATATTTGAGTCCACTGTTTTTTTTTTCAGTGCCTTCCAACCTAGAGAGTTCATCTTCCAGCACTACATCAGACACTATTCTATTGCAGTCCATGTTTTGATAAAGTAGAGGGTCAGGGAAAAAGGAAGTTCTTCAATAAGATGGATTCACACAGTGGCTTCGACAACGGCTCACACAGTCACAATTGTGAGGATGGGGCAGGGTTGGCTGGTGTTTTGCTCTGTTGAACACAGGGTTTTTATGAGTTGGAACTGACTTGATGGTACCTGAGGAAAGGGCCTGGGCGTCATGTCTGACCCCTTCCGGATACAGAAGCGGAAAGGAGAATCCAAGTCCACACCAGCCCAAGGCTGATTTCTTTGAGCAAGAAGTCCAACATGCCTCTGCCCTCCTATTGGAACACCAGTCTTCCCTCCCACCGCATTCTACCTTTATGCTAGCTTCATAATCTGTTGCAGTGGTGACATAAAAATCACAGACCACATTCATGATTATGAGGATTTATTAGGGAAGTTAATAATAGGAACATTCAGGATTCAATTCTTTTGTCTTCAGTGCTTCTTCTCAGCTATGCCAGCAGGCGTCTCTCTGTCTGTCTCTGTCTCTCCCTCCCTCTCTCCTCAGTGAACTCGCAGTAACACAAACTCTTAGTCTCTGCTCTGCTCAGGCAACTGTTACAAATACTGTTTAACACTGAAAAAGGGCCAAAGGGCACCTCATTCTGAAAGTCAGAATCCTACCCAAAGGCACTCAGTTTTAGTCCTTCCAGGAGACACCTGAAGCTGCTACCTCTTCTTGCAGGGATCACAGACATATACTTGGCTCCTCTTTCTTGGACCTTATGGAATTCTGTTTACTTGCTTCCAAGATGGCTCACTTCATACTCAGTGGAGCGGCCAAACCGATCAATCTCTTCATGTTAGTCCCATGTGCTCTATTTGCATGCCCCACCCAATTATTTGATGGGAGTTACAGAGACTGTGGATAGAAGAACCATACCAAGTAGTTTCACATGAGCACAGCACTTCACACAACAACAATCCCTAAGGCATACTTACACCCAATGCTGTGAAATATTTCAAATCCTTTACTGTTAATTACTTAAGAATGAAAGTGTTAAATTTTCAGAAGCCTCATGGTACAAGAGCTTAATGTAAATCACGAAGAAGTGTCATAGCCAAACAGACTTGGAAGGAACTGGGTAGTATTAAGCTCTGCCCTATGTCAGACATTATCTTTTCAGGATATGGGTTAGGCTGGATTCTCTAGAGAAGCAAACCAGTGATGTTTACATATATGTGTACACACACACACACACACACGTGAAATTTGTATCAAGAGAGAGCAGTCAACACAGCTGCAGAAGCAGACAAGCCCAGTTGGGCTTCAGTGTGTGTGTCAGACGCTAAGCCAGAGGCCATTCCTGACTCACATTTTTTGCTGGGGCTGTTGCACCAGGAAGCTGTAACACAAACCAGGGAGCAGGCTGGTGGAGGCTGAATGAATCCAAGGTCATTAGGTGCAATGGCAGTCCGCCAACGGCTCCCAGGATGAACAGGCAACAAGGTGGGCCAATAGCCCCAGCCCCCATCCCCAAAAGTCAGATGCAAGATTCCAGTCAGCAGGAAGAAGGGGAGGGAGTTTCCCACAATGTTTACTGATATATATGATGTGGCGTAGAGGGAGCTCTGGTGGTATAGTGGTTATGCATTAGGCTGCGAACTGCATAGTAGGCAGTTCGAAACCACCAGCAGCTTCAAGGAAGGAAGACTGGGCTTTCTACTCCCTAAACAGTTACAGTCTCAGAAACCCAAAGGGGTTTGCTCTGAGCCACCATTTGCCTGAGAGCAGTGAGTTTGATGGGGTCTTTTGGTTTTGCAGGTCACCCCCCGACCCCAAAGCAAACATCATCAGGCTGTGTCCCGAGTAAAGGGTTGACCGCCATACTAGTCTTCCCACGAGTGCATGGGTGCTCACAACAATCCTATCAAGGAGTCATTTGCATCTTATTAGCTCACATCATGAGAGAGGCCCCAACTGCCAAACCACTGAGAGTCCTGGCCCAGCTTAGTTGACGGATAATCTGACCATCACAGGTAGAGTGGTCTCCATTTGCATAATGTGCTTCCTCTTCTATCCCACAGGCGCCTCTAGGACGACAGGTATGGCTCTTGCACTGGACACCACTTGAAGGGGCCCACTGAGCTCTTCCTATGAACAACTGCTGTTGCCACTGCCAGCTGTGAGAGCTCATTCATCAAGTGAATGATATACTTTTCATATTTGAGAGCCTCCATGGGTCAAGGCCGAATGTGTGATATTTTTTTCTGCCAAGTGGAGAAAGAAAAAATAACTGGAAAAAAAAGAATGCTTTTTGAACATATCAGAGATAAATTTTCATCAGTGAAAGCAAGAAAGGTGCAGTTGGAATTTTCATGAAGTGCTATCGCGTGTTAAGATTAATGAGCTCGACTTGCATTTTTGAGCCGATTTTATGGTAAAGTTAACTACAAGATGGGTGTCAGATGTTTGGCCAGCGGTGCAGTTTCAGTGTTTGCCGTAAGTACTACCTTCCAGAGCTAGAATCTGGTTGTCCCAACTAATTGCTTTAAAGTATTAGACCTAGGCGGTTTCCCCCTCTTTCATACCAGCAATGACTTATTGGTCTCTTTCTTTTCCTTTATAAAATGTAAGCGCATTGAGATGATTAAAAGGCACAAGATTTTGTGTGAGTCATCCACATGTGAGAGGCCTCTGAGAGGTGCCAGAGAGGTTCCGGTACTAAGAACCTCCTAGACCCAGGGGCCCCAGAGAGCTATCACACAGGAGGAAATGTGAGATGGCTGGAAGGCGGCAGTGCGCTTTTCCAGCCCATGGAGCAAGTAGCTATGGTGGTCTGAGGATAGCCTAATTGTAGGTATGGTCAAGGAGCTGCGAGTTGTCTTGGCTGCGAGTTGTCATTATGGACAAACTAAATCATAGCTTCCTAAATTATTTCCGTTACTTCCAAGATGATCTTGAAACTGGACTGTAGATATTCCTCCTGTCTAAAAATATTGCTTTACATCTAGATTAGAGCCGGATTGAATAACTGGGAACCATGACACATAATAGGAATAATGAGTTATGAAAATAATACATATCCATGTACTCAGCAAGTGTCTCCTGAATACTGTGATGGCGAATTTTATGGAGCTAGGCCAGTTATTCCACCTGGCACTAATCCAGGTGTGAAAATACATATTCTGTCAGCATGAAGAATATCTATAAACTCTTAACCTTAAGTAAGGGACTGTATGAATGAGAATATGGCATCCGATTTGGAGGAGAGTTCATTAACAACCCTGCTTGCGGAAAGTGAAGAGGACTCGAAGCACTGGCTGATGAAGATCAATGAAGTAGAAAATGTAATCCTCACAACGGTATCAATCAACATCATCATGGTAAATGGAAAAGTTTGAAGTTGTCGAGAATTTCACTTTTCTTTGATCCACAGTCAGTTCTCATGGTAGCAGCGTTGGGCAAATTTATTGCTCTTTCAATTGTTCACGAGCAGAGATATGACTTTGAGGACAGGTATATCTAACCTAAGCCATGGTATTTAAAATGGCCTTAAATAGATATGCTGAGCAATGAACAATGCAGACAAGTGAAGAACTGCTATATTTGAATTATAATGTTGGTGAAGAATATTGAAATTACCGTGGACAGCATAAGAATGAACACAATGTCTTGGAAGAAGTAGAACTGGAATGGTTCTTAGAAGTGAAGATGAGGAGACTTTGTTTCATGTACTTAGGACATGTTCGTAGAAGGGGCCAGTCCCCGGAGAAGGACATCAGGCTTGGTAAAGTAGAGGGTCAGCACAGAAGAGCAAAATCCTTATAGAGAGGGATTGACATGATGGGGAAACAATGGGCTCAAGCATAACAACAATTTGTGAGATGCTGCAGGACCGGAGAAGTGTTTTCCTTTTGTTGTATATAGGATGGCTATGAGTTAGAGCAGACTTTCTGGCACCTAACAACAATAACAATTTTTATTCACAGTTAATATGTATGAATTACTGTCCAATAACTTTTCATGTATTGATTAGCTTACATTTCCCAATCCACTTATAAAATTATTATTATTAATATTATTATTATTACTAGTGCCTTTTATTGATGATTTCTAGTCCTTCCATATGCTAGATTATCACTTTACCATCCTCTTCAAATTTGATATAGCCATGTAACTTCTATTGATGAATGAGAAAGAAAGATGGGAATCACTTAGAAGTAGAAACATTTTATATCCAGCTTGTCATTTCCCTTTGCCATTTTGACCAACAATGTTTCCATGATGGAGCCGCTATCAATTTAGGTCTCCGTAAGTGAGCAATGTTGCATGAATTTTAAAACTATTGATATTTTGACAGAATTAATTCCCACTGTATAACCTAAACTGTCTTAACTATCCTATTGTGTAGAAGAGGAACTAAAGAGAGGTTAAATAACTTGTCGAGAGCCACACACGTGGTGGAATGAGGGCTGTTAACTCTGGCTATCTAGAACCCCAGAACAACTGAGCTTGACATTCCTTCTAGGCTTATGTTCTGAGGATTCCTCTTAGTTGTACCAGGGGTTCTCATATGGGATTGACCTTTGCCTCCCACATCTACCCCTATACCCACTACTCTGAGGCACTTGGAAACACGTGGAAGCTGTTTTGCTTGTCACACCTTGGGGAAGGAAGTGTGCTACTGGTGTCTGGAGAGTGTAAGTCAAGGGTGGTGCTAAACACCTCAGGAAAGCTCCTCTCAACGAAGAATTATCTGTCTCCAGAAGCAGTATGCTGCTATGGAGATATTCTCCACTAGACTAAACTCTGTTGCTTAAGTTAGCCGCAGTTGGTTTCCTTGGCTTGCAACCAAGAGCCTTGGTCAAGTTATTATGAGTTAGCGAATTCATTAATTGAAAACAGTGAAGTGCCGGTGCTGGGAATGGTCTCACTTGACATTTGCCTAAATGATCTGGAGGGGTAAATGGCAATAGCTCCCTACTTACTGATGACACTTCCCTGTGCCAGGGAGTGAAATGCCAAGCTGCTGGTGATCAGCCACAGGAAGATCTCACCAGGCTGTGTGAGTGGGCAGAGGAGCTGATGAGAATGAGCTGCAGTGTAGGCAAGTAAAAGGTGCTGCATTTGGCAGAAAATCATCCAAGCTATAGTTTGATGTTGGAAGAGTCTGTAACAGGGGAAACAGATGAAGAAAAATTTGGAGGACATCTGAAAGTGATTTTCAAGCCTACAGTTCCCCTTTCTACCCCACCTTCCCTCCACTCTCTGGTATCGCCACTCTCACCACTGGTCCTGAAGGGATCATCTGTCCTGGATTCCCTGTGCTTCCAGTTCCTATCTACACCAGTGTACATCGTCTGGTCTAGCTGGATTTGTAAGGTAGAATTGGGATCATGATGGGGCAGGGGAGCATTTAAGAATTAGAGGAAAGTTGTGTGTTGCTACACTGTACACTGACTGGCTGGTCTCCTCCCAAAGCCTTGTTATTTTTATGATATTAAGTCTTGTTGCACAAGTTTCTCCTCCTCAATCTAGAACCTTCTAATGTAGTTACTTTCAGAGACGTTGGTCGTGATAGCCAGGCACTCTCTAGTTCTTACTCTCAGGTTCTTAGAGGTTGAGGTTTGTGCGACTCGGATTGGACTATTCTTTCCATGCATCTTGATTTTTTTCATTATTCTTTGTTCTGGATGCAGAGGCATCAATACATGGGATAAGGTGGTTGATTGTTGCTTTCATTTGTTTCTGTAATAGCTAATGTTCACATTTCTTCATGTATTTGTCAGCTACCTAAATGTCATCTTTAATCAAGTTATCTTTTCATGCCACTGGATTTAAATTGGATGCCTTTTCTTCTTCTTCTCTTGTTGATGTGTTCTGATCTATGGGTTTTCTTTTCACTCTTTTGTTGAAATCTTTTGTGTAAGTGTCTAATTTTAAGTCCTGGTCATCTAGTTTGTCTTCTGATGTTTGTATGTTTTCAGTTATCTTTGCTCGTGTATTTAAGCATGCATAGGGATCTCTATGTTTGTCCTTATTTTCTTTGCTGGTCTTTAAAGGTTTAGGTAGTTGACCATCTTGGGTTTGTTTTTTGTATACAGTATGAGATACATGTCCTGTTTCATGTTTCTTCAAATGGATATTCAGCCAATATCATTTGTTAAAGAAGATATCTCTTTTCTAGTTAACAAGTGTTGACCCTTTATCAAAGATCAACTGCCTATAGGTGGGTGGATTTACTTCTGAGTTCTCTTATCTTCTTTTGGGCTACGTGTCTGTTTTGACTACTGTGGCTGTGTGGTAATTACATAATTTCATGTCAACTGATAAATAGAATGCAGGGATGGAATCCAGCCTGTCAATCAGGTCAGAAGGGAACACTCACCAGGAGGATTCTGGGAACTTTCTCTTTTTCTCCTGGGAGGAGGACCACTCTCTCTCTCTGCTTCACATTCCTGTTGACAAGCCACAGGGAACTATGCTGATGGCAGCCAACTCTGGAGCTAGAGGAGCCATGTGGAGACCCATGCCAGTGCTGAGATGATTACACACTCACTGATTTACCTTTCCTCCTGCAGTCGGCATCATTGCATGTGTTTTGTGAGATGGAGGAGGAATTTGTGGATTTGTGTCGGACATATGGGATAATGTTAAACTTGTGGACTTGGGCAGCACTGGGTTGGGATGTTTTCTTGATGTGCACGTAACCTTTATATAAAACTCTCTTATACACGAGTTTCTGTGGATTAGTTTTTCTACAGTACTCAGACTGACACATCTTCCATGACAGATTTTTTTTGGTAGTCCATGTTACTTTCAATATTTTTCACCAGCTCCATAATTTAAATACAAACATTCTTTTTGTGTCTTCCTTATTTTGAGGCCCGACTTTCACATGCCTTTGGCGTGATTGAAAATACAATGACTTGAGTTAGGCACACCTTAGTCCTCCAAGAAACATGCTTGCTTTTCAACTTTTAAAAAGTGGTCTTATATAACAGATTTACCCAATGCAATGCATGCCATGCAATGCAGTGAGTCATTTGATCTCTTGACTTCCAAGGGCACTGACTGTAGATCCAAGCAGGATGAAATCCTTGACAACTTCAATTTTTCTAAATTATTATGATGTTACCTATTGGTGCAGTTGTGAAGATTCTAGATTGCCTTACACTGAGCATTAATCCCTTCTGAAGGCTGTTATCCTCAATCTTCAGCAGCAAGTGCTTCAAGTCCTTCTCAGTTCCATCAAGTAAGGCTGTGTCATCTGCATGTTGCAAGGTGTTAATCACCTTCCTCAAATTCTTCATATAGTTCAGCTTCTCTGAAGATTTGCTCAGCATACAGATTGACTAAGTATGGCGAGAGGATATATCCCTGAAGCACACCCTTCCTGATTTTAAACCATACGATAGTCCCTTATTTGTTTACAAAATTGCTTCTTGATCCATAAGCATATTTTCCATGAGCACGATAGCATGTACTAGAATTCCTACTCTTCTCAAGGTTATCCATGGCGTATTATGATCTACACAGTTGAATGTCTTTGCATTGTCAGTAAAACACAAGTTAACATTTAATGGTATTCTCTGTGTTTAACCAGGAAGTGTCTGACACAAACAACGATGTCCTTTGTGCCACGTTCTTTCCTGAATTTGGCCTGAATTTCTGTCAGCAACTGGTCAGTATTCTGCTGCAACCATAGTTGAATGATCTTCAGCAAATTTTTACTTGCATCTAATATCAGTTAACTCTGCCTGTATTATATTAGGTACATAATATTTCTATAAATTTGTCCATTTCTTCAGGGGTTCCAAATGTGTTGGAATATATTTTTTCATAATTTTGTTATTTCAGTAACTGACAATGTTCTCATACTACCCATTGACCTTTCAGTGGCTAATTCAAGTGGACAAACTATTCCTCCTTGGTAGTCTGTTCTTAGTCTGGAAGCTCTGATGAAGCCACTTCACTTTGGGTGACCCTGCTGGTATTTGAAATACCAGTGACATAGCTTTCAACAGCACAGCAACACACAAGCCACCACAGTGCAATATATTGACAGACAATGATTGCAGCCTTCAGTATGGATTACAATTCAATGTAAAGAAACCCAAATAAATAAAATCCTCACTACTGGTTCAGTAGGTAACATCATGATAAATAGAGACAAGATAGAAGTTGTCAAGGATCTAATCTTGTTTAGATCCACAATTAATGTTCATGAAAGCGTCAGTCACGAGACCAAATGACACATTTCACTGGGTAAATCTGCTGCATAAATGTTGAAAAGCAAGGATGCTACTTTGAGGACTAAGGTATGCCTGAACCTTAGTGTTGGTGGAGACTACTGAAAGTACCATGGACTTCCAAAGAAGAAACAGATCTGTCTTGGAAGAAGTACAGCCAGTATGCTCCTGAGAGCTAAGGATGGTGAGTCTTCATCTCACATATTTTGGACATATTATTAAGAAAGACTAATCCAAAAAAAAAGGAGGACCTGATGCAAGGGGCTTAGGTGAAGAGCAAATGCCTTGAGAGTGATTGGGACAGGGAGTGTATGGGTGTGCTTTGTACAATTGATGTATGTATATGTATGGATTGTGGTAAGAGTTGTTGGAGTCCCTAATAAAATGTAAAAGAAGAAAAAAAAATGTAAAAAAAAAAAAAAATTAAAAAAAAAAATAAAAAAAAAAAGAAAAGAAGAGAAAATGATTAGGGCAAAGAATGTACAGATGTGCTTTATACAATTGATGTATGTATATGCATGGACTGTGATAAGAGTTGTATGAGCCCCTAATAAATTGTTTAAAAAAAAAAAAAAAAAAAAAGAAAGACTAATCCCTGGAGAAGGACATCATGCTTGGTAAAGTAGAGGGGCAGTGAAAAAGAGGAAAGCCCTCAATAAAATGTATTGTTTCTTGTCCATATTAGAGTGTATCTCAGAGGTATGTCAATCAATGTAAGACACTGCTCAGAGCTGTGCTATATGTCAAGATAGGTTTATTGTGTGAACTAGGCCTCCATAGGAACATGGGGGTTGAGTTTAATTGGGTCGCAGCTTGATTGGAAGGCAATCGAGATAAATACTTTCTGTGGCCTGCATCCAGTCTCACTCCCTCCCTGGTGATTGGACCAGTGTGCTGCTGCTTGAGCTAGTTCTTTGCCTCAACCACGTGATGTGGGTCGAGCCAACCCATGGTTCGTGTTGCTTGAGCTTGAGGCTCCTTGGAGACCTGCTTCCCCACGCTCATACATACATTGTTTGAGCTCAAGAGCCCATGGGACCTGTTTTGCTAAGCTCCCTGCGCTACTAACTGCTGCTCCCTGCTGGGCTGACTCTGCCTGTCTTGCCTAAGGGCATATTATGCTTTCTGCTACCTTGACCTTGGACCAGCAGCCTGCGCGAGTTGAAGTATATGAACCATTCCAGGAAAGTGAGTTGAACTGAGCCCTCTGTACTGCTGTATGTGCTAATTAGCTGCTATATAAACCTATCTATCTATCTATCTATCTATCTATCTATCTATCTATCTATCTATCTATCTATCTATCACCTATCGATCTATAACATAAGCGTCCTGGTTTTGTTTCTCTAAAGAACCCTGCCTAACGCCTATGCTTTTCCATTTTTGGGTATATGACACCTGGCATTAACCTATAGGGACAACAAGTAGAATAAAAGGTTCAGTGGGAGGTGGGATCGTGGTGGCAGTGGTATAAAAGGCAGCCGATGTACAAGGAGTCCATGTAGAAAAAGAATGTTTGGAAACTGTAGTAACAATTGTACCTTTTACTTGACATGATTGAAATATGGAATGATATGGTAGATGTATTAAATCCCAACGTAAAGAAAACGATGTATTGACCCAGTGGCTGCAACAATGAGCCCAGACATCAGAACAATTGTGAGGATGTCACCGGCATTTCATTCATCCTGCTTCACACAGGGTCACTGTGAATCCCGGCAGCCCCACATGTAACAGAACAAAACATACCCAGTTCTCTGCTCGCCTCACAATTGTTGCTGTAGGACCCTGTGTTGCAGCCACTGTAGCAATTCATTTTGCTGAAGGCCTTGCTCATCTCTGCAGACTCCCTTCTCAAGGTCTTGTTCGGGAAATGATCCCTAGTGATCACATGTCCAAAACAAGGTTGAAAACAATAAAAAACTAGGGACACCTCGATAATATTGATTTATACAGTAACTACAATGAACTGAAAAATATAAATAATCATGAAGATGGTTCAGGACTGGCCATGTCCCCCCACCTGCCACCCACAAGCTATAGTACCAGTCACTGAATGTTGTAGCAGACTTGCTGGCAAGTCACAGTATTGGTACCCTCAGGGTAGCATGTGCACACTAGCCTGGTTTGAGAAGAGATGTGTATTGATAAGATCTGGAAAGTAAGATCGTCTAGGTGAGAAAGAGCCCAGATAAGCAAAATGTGAATATAAGAAATGTACTGAATAATGGCTTATACTTATATTTGCGGTACTGTTCCAAGGACTTTATGTCTCTAAACTCATTTAATCTTCACAATAAATGCATCAAAGAAATACTCCTTTGTGCCCATTTGATAGGTGATGATGCTGAGAAGTGGGGAAACGATCTTCTCCCAGGTCTCCTGGTCTATAGAAGTGGAGCCAGGACCAGAACTCAGACAGATACAACTGCAGAGTCTGTGTGCTTGTAGATATATCATATGATCTCCCTTCTCCTCAGAGTTGCAAATAGAGAGAGATGACTTTGGAAAGAAATCCGCTCTAGGGACCACACAGCCGCAAGACATGAAAAAGAAACCAAGAGTTGTGGTCTTGGAGATTGGTGGCCCCGAAGTGGATGCAGCAATGAGTCGCTTGGGAGAGAAGGAGATAAAGGACTCAGGGATAGGGTTCAACATTGGAAAATCGTGGCCAAGAAATGGCTTAGTGAATGGCTGTCACATCGGTTTTGGAGTCAGGCAGACATGAATTGGAGTACACAGCTTCAACATCTGTATTCTAGGTTTAACAATGGTACCATCTAAATCAGTGGTTCTCAACCTGTGGACCATGACCCATTTGGGGGGTTGAAAGACCCTTTCACAGGGGTTGCCTGATTTATAACAGTATCAAGATTACAGTGATGAAGTAGCAACAAAAACAATTTTATGGTTGGGGGTGGGGGTCACCACCACATGAGGATCTGTGTTAAAGGGTCGCGACATTAGGAAGGTTGAGAACCATGGGCCCAAAGGGTTGGTTTTAAATGACTCAAAATTAGTAAAGCTCGTGGTACAGTGCTAGACCCACAGGGTGGGCCTAGTGAATATGCATATATTTTCCCCTTAGAATGACGGGGATTGGCTAGAATCCTGGCTGTTATCAGGAGGGATTATTTAATATTTATATGACGCCAGCCAGCTGAGTCCACTTTAGCAAATCTTCAGCAGAGGCATTCTGAGGCATCTATGTGCCAAAGCTGCGCAGGAAGCAGATGAGATGATACAGGGCACGATCCCAGGGGTGGAAGGCCTATTTCTTTCTGCCAGCTTGTTGGCTTTTGCAGATGGGGTCTATATTGAGCCTCCAGAGCAGGTGTTCATCTAATTAACTCCCTGGGAAATTTTTTTTCTCCACCCCAGATCCACCTCCCAGATGTCATGATTTTGACAACCTCCTAAGTCCCAGGGTGGTAGGCGATGGTTTCTTCCATTTTACAGTAATTGCCACCTATTTGCTTTAGTTTTCAGCTCCTTCTGTCTTGAAGGGTGTTGGGAACACTTTGTCCCCAAGTGGGGACAAGACAATTTGACATGATGTACAGTTACAGTATTGCAAAGTGTGGACTCTCACAGTGAGAAAGTTATCCCCTTTGGAGTTCTCCTTTGATCTTTCTGATGCAGCCAAGGAAAACCTCTTTGTCTTTAGCACCTGTCTACCACATCAGTAATATCTTTTCTACCGAAGCAGGGGGCCAGCCTCCAACTCAGGACAGGCAACAGTTAGCTTGTAGGGTGATTATTTTATTTTGAATCTATTGCTTTGCCCTGGAAATTGATATCAGTTTTCTTCCAACAGTAGTAATATAAAGTGTCTTCACTGAAGTAAAAAGTGAATCAATTCAATGAAAAATTAGGTAATTGTCAACGTGGCTTGCAGAGACCGTACTCAAACGATTGAAGCTTGGAAAATGCTAGAATAATGGGGAAGTCACTCAATTTAGGAAGCTGAAATCTTGGATGTAAATGTTGGCTCTGCTCATTGGCCACCTTACACATTTACTCTCGTTGACTGTATTTCTTCATCTCCCAATGAGAATCATAATCCTCACTACATATGGTTATTCCGAGGGCTAATTGAAATGAGTTTGTGTGCACACATACAAATAAATTTCAGAACACTTCATTGTGCTCCTGTGGACCGTGGACATGGATCAGGGGGCAGTTGTGTGAACAGAACAAGGGAATACTGTGTGGTTTAACATCAGAAAAGATGTTCAGCAGGGCTATAGCTCTCATCATAATGATTCAATCTGTATCTAAGCAAACAATAAAAGAATCTGGATTATAGGAAGAAGAATGCAGCATTAGGATTGGAGGAAGACTTATAAACAACCTCCGATATGAGGAGGATCCAATCTTGCTTGCTGAAAGTGAGAAGGACTTGAAACACGTGCTGATGAAGGTCAAAGATTGCAGCTAAATGTGAAGCAAACCAAAACCTTCGCTACTAACCCAATGGGCGGCATTATGGTCAACAGATAACAGATGAAAGTGGTCAAGGATTCCATTTTGCTTGAGTGCTCCTGGAAGCAGCAGTCAAGAGATCAAAAAGACTCATTGCATAGGGTGATTCTGGTGCACAAGCCCTCTGGAAAGTGTGGAGAAGGAAGAATGTTACTTTGAGGACTAAGACACCCTAGACCTAAACCATGGTATTTTCAATTACTTCGTGTGCATGGGAAAGTTGGACATTGAATAAGGAAGGCTAAAGAAAACTCGATGCATTTGAATTATCATCTTAGAGAGGAATCCTGGAAGTACCATGGAGTACCAAAAGCAAAAACACACCTGTCTTGGACGAAGTCTATAGTCAGAATGTTCCCTCGAAGTGAGGCTGGTGATATTTCAACTCATGTACTTTGGACATGTTATCCGGGAGACCTGTCCCTGGAAAAGGACATCATGCTTGTTAAAGTAGAGGGGCAGTGAAAAAGAGGCAGGGCCACAACAAAATGAATTGACACAATGGTTACAATGGGTTCGAGTACAAGGGCAATTGTGAGGATGGAACACTTTCATGGACAGTGTTTCACTCTGCTTGACAGAGGGCTGCTATGATGGGAACCGATTTGATGGCACCTAGCAACATAGATGTGTGTGTACACATTCCTATATATGCATGTACATATGCATGCACACACAGATATCTGTGAATAATCTTTTAGTTCCATTTTCCTACAAACTTCATGTGTGTGTGTAAATTTGAGAGGCTTTCAAAAGTTCATGGGAAAGTGGAATGAAAGATAACGAAATGTTTCCATGAAGTTTTTTAAAGCCCCCTCATACACACATATATACACGGGGACTTCAAAATTTCATGGTGTTATATTCCATTATATTTTCATTCGATTTTCCATAAACAAAAAATAGTTTTATTAGCATATGAGTCACATAGCATACAATTCAATCGTTCAGTCATATTAAGGAGAGTTGTGCTACCAGCACCACAATCAATTTGAGAACATTTGCATTATTCTTACAGTCACTGTTTTTAGCTTCCCACTTCCCCCCAGTTCCACCTTCACGCCCTTAGGTTATTATTAATCCAGTTACTGTCACTCTAGATTTACCTAGCCTGGATTTCATATGCAGAAAAACACACAAAATACAAACGAGGAAAGAAAAATCCCCAACAACAATGGCAAAATAAAAACTTCCATCAAAGGAAAAGAAAATATTAAAAACTGGAACAACTTTAAAATGGGTCAAAAGGAGATAAAAAATAAAGTATTACTTTTTAACCTAACCATACCTGCCCCAGTTGACTTTACAATGCGCTCTGTCTGTCAGCAAGGGTGCTCACACCCCTACGGTCAGTGGGGTTCAGCAGAGGCTTCAGCCTCATGGGAACCCTGCAAATGGATTTTGGGATTCCACTCTCATTTGTATACTTCTGGAAACTAATTTTAATTCAAAATTTTAAAGTTCTAATACTGTTCCCTCCTCTGGATTTGGATTTCATAATTTATAATCCTTGGATCGCACAGGCTGGGTGCTTCATGCCTGTGGACTTAGTTCACATGTCACTTTCTGTACAAGCCTTTAAGACCCCACACACTATTTTTTTCTGATATCCGGGCACCATCTGATTTTTCATCACACTTAGCTATAGCCCTCAAAGCTTCAGTGATCTCTTCATGAGGGTCCACACACTTTTTGAAGCCTCCTTGTGTATATATTTTTGTGTTTGCATGTATATGTGTACATATACGTGTATGTAGATGTATGTAGGAGTCCTGGTGGTAGATATGCTTTGAGTTGTGACCCTCCAGGTGCACAGTTTGAAACCCCCAGCAGCACCTCGAGAGAAAGACTGAGCTTTCTACTGTTGTAAACAGTCTCAGAAACCCCCAGGAGGTTGCTATGAATCAGCAACACATACATATACACACATGCACACATATGTACACACATACAGTCTGAATTGTATGCACACATATATGCACCTAGTTTACAATGTGCTAGTCTTTTACCAGTAGAAAGATGAGGCTGTCTTTTGTTTGTTTCTTTGTAATATTTTTACATATGGTATTTATGTAAACTTTACATCTCAATTGAATACTATTAGCATGTTCCATGTCATAGATGAGGACAGTGCAGTTTAAAAGTTAAGTGATTTGTCCAAGACTCCGGGGCTGCTAAGAGCCAGAACCAGTTTTTAAACACCCAGCCTCTGGGAAAAACATACAGACTTAGACCCTTGCTGGATTTAAGGGTTAAAGAAGGGCCCTTTTAATGATATACAACGTGTCTGAGCAACATTCTAAGGGAGAGATGTCCCAATTCAATGGCAGGGGAAGGAGTTTTTCTTGGAAATGCCCCGAAGAAAGAAAACACCCCCAGAACGTTTGGTTACAACAAGGCAAAACCTTTAATAACATGAGTGCTTATGACATTAGCTGCTTTAGGGTTCCGACATCTGGTCATGTTTTTCTAACATGTAAAGATGAATGCCTCGCTCAGGGTGACCTGGGTGGTTGGTTTCCTGAGGATTTATGTGGGTGAATAATGGGCACAACTATGACTTCTCTGATGGGGACACGGGAATTCCCCCTGGACGCCACCCATGACTTTTAGTAAAGTCCTCTTCTGAGGAGGGAAGCATCATGAGAGACTTCCCCCCACCCTGACCCGCTAACCCCCTGTCATGAAGGAAGAGAAGACATGGCACAAATACACAGAGAGGAATGACATCATGGGCTTGGCTGGAAAAGTTAGAGAGCACTGGAAGGGCTGGGGCTTCGAGAGTAGGGGACGCACAGTGGGCAAGGGTTGAATCCATTTGGTTTTATTCTTTAAAAAATGTAATACCATCACTAGGACCATGCCATGCAACCTTAGAGACATCTCTGTACATTTCCCCCAAGGTTGTGCTGGGCACAGGGCGGAGCTCAGAAGTCAGTTCAGACGGGCGTGGTGCGCCTGTTGGCTGGGTTATTATGCAGCGACTCCTTGTACTCTTTGGGAGTGGAGTTGTGGAACTGTAGAAAAGTGTGGTCCCTGTCAGAGTTGAGGAGGGTCCCCATGGTGATCTTGGAGGGGTCCCGGGAGAGGGTGAACATTGAGATGTCGGTGGAAGGGATGGTATGGAAGCCTTTGCTGATGGGGGACAGGTCTCGGGACCTAGGTTCTGTGGAGCGGGAACTGGACCGCCTTCGAAATCTATACCTATAGGGTGGAAGGCGGGTAAAAGTAGATTTCTTCAGGAGCTCCGAATGGGATTTGGCACGTAACTGCTGATGCTTTTCGATGTAGATGTGTACGGCCACCACTCCGACAATCTCCGCGATGATGAAGGAGAACGCCCCGAAATAAAAGGACCAGCCGTAAGAGTAGCTTTTTTTGGAATCCCGCTGCCCGGGGTCTCCAGCATTTGCTGATATATAAACGATGATGCCAATGATGTTGCTTAACCCTAAGAGAAGAGAAAAGGAGAGAAAAAAACCCCATAATTGTTTATAAGCCTCGGAGGTAAATACCACTTTAAGTCCTGAAACATTTATAGCAAACGTGAGGAAGTGGGGAGGGAGGAGAATGGATTACGGCTGGGAAACCCAGCTGCAGGGCTCTTCCTGCAGGGTTTGCATTTTGAGAAATGAACAATTCTGCTATTTAGTCCCAGGCAGTGCGCACGCAGCGAGAGAATACATCCGTCTTTTACAGTAACTGTGGCCAGAATTCAGAATACATTTACTTTTCTTTTACAAGCAATTTACTCTATTAACCCTTAATCTTCAGCTCCAAGTCTTGAGGATAGTAAAACGAACAAGATATAGGACCCTGACTTTGCATCCTTTCCATTATTATAAGAAACGGGCGTGGAAATAAATGCAAGTACAGCCAAATGCAGAGTGGACTGTACTGGGGGCCTAAGGCAAAATGTGGCAAAAGGGGAAGGGAAGACTAAGGACCCTGGATGTGTAGAGAAGACATTTCAGAGGGACCCTGAAACGTGAGTGGGGTGATCAAAGAGATGAAAGACCACTGGTTATGAAGTGTGAGAGAAGGGGTGGATTATCCCTAGGGTTCAAGCTTGAATGATTGGGAGTTAGGTGGCATCTTAAGATAAAATATGAGAGACAGGTTTAGAGAAAATTAGATACTTGCATACAATGAGTTTGAAGCGCTTGGTTGGGTCTAGATCTGAAGTTGGAGGCACTAATGAGCTCATGGGAAAGGGAGAGTGGCTTATTAAGTCTTTTAAAAATTTGCAGGGGATAAGAATGCTTTAAATCAGCGGTTGTTTGAGAATTAGGATTTGGAGAACACAGAGCTGCAGTCCATCAGGTGTAAGGGCTGCATATTTAGCTTTCTCAAGCCTACAGACTAGAATATTGGAAATGGCTGCTCAGATGGCTGGAGATAAATTGTTTCCCACGGGATGGAATGAACGAAATCATAGCATCCAAGGGGTGTGATCACCTCTGGACACGTCTCACATTCTTCCTTCCAAGGGAAATATCACTTTGACACTGCTCCACGGCCCGCCACCAGAGCATTTAGCCAACATGATGCCTGGAGATTAATATATCAGATGCCATTTCCCTATCTCCAAATTTAAACCGTCTATTTTGTTTGTTTGGTGCCATGGAGTCAGTTCTGATGCACAGCAATCCCTTGAATAGAATAAAGCACTGCCTGGTCCCATGTCCTCCTCATGTCATTGCTATGTTTGAGCTCCTTGTTGTAGCTCCTTGTGTCAATCCTTCTTGTCGAGGGTCTGCCTGTCCTCCCTCCCCCACCCCACTGACCCTCCACTCTACTAAGCATGCTGTCTTTTTATTCAGTGGCTGATGATATGTCCAAAGTCTGTGAGATAAAATCTCCCCATCCTCACTTGCTAAGGAGTTTTTGGCTACACTCCTTCCCAGTCAGATTTATCTGTTCTTCTGGCTGTCCATGGTGTGCTTACTATTCTTTGCCAATACCACGTGTGGTAGTGACATAATTTCATGTCAACCTGAGATGTAAAAGTGTAGGGGTGGAGTCTAACCTGTCAATCGGGTCACAGCCTGCTTGTATCTCCTTGTGGGCGTAGCCTTATCATAAAGAGGCCCCTGGCAACTTGCCTTTCTCTCTCTGCCTTCACCTTCCTGCGAGTGAGCCATTCTGAGACCTGCCAGAGCCCTGTGATGAACTGCCATTGGATCCACATGACCTTGCACCCACCAGCCGTTGATCTTCCTGCATTCGGCATCACTGCATGCGGGTGTGTGAGTCTGAAGAGGGACTTATGGACTAGTGTCAGACTTATGGACTTGAGATGGGTGGGCTGGGATGTTCTCTTGTTATGAAATTACTTCTTGATATAAAGCGCTTATCTAGAGTGCCTCTGGATTTCTTTCTCAAGTCAACCAGGCCGAACACATCACACTTCAAAGGCATCAATTTGTCTTCAGTATTCCTTGTTCATTGAACAGCTTCCACCTGTTTATAAGGTAGTTGAAACTAGCTTAGGTCAGATATACTTTAGTCCTCAAATGACATCTTTGCTTTTTAAAACGTTAAAGAAGTCTGGAACAGTGGATTTGCCCAATGCCATGTTACAGTGCTATTCATGAGACTTTCACTGGCCAATTTTCAAAGAAATACATTGGCCTTCTTCCTAGTTTGCTTTGCTCTGGAAACTGCTGAAACCAGTCCACCACAGGTGACCATGATGTTATCTGTCATGCAAGAAGCACAGTTTCCATCATCACCGAAGCATGCAAGCTGCCACAGTCCAACACAATGACCGATGCCTATCTACAGGGGGCGCTAAGTAAGGGGGCTGCTCTTGACACTTCCCCAAACCAATTGAAAAAGAACGATTTCCTGGAGTCTTCCGAGTCTACTCTGGATTCCCTTTGCATTGTAGACTTCCCCTGGAGGTCCCAAAGATCTCCCCATAGTCCAGCCCCTTGGGATGACAGGGGCCCCAGGATTCTGTTCCTGTACTGCCGTGCTCATTGGCTGGTGTGTGTGCATCCTTATTGTTGTTTGGGTGCCCTCAAGTAGAATCTGATGCAAAGGATTCTGGCTCCTAGTCACTCCGTGTAACAAAGTAAAATTGCTCCCACAGAGTTCTCATGGATGGACTCTTTATAGAAGGAGGCAGTTAGGCCCTTTCTACTGTGGGACTGCTGGGTGGGTTCTAGTTCCCAATCTTTCTGTCTGCAGCTGAACACATCACCATGGTGCCTCCACTGCTCCAGACACGTGCATTAAGAGTTTCTAATCTTAGATCAGAGCATGCACACTGCTACAGATAAGAGCCCGCGACACAGGGAATCCAGGCTAGAGAACTGCCTCAGGGCCAACAAGGAGAGTAGCGATACCAGGAGGATTAGGGGAGGATGGGGTGAGAAAGGGAGGTTTGATCACAGTATCAATCTATAACCCCCTCCAGTGGGACAAATAACAGAAAAGTGGGTGAGGGGCAACAGAAGACGATCTATCATATGAAAATAATAATCTATAATTTATCAAGGGTTTGTGAGGGAGGGCGGGCAGGGTACGGAGGGGAAAGAAATAGGGAGCTAATATCAGGGGCTCAAGTGGGAAGAGAATGCTTTGACAATGATGATGGCGGCCTATGTGCAAATGTGCTTGACACATTGGAAGAATGTATGGATTAGGATACGAGATGTAAGAGCCCCCAATAAAAGTGTATATATATGTATATATATGTGTATATATATGTGTGTATATATATGTGTGTGTATATATATATATGTGTGTGTGTATATATATATATATATATCAAGCCTAATCTTTTAAAATGACCCCTAATATGCCACCTAGGACTTGCCCCTAGAAGGCTCAGTGAGGGTCTGGTTCAGGCCTATATCCTTTTGGCAACACCTAGTGTAGGTATTCTGTGGACAGGCAGTATAGACTGTAATCACAACTTCTAACTATGGGCGCTGACACACAGCTAGCCTGGTATCAGGCTGCAGGAAACCACAGAATGAAAAATAGCTCCTCTTCCTGGAGTTTCAATTTGACTTGAAGATTAGTAGAGAAGACATGTTCTTTTTATATCGAAATGAACATAAATATAATAAAGAAGAGGAAGTGGCATTCACATAAATATTTCCATTTCAATGGGAGAGCGCCTTCAAAGACATGCAGTTTCTGGTGATGCCCTGTGAGTTCCCAAGGGCGTGCTTCCTGTCTCCTCTGCTAGGAGAGAAATCTTGACGGGATAGTTTGGGATGCCCTGAAACGATGTCTCTGCAGGGACAAAAAAGAAGCTCAGTTATATCCCAAGTCTCCACAGCTAAGAAATGGTGGAGGTGGGATTTGAAGGCAGGGTGGTCTCTTAGCCCCAAGCAGATTTATATTTCAGTAGCATGGTGCTAATTTACATTTCAAGAACAAGATGTGAGTCGCCTATTACTTTCCCCAGACTCCACACTGTGAACTAAGACAGGGACTAAGCTTGTCTTCATTATGCTCTATGACCCCTTCTCCTAGCCCCAAGCCCTACCCATACACAGCAAGGGGGCAGTGCAAGCCTGTTGAACTTGTGTATGAACCGGTTTGGCATGAAAATAAAAGGGTCCAGTGAAAATCATAGTAGTGATTATCTCCTGAGCACATGCCAAGTGCCAAGCACATGGTATATTGTATATTCCAACTTATTTTGTATATTCCAGCTTATACAATTCTTACAACAGCCTTAGAAGGAGGGGCCATTATGATTTCCATCTTTTCAGATGAAGAAACCAGGGCCCAGAGGTTTGTGCGAAGTTACACATCTGGGAACCAGTGGAGTTGAGATTTGCACTAGGCAGCTTGTCTTCAGAGCTTAGACTCGGTGCCAGGCACATATAGCATTGTGGATTACTTGCTTGGAACCACAGAACCATAGTGTGATTGAGCAAAAAGGATATTCAGAGGGTCATAAAACCTCCAATACTTTCATTTTACTGGTGGTTAAGCTCAGGCTCTCAGGGTTATCGGGGTGTAGATGGTTCGAGTTAGGCTCCAAGGTTGTGGCTTCTTTTGAGGCTCTCCCCACTGTCTCAGGGCCTCATCATTTCCAGGTATTTCATTTATTTGCCATCTCCACAATACCTCTTGTGAGCAGAAAGTGGCCATGACACACTCTTCCCTAACAACCTTACAAATAATGAATCATTCCTGTTATAAAACCCCCATGCAAACACACATCATTCTCTGGGTCAATAGAGCCCCGGAGGTGTGGATGCAACCACCAGGGACTAGAGCATGCTTGAAATCCAACAAGTCCCTGGGCTTGCCAGCTGTTCCCCCTTATCCACAGATGATGAGCGCAATTGCCGATGAGCTGACCACATCCCTCTGCAGCAAGATGGTGACCTCCTCTTAGGTCTATTGCTTGAGTTGGTTCCCAGAGATTCACAGCATGATGGAGTCCAACTTCTCCCTTTGATAGAAGGGGGTCTAGAGCGAGGAAACAACCTAAACAAGGTCTCCCAGGGATCCTCATGCCAGGCTCCAGACATCGGAACTCTATTGTCATTGCCTTTCCCGTGCCAACGTGGAATGTTGTACCTGGCACTCAGTCTCTTCACAACAATCCTGTGAAGTAGATGCTTAGTGTGATCCTTGTTTCAGACCATCATGTGGATTCCAACGCACAGTGACTCCATGGTGGCAGTAGAATGTTCAAGAACGTTTCCTAGTCTGTAATCATTCTGGGAGCAGATTGCCAAGTGCTCTCCCAGGGTGGGCTCTAAGTAGGCTTGAAGAGCCAACCTTCCTGTTAGTAACCGTGGCTCAACTACTGGTGCCAAGTCGGTGCTATTAGTATTTCTCATTTTATAGTTCCGTAAACCCAGGTATGAGGAATGAGTGACTTGCCAGAAGCTGCCCCGATGGAGCAGGATTGAAACTCAGGAGATGGCAATAGCCCCCCCCCCGCCCCCACACTCTTGCCCATCATTTTTTCCTCCTCCTTGTTTCCATCCCAAACGATATTTTGCCATCATGGTAGCGAATTTTAATCCCATCAACAAACAGGGTCAAGTCCCTTCCTGCCTCTGCCTCATTCTTTGCTTCCCTGAAAACGTTCCTCAGACGTGCAGGGAGAAGTCTGAGAGAGGTTGAGAGAGATGGCAAGGAGATGCAAGGAGAGGCAGAGCCCAGAGAAAAGAGGGGGAGATTAGGTAGGGACAGACGAGAAGGAGAGGAAGCATCGTCATTCCCGCTCGCCACCTGCCTTACCTTCTGGACAGGGTTGCTATGGATTCTGAGAACACTTACTTATGAGCACTTCTTCCCAGAAATGTTTTGAGTGATAGGAAGACTTGAGCACTTGAAACATTATACACAGTGGTTAACTAGCAAGCACACTTCTCAAAAGTCTAGATTTAGTATGTGAACACAATCAAGTTTAGAGAAAGTTTCAGCATCTTTGGTTCGAATTAAAATCTTTGCGTCCTTATTTTTAACACAAGTCGAACACTTTATTGCTCCTTCCTTAGAAGGAATAGCATTGTCTTCTCTCCGTGGCCCCGACTTTGGCTGGGTGTTTGTTCTGATCTCGGGTCTAGAGGTAGATACTCACCTGCAGAGACAAAAAAGATGCCGGCGCTGAGAATGACGTTGTGCCTGCTGCGGTGGAACTCGCTGGCTGCCACACAGAGGCCACCGAAGAACAACAGCGTGACACTGAGGATGGGGAAGACACTGGAGGCCCGCACAGCCCCTGCGGAGAGAGGGGAAAAAGGGATTCTACTTGCTCCGGATCCAGTCCCCAGGACCCACCCTCCATGGCAGGAAGATTCCAAGGGGAAATTACACATAAGTAGGAGCACAGCGTCCACACCAGCCATTAACACGATCCTGCTACCAGTGCATTTTCTCAGAGGCTATGCCTAGGAGGGAGGAGGGAGCTTAAGGTGTAAGGCTCTGAAATGGCAATCTAGAAATTATTAAGATAGATCATTGCATACTCAGAAGCCCAACTCACCAGGACCCTTCCTCCCACCGCCTCCCCACCTCCCCAGGACCGTTCTCAGCCACTCACTGCCCCCTGCCTTTACCCAGTGGCCACTGCTACCTTTTTGTTCCTGACAAGGGTCTGGGCAGAGACTTGGAAGAGTCAGAATAATTCGCATCTACACACATTCTGTGAGTCCTCTGCCCAAGGGAGTGTACCGTGAAACCACAACTAGGAACCACCGTGACAGGCTAAGAGAGACATGGGAGAAGAAAGGAAATTGAGTTTCCCTCTTTTTAAAATCATGGGTCAGGGGTTTTCATTTTGCACCCGGCACTGCAAATGATGCAGCTGGCCCCACGTACAAGAACTGTTACTCGTTACTCATCAAAACACAGGTCTCCACCGCCCCTCCATTCCCCGAACACCTAGATTTGCCTGCTAGAGAGCCTAGCCTGTAATAGGAGTTCAATTCCTGCCATGCCCAAAATATGCAACCAAACTCCGATACCCAAGGGTGTAATCCCTTTTGGAAATGGAACTTTTCTTTGTTACCAATGAGATTTTATCACTATGTTGCTGTACGCCACGGAGTGCGTTCTGATTCATAGCAACCTAATGGGACAGGGTGGAACAGCCCATGAGGTCCCTTACAGGAGCAGTTCACCATGTCTCTACGTCCCACAGAGTCACTGGTGAGTTCCAATCTTCGGGTGAGTAGCTGAGAACTTAACCACCAAACCATTAGAACTCTGATGGGGTTCCTGAGCTGGCATCAATTCCATGGCAATGGGCTTTATGTCTTTTGGGGTGTACCATAAGTCAATGAACTTTTGGTGCCAGAAAGAAGCAGGTTATGCGCTGATAAAAGTTGACACATGGCAGAAGATAGATGTCAGGTAGAGATCTCCAAGACATGCGGATTATGTCAAAGGGCTCCGCAACTGCCTTCTCCACAGAGAGCTGTCACTCGAAGGCAACACCCTGCATGTCGACTTCTAGCCTCCTAGGAAATAGACTTTTGTTCATCAAGGCCAAGGCCACTCACTTGTGCTCTTTTCTGTCATCGCAGCATGAACAATCTAACACCACACCTATTTCATCACCAAGTGAACAAATTTACCTATCCGGAGCTGGGGATATCAGCTGAGGTACTGGCTGGTATATTTAATGACCAAAGGACACAGGCACTGCCCTCTAGAATGGGCATGGGCCAAGAATTAGAGGAGGGGCCCAGAGGATTAACTTTATTTTGTAGATCATGGAAAGGCCCAAAGTGTCTGCGAGCCCCAGGAGAGGGCTTGTGTATTGACGAAGCAGTAGGAGGTGTTTCAGAGGCCCTGGGAAACACAGGGAACTGCTAACGGAAAGGCTGGAGCTGCTGCGAGGCAACCCAGAAGGAAAGCAATGCAACTGACTTAAAAAAGCAAAACAAACAAACAAACAAAAAACCCCCCACTCATTGAAAACCCTCTGTAGCAAAGTTCGACTGTGCCACACCACGGTTTGTCCTGAGTCAGAGGCAATTTGAGGGCAACTGGTTTCTAAGAGCATTTTACTACTTTAAAATCTACCATGTCTGCACCAAACATGAGGCTAAGTCAGAAAGTATTGCAACAAAACTCCTAGGAACCTTTATCACATAAAAACACCAAAAAGGGAAGCTTATTATTCTTGACATATCTGCCATGTGCCAAGTGCCAGTACATTTCTGAAGGGGTGGCTGTATTTCTCTACCCCTCCCCTAAGAAGACTACTTTGCTTATGCCACATCAAAAAGGCAGTTTTGATAGCCTAGAGGTACTCAAATTGTGTTCCTTGTAAATGTACTTTGAGTTTTGGAAACAGAAGACTCAAGGGGCAAGATCAGGGCTATATAGTGGGTGGGTTAAGATTTCCCAATGAAAATGTTGTTAGAAAGTCTTTGTGACCCTTGAAGAAGGAGCAAGTGCATTGTCCCGAAGCTGTTAATTTTCTTAAAACTGCTCACTAATAAGCTCCATGGTCATCCCGTGTTCTTCAAGAAAATCTATGAAACTTACCTCTTTGGATTTCCAAAAGGCAGTATCATAATTTTTGAGCTGATCCCTCTGCCTTGAATTTGACTTGTCCAGAAAATCCCCGCACCGAACCGTTGTTTGGACAGACCTTGTTCTCTGGATAGTACTGATAACTCTAAGACTCACCCCTCACCCTCCCATTACAGCTCATTCCATAAAATCATCTTAACGAGTTTTAATCTTGCTTAAAAGAATGATGAAAAGATCAACTCTGTGAGTTAACTGATTTTTACACAACACTTTCTTTCATCTCCCATTGGGCCCAAAGCTTGCTGAAAGTAAAGATGTACGTTTAAAAATGGAAAATGCCAAACCCTATGAGACACCAGCTTCAGTAGCTAGCCCATAAACGGCCCTCTTCCACCAGCTTCAAGGACTCCACCCACAATTTCTTCATGTGTTAAGATTGTCAGTCTTCCATCTCTTGGCCTTGCTGACTTTCTATAAAACATAACTATGTGGGAGGGGGAGGGTGTGTGCCACTGCTACTTTGAAACTGTGAATTTTATAACTTTAAACAAACAACCCCCCCCCCCAAACATTTGATCTAAGAAATGTTGTTTTAAATCTGGCTAGACCGGAGCATGCACACGGGTACCAATAAGAGCTCTTAACACACAAATCCAGGTCAGATAAAGCCCTCAGGAACAGTAATGGGAGTAGCAATTCCATGAGGGTACAGGGAAGGTGGGGGAAGAAGGGGGAGAAATGGGGAACCGATCTCAATGACTGACATATAACATTTACCCCTCCACCTCCTTAGGGGGACCAATAACACACATGTGGATGAAGGGAGACAGCAAATGGTGTAAGATATTAAAATAATAACAATTTATAATTTATTAAAGGCTCACAAGCTGGGAGAGCGAGGGAGGGAGGAGAAAAAGAGCTGATATCAAGGGCTCAAGTAGAAGAAAATGTTTTGAAATGATGAAAGCAACATATATAAATGTGCTTTTAAAATTGATGTTTGGATTGTTATGAGAGTTCTAAAATCCCCTAATAAAATTATTTATTAAAAAAAAGAAATAAATGTTTTATGTGGGGCAGCATTCATGAACAGATTTCAACATTTCAGTGATTCAGGAAGACGTTCGCTTCAGTTTTTTAAAAAGGTTTTCAGGTAGTCTTAACCAGTGGTGGGCTTAAAATAATTTAACAACTGGTTCATTGTCCTAATGACTGTTTTAAGTACAAAAAAGATATACTGAAAGGTAGCTTATTATTTCATAAGTTAATATTTAAATAAAAACAATAAAAGAAATACACAAAACTAGATTGTATTATAAGAGCGTTTTAAAGTATCAATGAAAAATATTAAATAATACATGACAAAAACAATAAAACTGTTATTTAATATATTTCCATATTGCTTCTTGTTTAGCATCACTTTTATCTAAGCATCATCAACTGTGTGATTTATCCGTAGCCATCTTTTCACTGTAGGAGTCAGAGCCCATTCTTTTAGAGGTAAGCCTATTAGACAATAGTCATTGTGTGTGATATATTAGAAACAGGTGACTTCTCTGAACATATTATGTTCATCTTTGAAAAAATCCTTTTGACCTCTGCTGAATTTGTGGCAATTATTCTGACAATATTTTTTTTTAGCTCTTTGAACACTTTCAGGAATTTCATGTTTCACTCATAATATCTCATGAGAATCTGAAATATAACATGACCCAACAAGGTAGGCCATGGTGGCCCTACAATCTGACAAGGAAGTCCCCAACCATGCTTACCTGCCAGCAAGGAAGGCCCAAGCTGTCCCCATGCTCATGACCCTGAGAGGAAGGCTACAGCTATCCCTGCATCCAAACAAGACAAAGCCAACTACTCCAACATTCCCCAGAAGCCCTCTCAACATTACCAGCAGCAACCTGATGATGCAGACACAGCAGTCCATTGAAATCAACCAAGACACCCACAAGAAAGCAAGAAAAACAGGTGCAAACAAGTGAATAGCACACAGATCTAAAGGAATATTCTGAAGGCCCTAGAGTTACCAGAAATAGAATCGAGAAGAATTATATTCAGGTATTTTCAAGGACGGAGGAAATGTTCAAGAGAACAATAGAAAGAATACTAACTAGAAACCCTTCACCAAATGGATTTACAGAATAAAAACAAGCTAACAGAATCAGACAACATGGTGACAGAGCAGAGTAAACGAGTCAAAGAAATGGAAAACCAAAGTCTTGAGCTTAAAGACAATTCCCTTGGCTACAACCAGTGAAAGAAATAATCACCTCAAAGAACATGGTCTTCAAAGCGAGCATAGGTATCCAAAGAATGCCTAAGAATGATGTGGGATCCAGAAGGCCGTGGGTGACAATGGGAGCCCTCCAAGATCTATTTGTGGGAACTACATAGGATATAAGCCTCTAGTGATCGCTCTCTACCATAACTGAGGGATGGGAGGAAAGTGGTTTTTAAGAATGCTTTGGAGAGATGAGTATACTAGGTCAGAAGGATAAACCTGGCGCGAACAGCTAAAACACTGTCAGTTGATCTCTCCTCTCATGCATGCTGGACCTGATTGGGTTTTCAATATTTTCTGTATTTTTGTTTTGTTTTCACTTGTCCATATTATGTCTGAGGTGCGATGTCATTGGGGGTCACCTTCTTGAAGTTGTGTTATATGTTTTACTGTTTTTCAGTATATGAAACCCAGGGTTGATGCACCTATAGGGACAGCAGGTAGAATTAAGGGTTTCGGTGGGAGGAATTGGGAGTGAAAAGGAGACGATGTCAAGGAGTCCAGGAAAGAAAAGAATGTTTGGAAACTGATTGTGGTACTACTTGTAGCATACTGCTTGACATGATTGACTATGAAATCATATGATTTATGTATTAACTTCCAATTAATAATAAATTAAAAAAGATTTATGTGGGGCATTATCATGAAGAGCAACTGATGTCTCATTGGGATTGTACACCAGGAAGAAATTTAAAAAACAAAACAACCTACAGAAAATAGTATAAGAAATCATGAAAGAAGGGTGAGAGAAAATGAGGAGCTGATACCAAGGGCTCCAGTAGAAAGAAAATGCTTTGAAAATGATGATGGCAACAAATGTACAAATGTGCTGGACACAATGGCAAAAAATAATGGGGAGGAAAGACCCTGGAAGGTTTAAAGAAATTAACGGGAATAGAGATAAATACTGTTATACACACAATCCTGCAATAGTGATATACTAGTAGATCCTTGGATAGAGGCTGAACCGATATGAGAGGGAGAGTAAGAGTACACCCACAAATACACACACACATATATAATTTGACATAATATGTTTGTGTATGTGTATTTACTTTTGCTGCAAATACATCCACAACCATGATAGAATATATAAGGAGGGACAAAGGTATGAAAACGTCTTAGATATAACCACAAACCTTGAAGAAATGAGTCTCTGGGCTAGGGGCTGAGAACCATAGTCATGAGGGACTTGGTTGGTACCAAGGTCAATTGACTTAACAGAGTTCACAAAGATAAAATTCTCCTTCCTACTTTGGTGAGTAGAGATAGGGGTCTTAAAGTGTATGTGTGGGTATTTAAAAGGCAACTATTAGTCTCTCCAAATCCAAAGGAGCAAAGACTAATAAAAATCAAAGACACATAAAAACAATCAGTCCAAGGGATTAATGGACCACACTTACATCAGTCTCTATACCTCAAGAGGTCAGAAGAACAAGATGGTGCTTGGCAACCACTACCCACAAGAGTTCTGGAAAAGATCACGTTAGAAGGTCTTGTATGGAGTGGGAGAAAATATGGGGAAACACTCTCCCTTGAAATCTTAAAAGAGTCCAGGCTTACTGGTTAGATAGACTTGTGGAATTCCCCAAAATATGGCCCTCTTGTCAACCTTTATGTAAGCAACTACACTCATCTGCTTGGCTCAGTTTTCAGCCAAACAATAGCTGGGCCTATATTGGGGAAAATAAAAATAGCGCAGTAATCACACCTTAGTAACCATTAAAATTTTTTAAAAAAGGCAACACCTACCCAAGGGCAATGCTCAGGTGAGGTAGGTAGGAAGGAGGACTAGAAACAGGAAACACCTGGAGGAAGTGGGCTAAGTGATGATACATTGAAGGAATTACAATGGATGAGTGGATAGAAAAAAAGAAAACAATGTATAATTTTTCCCATACAAGTACATGATGTCAGAAGAGTTTTACATATTTGAATGTAGTCTTTGTATTACACAGATGAGGGAAAACTCAATATGCTTATGAGAAATGAGAAAACAATACACAGCATCTCCCATTCAAGTACATGAGGCAAAAGTATCTTACGTATTGTCGAAGTACACCTTTGTTATACGGACAGAACATTTCCAGTATTTTTGGATGAATGAGAATAGAGTGTCCAGATTCATGTTATGAAAAGATTTGTACATAATTTGTACATAAAGTGCACTGCGTATTACAAGCATAAGAAAGTCCTCAATAGATTATGTGAATGAGGAAATAATGTACATTTTCTCCCATTCTAGTACACGAAGTCAAAAGAGTTCAACAACAACAAGAAACAATAATCAATTGCATGGCTTCTTGGTGGTATAGTGGTTACATGTTGGGCTATGTTGATCTTGCAATCCTGCAGGTCAGTAGTTCGAAAGGGAGAAAGACTGGGCTTTCTACTCCATTAATAGTCTCAGAAACTCACAGGCAAGTTCTACTCTGTCCTATTGGGTCACTATGAGTCAGCCTGGACTTGATGGCAGTGAGTTTTATTGCTTCTTATATGTCCAGGGTTGAATACAACGTGCATCAGTTTTGATAAGTTTCTTGAAGTCAGATAACCTCGCAATCCCTATTTTGAACCCAAATGAAGAAAGTTAAGAGATAAGAGAGGTAAAGCAATGAGCCAAGAGCTCAACGCAGGAAGGAGGAAGTCAAAGCAGGTTACAAGCCCGTGTTAACCAGATTCAAGAGCCCTTCATTCCACACTTGACTGCCTCCCACATTCCACAGCTGTGGCAGGCCCATGTCTTTATCTAGATTCCTGACCTTGAGAAAGTCCTAAGGGGACTTTGGTTCCACCCCAGTAGGATTAAAGCTGACTGGAAGTCAAACTGGAGATACATTTTGGTTAGTATTTATTCTCCCAGGTCTTGCCACTTAGGATCTTACCCATTAGCACTTTGTCCATTAGCACCTTGAATCCACCCTCTAGGGAAAAGTGAGTACATGTATTTTAGTTGAAGAAAATCCTTATGTTTTCCCCCATGCAAACTAAAAAGAACCTTTCAGTGTTGACACTTTTTATTTTTCTGTTTCCATTTTTAGTTCACTCAAATGAATGATCCTTAGAGAGTAGAATGACTTGGAAGTCTCTGGCCTCAAAGGTGACTTAAACACCTTTCTACTTATGGATGGGAACTGAGGCATCAAATTCAGAGATACTTGGGGGACTGCAGGAGAACTTCCCCTCCACCCCCACCCAAGCAGGGAACTACTTACTCAGTAAATACTCTGCTGTGTCCTGTTCATAATCAGCATCTTCAGGGAAGTGATCAATCTTCTTGCACACTCCTCGGAAAGCCCCTGTGGAGACAAATATGATCCTGAGCCAGAGCAGAGGACAGAGCTCCCAGACCCCATCCGGCTCTCTACTCCCACAATGAAGATTCGTCTCATGGTTGTTAGATTGGCCCGTCCGCTCCTTCCTCTGAGGCACAAGAAAGACATTAGTAAAGGCAAAACCAAACCAAAACAAACACTTAGGGCTGAAATTTCCCATTTCCTAGATGTTGCGACCTATTTAGAAGGATGAAGCTCTATAAAGTATATACACTCACTGTGAGGGCTGTGTTACATTTTCTTTCCCCACCCTCAATCAGTGAAGGGCAAAGGAGGTGGAATCTAACTAAATTTATTTATCTTCCTATTTTACAGGCAAGGTGACTAGTCATACCCATTTTGCTTGAGAAAGACAAAAACAGAAAAATGTTTATTGGTGGTTACTAGTGTGATGGGGAACACACTGAACTGCTAACCACAAGGTCAGCAGTTCAAAACTAGCCACTGTTCCTCTGTAGAACGATGCGCTTTTCTACTCCTGTAAAGTTACCGTCTCAGAAACCCACAGGGGCAGTTCTACGCAGTCCTTTGAGGTCACTATGAGTCAGAATCATCTCAACAGCAGTGAGTTAGTTAGTGTTGGGAGGGAGGGGAAATGAACAAGCGTGTCCATGCCAAGGAGGCGGTTACTGCTGCCAGCGGTGGGATCATGTGGAAAAGGAAAGTTGTACACATGAGCATGATCAAAGTCACGGAACTGTACAGGTGAAAATCAATGAATTGGCAAATATTTTATTGTACAGTTGACTCTTCACAACTAGGCATTTGAGGTGTGCAGGGACACTTAGATGCAGCATTTTCTCAATAGTGGACCTTTATATGATCAGGCACTGAGACTAACGCAAAGGAGAAAGGTTACCATCTAGGAAGGATAATGTAATAAAGCCTTTTTAAAAAATCCAAACGATAGAATTAAGTTGAACTCAGTTCTACTGAATTAGAATGTTCTTTTTATCCAATTGCCTGCCCGAGCATCCATTTTTTATCTCCCTGACATATGTTTATCTCCCCGACACGCTCCTGTTCCTCAGGTATGTTAATCGATAAAAGCAATACAACTAGAAGGTAATTTCCCTGCTGGGTTACAATGGGCTGTGAAGGAAATACCATGCTGAATACGCCAAGGAAAAGAACACTAACACCCTTGTCTTTGGTATGAAATAGCCAAAAGAATATTTCTTCCTGAAAAAGATGCCGTGTGAAATTTGCTTGGGAAGGGTCTTGAAACTAGCCTTTCCTGAACTCTCCCAGATCACTGGAAGCGTTTGATTAGCAAGCTATTATAAGACCCTGTGCCCAGTGAATGTACAGCGATCGTGAGCTGCCTGCTAACGCTGTGTGCACATTCACCACTGATCATTAATGATCCCACCTGAAAGCTATACGCTGTGACTAAGAACCCCTATAATCAGTTCTTAGAACCAATTACTGCAACTCTCTCTATCCAATTACCCAATAGATTCTATTGAATAGAATTCTATTGATAGAAACTTGTTTCCCCACCCCTAATGCATTCTCTTTGTGACCTCAACCCAAAAATTAACCAAATGACTTTATTTTAATTTTTTGTTTTGTTTCACAAGCTATATCTATGGGAAAAATTTTAATTGGAGTAGACTGGTGACTTCTTGCATCCAGATAAAATGATTGTTTTCCTTTTAAAAAATAAATCCCCTTAAATTCAGCTTTTATGAATTGAGAGGATCTTTTTCAGCAGCATACCTTATAGAAACATTGAGAAAAAGAAACTCAAAAAGAGCCAGACAGAAATCACAATGTATTTCCATAGTTACACCAAGCTTGCCTCACTCTCATCTTTTCCTCCCCTGAGACACAAACCCAACACCTCACTGTTCTCCTCCACAGCCTACTCAATGCGAAAATGACTAACCTTGTCAACAGACCACCTGAACTCATGTAACTGATAAATACAATACAATACTGCAATGTGTCTCCTTACTGCTTCCCTAATAGCATTTCTTTTCTGTAGCTTACTTTATTGTAACCATACAGTATATACTGCATAAAAATATACCAAATCTGTGTTAATCAACAGCTTATGCTTTCAGTCAGGTTCTGGTCAACCGTGGTCTATCAGTTCAGTTTTGAAGAGTCAAGAGTTATTTGTGGACTTTGACTGTGAAAAGAGCTGTTCAATCATCAACCATGTGTGTGTGACACACATATATTATTGTAGTTCCGTGTTTTCTAGACATCACACAAGTAGGCGGTAGTGCCAGAATTCTGAACCGGAATCTTCCCATTCAGAAGTAGCACCCTCTCCTAAGTAATGCTCCTATCTGACCACAGGAACCCCCCATGTTTCTCTCCCCTCATCCAGAATCACCGTTCACTGTCCCTTGCAGGAGTGAGAAAATGGGTGCTGGTACATCTTGGGCGGGAGGAAGATGTCAACCTTTTGCCTTTTTTCTTTCATCTTCAACAGCTTGACTTAACGCGTTGTGGGTGTTTGATAATCAGCAGGTGTTTGTTAACTAGCCAGTTAACCAACTCCTGGGATGGTTGGGCTCTGCCAGCTCTTATACATGACAGTTTAGAAACGTCTCACCACACATAGCATTGCTTCTCAGGGTCCTTGTCCTAGTCTAGGAAGCTAGCACGGGGATCTGAGGCAGTGTAGTATTGTGACAAGCAGCCAAGGTACAGAATCTGACAGAGATGGCCTTAGATTCCAGAGATGTTATTGTAAGAAGTAAAGAAAGTCAAGTATATGAAGATGTGATCTTTTCTGATAAGCTCGGTTAGTGGTGGAGCTAGTTACTGAGGAGTCAGTTTCAACTCACGGTGACCTCATGTCTCAGAGCATAAGTGTGCTGTATAGGGTTTTCAAGGCTGTAAACTTTGGGAAGCAGATCACCATTCCTGTCTTTCAAAGAACCTCTGGGTGGGTTTGAACCAGTAACCATTGGACTATTTGTGTCTCTGAGGAATTCCTTGCAAAACTCTAGTGGGCACATCATAATAATTATTGGTGCTTAAGTGCTTCCAATTGGCCAAACACAGAGCTATAACTTTATATTTCGTTTCCTATTTAATATTGTTCTTTAATCTAGGAAGTAAGGCCTATTAATATTAGCATTTGATAATGAGACACAGGAAAATCACAGAGGAGTTCAAGGTTTCACAGCTGGCAAGTTGCAAAATTGCTACTTGAACGTACACTGCAAACCATGTTTTTTTTAATCATTATGCTATGAATGCTGTTGTTAGGTGCCACCTAGGCTCATTGTCTAGGCCAGCGGTTCTCAACCTGTGGGTCGTGACCCCCTCTGGGGGTTGAAGGACCCTTTCACAGGGATCGCCTGATTCATAACGGTGGCAAAATCAGTGATGAAGTAGCAATGAAAATAATTTTATGGTTGGGGGTCACCACAACATGAGGAACTGTATGAAGGGGCCGCGGCAGTAGGAAGGTTGAGAACTGCTGGTCTAGACTCAACCTAACCCTATGTTCATCAGAACGGAATACTGCCTGATCCTGTAGCATACTCATGATCTTTAGGTTTGCACACACTCCTTCATTCACGGTGTCAATTATCTCCTGAGGGTCTTCCTTATTTTGCATTAACCCTTTACTTGTCAAAGTATGATGTCCTTTTCCAGGGACAGTCCCACTTGATACACTATGACTAGCAGCCGTTAGTGTTAGGTCTATTAGTAAGGTGCTATGTATGTAATCTATAAGCAGGGCTGCAAGCCACCTGGATTTGATGGTGGATGAGACAGACTATGTAGAGTGTACCCTTAGTTCTGATGCCCTGCTCAGCAGGCAAAGGGACTCAGAACAAAGGAAGGGTATCGGTTCTGGATAAAACTCAAGAAAATACATAGAAGAAAGATGAACCCATCACTTTTTAATTATTAGAAACAGACCTCCATTTTCCTTATTCAGCCAATACAGTTTCATCCCTCTCATTGGCTGCTCCAACAGATAACAAATCATAATAAATAACACCTTGAGCATTTAATATCTCAGATGCCATTCTAAGCACTTTTCATGCCAGGTCCTCGTTGGTTTTCAAAAAATAATCTTATGTGGAACCTGATATTATCATCTCTGATTTACAGAAGAGGAAATTTTAAGTAATAAATGGCTTGCCCAAGGCCACAGCTCAGAAATGGTACATTCTCAGTGCAGATGTGACTGGCTCAAAGCTTTTAAGAACTATATCATGAGTTACACTCTCTTTAAGAGTTACCAGAATTTTAAGCAATACATTTTACCATGTCGCTTGATGATCATTATGTGGTTCATCCAGTGCTGTTCAATGTGACAGTTAGCTTCCGAGGGGTTTCCGGCACCTATGGTTCTCCCATGAGATATAGCAGGAGCTACAGAGCACAGCAAGGGTAGTGGGGGTGGGATGATCTTTGTATTAGCTATCTTATGTACTTTACAGAAGGTTTAATAGGAAGGTTCACTTGAAGATGAAATACGAATACTACTAAAACAGAACACTTAGAACCATTCTGGAAATAAGCAGCTACATGCCCGCATATGCTGATCAAATGAAGCTTATACAAGGTGGGGTTTTTTTTCTTTCGATGATTTGAAACTAGGACTTAGAATCAGCAACATCAGTAGAGTTACCAGCTTTTAGTAGTTTAAAGTAGGAGATGGTCCACATCCAAGAAACCCTGTGGGGCAGTTCTACTCTGCTCTACAGGGTTGCTATGAGTCAGACTCTACCCACTGCCAATAGGGTAGAGTTTGGGGTTTGGTCCTTTAGGAAAACCTTTGCTGAGCCCTGGTCTAAAGGTCTTTGTCCTGTGTAGTCAAAGAAACCTTGTGCGAGCAAAATGGAACGCAAAGAGAAGCGTGGGTACTCCTGGGAAAGAGAACACAATCTAGGCTGGTGCTTCTAAAGCAGACAATGTCCATCTTCCAGGCAGGGCAAGTCTCCACGACTCACCTGTCAGTTCGTTGCACTTTGGTGGCTTCCATGTTGTGGTGTTGCTGGAAGCTATGCCACCGGTATTTCAAATACAACCAGGTCACCCCTAGCGAACAATTGTCAGCAGCACTTCCAGACTGAGAACAGACTAGGAAGTCGGAATACGCACTCCAACGTGGAGCGATTACCGAGGAAGCCCTTCGGAACAGCAGGAGAGCATTTTGTGGCACAGTACCAGAAGGGGAGCCTCTCAGGTTGTAAGCCACGACTGAGGAAGAGCTGCTCTGTGATGTAGAGTCTACTTTAGTGACATGGATGGAGCAAAGCTAAAGGGGCACGATTCAAAATAAGAAGTGGCTGCAAGCATCCGTTAGTAAGGGAGCACGGGATGTATGGAAGTATGAACATGGAAGTATGAAGGTAGAAAATTTGGAAGTTGTCAAAAATTTTAAAATGGATTTATTTAGACCTCTATAAATGCCCTTGGCCTCCTAGTTCTTTCCTCTACATGTAGATATGTAAACATATATGATGATGGAGAAATAGGCCAATGTATACATATTTATAGGTTTAGTATTAAGGTAGCAGATGGACATTGGGCCTCTACTTTAGTACTCCCTCAATGCAAGAATACTTTATTCTATTAACCTGGCATTCCATGATGCTCACCTTCCTGACATGATTGCTGAAGACAAAATGAGTGCATAAGCAAATGTGGTGAAGAAAGCTGATGGTGCCCGACTGTCAAAAGATATAGCATCTGGGGTCTTAAAGATAAAAAAGCAGTCATCTAGCTCAGAAGCAATAAAGCCCGCATGGAAGAAGCACACCAGCCTGTGTGATCATGAGGTGTTGATAGGATCAGGTATCAGGCATCAAAGACCCAGAAAAAAAAATCATATCATTGTAAATGATGGGGAGTGTGGAGTGGATACCCAAAATCTATCTGTAGGCACCTGGACATCCCCTTATAGAAGGGTCGTTGGGGGGAGACAAGCCAGTCAGAGTGCAGTATAGCACTGATGAAATATACAATTTTCCTCTAGTTTTAATATGCTTCTTCTCCCTGACTATCATGATCCAAATTCAACCTTGCAAATCCGGCTAGACCAGAAGATGTAAACTAGTACAGATAGGAGCTGGAAACACAGGGAATCCAGAGTACAATAACCCCTCAGGACCAATATTGAGAGTAGCCATACCAGGAGGGGAAGGGGAAGGTGGGAGGAGAAAGGGGGAACCAATCACAGTGATCTACCTCTAACCCCTCCCAGGTAGATGGACAACAGAAAAGTGGGTGAAGGTAGACATTAGTCATTGTGAACATGGAAACGAGTTTATAAATTATTAAGGGTTCATGAGGGAGGGAGGGTGGGGGAAGCAGGGTAAAAACGAGAAGCTGATACCAAGGGCTCAAGTAGAAAGCAAATGTTTTGAAAATGATGATGACTACAAATGTACAAATGTGCGTGACACAATGGATGGATTTATGGATTGTGATGAGTTGTACGAGTCCCCAATAAAATGATTTTAAAACGGAATGCATACATAGTGACACAGTAGGCATTTCAAACCAAACCAACTCACTCCCATTGGGTCGATCCTGACTCGTCATGACCCCCTAGGACAGGGCAGAACTGCTCCTGTGGGTTTCTGAGACGGTCACTCTTTAGGGGAGCAGAGAGACTCGTTTTACTTTCACGGAGCAGCTGGTGGTTTCGAATTGCTGACCTTACAGTGAGAAGTTCAACACAGAACCACACCACCACCTGGGTTCCTTCTGCTAAGCATTGTACAGCTAAAGTGAACTGGTAATGGTCAATTTCAATCAGAAAATCATATCGTTTACTATGTCAGGAATGACAAATTCAAAGGGAAAGGTGAGACATTTATGGTCAAAAAGAACTTATGACTTAGGTACCTTAATTAGCAAGAGAGACGTCTCTGGAAAGGAGGTCACACTCGGTGAAGGAGAGAATCAATGGACAAGAGGAAGAGTAAAGGAAATGGATGGATCCAGCAGCCCAACATGGGCTCAGGCATCACCACAGTCGCAGGATGGCCCGGGAGCAGGCAGGGTCTCATTCTGGGTACAAAGTCAAAGTCAAAGCTGACTAGACAGCACTTCACAACAAGAGGACAAATTTGGATCGCAGGATGTTTTCTTTCATATTTTCAACCCACGGTGGTTTGCTATGTATCTTCTTGTTTTCTTTTAGACGCTGTGTTGCCGTAATAGAAAAGTGGAAAAGGGCCGCCCCTCTCGGCCCCCTCTGTGCCTGCCTCACAATGCCGCATCCTGGCCAAGCCCCCTGCATGGCACCAAGAAACACGAGACTCTAGCAGAAGTTACCTTAAGTTGAAAAGTAACTAAAACAAACGAGAAATGGTTAAAAACTGCTTCATGTAGGCTGCACTAGTGCTGTATGTGGAACTAGAGTGACCTTTTGAGGCCACAGGCTGAAAACATGCTTTCTGGCGGCCATAACATGACTCACCAGCTGGCCCTCCATGGCTGTTAATTAGCCCCTATCTATGCAAATGTCTCCCAGAACACCCTATGTTTGTGTATAACTTTCTTGTTAAAATGTATGAAGATAAGGGTAACCCACTATTCAGGGAACTGGATTTGAGGTCCTGAGCCCTCGAGTTTCCTGCTGGTATGCTGATACTGAAATGTCTTCATCCCGGGTTGAGAAGCCACACGGAGTGTCACTTCTTGCTGTAGGCAACCACAAAGGGATCTTTTAAAACTAAGGCTCTGCTCCAGCGATTGGTGAGTTGACTCCTGAGGGATCCATCCCTTGGCATTATTGAATCCCTTTCTCTGGGGGAAGTGATCTTGACCTTAGCAGTTGATTCCAGTCTCAGATATAAGGTGGCAAGCCACTAGGAGCAGGGGAAGGGTCAGGATTTGGCCCAGGAAGTGGGAGAGATTTAAAGCCCATTTGATAATCACTTTGGGCTCAGGAACTAGTATTTCAAAGCCAGTGAGAAAAATATCTTAATACAATAAATGTGTGCATTCATTGTTTTTAATCTGGGGACCAAGAGTAACAGCGTACTCTAGGTTATAGCCCACTTAAACATATTCTTAACACTTGGTCTTATTTCAGATGAAAAACCAAACCACCATAACCCCACTGGTGTTGAATTCTGACTAATAACTAATAATTGATCCTGAGTAATAAAGACCCCATAAGACAGACTAGACCTGTCCTTTTGAGGTTTCTGAGACCATCAATCTTTCCAGAAAGAGGATGCCTCCTCTTTCTTCTGAGAAGCAGCTGGTGAGTTTGAGCTGTTGACCTTGCACTTGGCAACCCAGCGTGCAACCCACCATGCCACCACAGTGCCCCAATTTGGAGATCTATGACCCAATGAAATAAAAGGCGAAGATGGAATTTTACTACTGCCCTGCATGCTTCTAGGACATGGAGAATGGCAGCCAATAGAGGGTTTTTAAAAGTATAATACCATCTTATAACTCGTTTTGCTTTATACTAGGAGAAGGTAAGTGGGGGATAAAGTTTTTGGGTTAAAACATTCTTGTATTTGTGGCAAACAGAACTTTGTACAATGTCATTCTATAGTGTGACATTTTAAGGGGAGAGGGTGGTTGGTAAAAGAGGGAAAAAACAAACAAACTCAAATTTGAAGATTTTTTGCCTTGTCTCCAGGGGAGAATGAGAGATTTTTAAATGCCCCCTAGTCTTCCGAGCCTAAATTTCCCTTCTCCTCACCAGGAGGGATCTCTGCTTTTGGAGCCAATGGCTTAGGAAGTTTTTGTGCTGGTTCAGCCCTCTGAACCTGGACGCTGGCAGTGGCCCTCAGCAACCTGTGGGAAGAGGTAGTCTTCCTACTGCACACCTGAAGTGTGCCTTCAAGCCAGGTTTCAGCCTCCTTTTCATGGCTCCCAAAGGGGACAGCAGAAACAGGACACAGTTTGTGTAGGTCCCTACCCCATGTTCAACCTCTAATTAGTTTACCTGTGGGAGAAAGAGGGGGTTTTCTACCCCTGGAAGAATTATAGTCCCAGAAACTCACAGAGGCAGTTCTACTCTGTCCTAAAAGATCACTATGGGTTGGCAGCAGCTCTATAGCAGTGAAATTAGTTTAATTGGAAGAATCACCTTCCCCTATATCAGGGGATCCCAAGAAAATGAATGATTTATGTGACTCCATATTTCAAACCCCTCTACCTACTTGAGAAGATTATATTCAGCCTCCAGACAATACACTTTTATTCACCCAGAAGTACTCAGGAATGCTAAAATAGGGAATGTGGCTTTCATTGGGCAGAGTACTCCCAATATTCAAAGACCCAAATGATAGAGAGGAGCATGCACAGGAGAATCTCTCACATTTAAAACATACATGGGCCAAGAGGCGAAGCAGGAAAACAAAGATACCCAGAAGGCTCAATTCAAAGAGCGGTTTTCATTGTTGCCTTTGGAAACAGAGGCCTGAAATGAGGAGTAGACCCGGGTCAGGGGCAGAGCTGATCGGGGCCCCCTTTGGGAGGTCCCAGGACTCATTTAAAACATTAACAGCAACGAGCAGTGTGTCTGATGGAAGGAGGAAGGGCCTTGGAAGCAAGAGAGCCTAACTTATGTGAAAGCCGTCATTTAGTCCCCAGGGAATGCCGAAGGTGGACTTTGGGACCAGGGTTTGGTGCCCCAACAGAGTGGACGGGAAAACACTCCTAAAGGCCAACAAACAGTCCTTGAACTAACTACAAGCTTGTCTTTCTTGTTGTGTTTTGTTTTTGGTCTTGGTTTGTTGTTGTTTTGTTGTATATTGCTGCTTGTTTTTGCTCTGTCTTGTGTTTGTGCATGTTATTGTCTCTGCAGGTCTGTCTAAATAAGACAGGTTGGATGAACAATCTGGAGGAGAAAACAATGGGACTGACAGTTCCAGGGGACATGGGAGAGGGGGAGGTGGGGGGAAAGGTAGTGGTGTTAACAAACTCAGGGACAAGGGAACAACAACTGATCCAAATCGGTGGTGAGGAGGGTGTAGAAGGCCTAGTAGGGCATGATCAAGGGTAATATAACCAAGAGGAATTACTGAAACCCAAATGAAGGCTGAGCATGATAGTGGGACAAGAGGAAAGTCAAAGAAAATAAAGGAAAGAGCTAGGCGACAAAGGGCATTTATAGAGGTCTAAATAAAGGCATACACATATGAAAATAAATTTATATATGAGAAAGGGGAAATAGATCTATGTGCATATATTGATAGGTTTAGTATTAAGGTAGCAGAAGGACATTGGGCCTCCACTCAAGTACTCCGTCAATGCAAGAACACTTTTCTCTTTTAAACTGGCATTCTATGATGCTCACCTTCCCGACACAACTGCTGAAGACAAAGCGTGTGAATAATTAAATGTGGTGAAGAAAGCTGATTGTGCTGGACTATCAAAAGATATAGCATCTAGGGTCTTAAAGGCTTGAAGATAAACAAGCAGCCATCTAGCTCAGAAGCAACAAAGCCCACATGGAAGAAGCACACCAGCCTATGCGATCATGAGGTTTTGAAGGGATCAGGTATCAGACATCATCAGAACAAAAACATCATATAATTGTGAATGTGGGAGTGTGGAATGGAGAGCCAAAGCCCGTTTGTAGGCCACTGGACATCCCCTTACAGAAGAGTCTCTGGCAGGAGACGAGCCAGTCATGATGCAGTGTAGCAACAATGAAACATACAACTTTCCTCTAGTTCCTAAATGCTTCCTCCCCGCCTCCCCCTTATCATTATCTCAATTCTACCTTACAAATCTGGCTAGACCAGGGGATGTACACTGGTACAGACAGGAACTGGAAACACAGGGAATCCAGGATGGATGATCCCTTCAAGACTAGTGGTGTGAGTGGCGATACTGGAAGGTGGAATGAGGATGGGTTGGAAAGGGGGAACCAATTACAAGGATCTACATATAACCTCCTCCCTGGGGGTTGGCAGACAACAGAAAAGTGGGTGAAGGGAGATATCAGACAGTGCAATATATGATAAAATTATAAATCATCAAGGGTTCATGAGGGAGGGTGCAGGGGGAAGGGAGGGGAAAAATGAGGAGCTGATGCCAGGGGCTTAGGTGGAGAGCAAATGCTTTGAGTACGATGAGAGCAATGAATGTACAAATGTGCTTTACACAATTGATGTACGTATGGATTGTGATAAGAGTTGTATGAGCCCCTAATAAAATGATTAAAAATAATAATAATTTTTAAATGGGGGAAAAATACAATGCCCAAAAGAGCTGGTATCGAGGGCTCAATTAGAGGATAATGTGTAGAAGAGACTGAGGGCAAAGTATGTACAAACCTGCCCGACGCAACTGATGTATGGATTGTGATAAGAGTTGTACCAGCCCCCAAACCCTCATTTAGCCTAGATTCAGGTTTTACCCAGGCCCCCTTTAAGAATGAGCATAGCACCTCAGTCACCATCGAAGGAGCACGGATGGCGTAGCGGCCACACGGTGGGTGGCTAACCAGAACCACCAGGCCCTCATTGCTTCAAGGGGGAAAGACAAGGCCTTCTACTCCCATGATGAGATATTGCACAGTATCATTTGTGGGTGAATTGCCAATGCAACTGTTTACAAAAAGAAAACGTTAGTCTTGGAAAGCCACCCGGGCAGTTGTACCTGGTCTGATCGGATTGATGTGAGTCAGAATCAACTCGATAGCCATGACAGAGAGAAGAAGACTCAAACTAAACGTGTTTAAATTAATCTCTGGGAGCCCCCTGCTTAAGGACCCTGAGTTAAACAAGAAGGGTCAGTTGTTCACCTCAGGACATACTTGCAATCAATCCCTTCTGCTGTTTCCTTTCTTCTTCACAAGGACCCCTCTCCAGAGAAGACTACCCACCTGAGAGACCTTTGCGCCTCTTACAGCCTGGAGATAATGTGCTACTTAAAAGTCGGAGAGGGGAAAACATGCAGCTGAAGGGGGAAGGACCCTCTTTAATCCTTAACAGCCAAGTTTCAAGGAGTTAGGCCATGAATTCACGACTCCGGAGTAAAAGCGGCACTGCTGGAGGAAGAGGAGACTGTCCAGGGCTTCAGCTGGAGATCAGTGGGGCTGTGTGCTCCCTGACAGGCCTAAGTATTTGTGTAACTGAAGGAGCTAATCACACCACACTAGAGAGTGACTCAAGGCTTAAGATCAGGAGGCAGCCAAGGTGTGGGCACTTGGTTTCCTGCTTGTTAGTATCCTTATGGTGGTTGCTATGTTACATTTTCTTAGTATTATTCCTTGCTTTAACATTTCATTTTTCCCTTGGAAACCAAAGCCTCCCCCTTATAAACAGCCAGTAGTTAACTCCTAACACCTCTTGTATTTGAATGGATACCATGGGACACGTAGAGGGATACATCACAAGGCACTTAAAAAGCCCACATGGCCAAATGCCCCAGAGTCCTTGGAGTTTTGAGAAGTCAATCTTCCAAGCTGGCTTATTTCCTGGTTACCAAACTTTGAGTGGCTTGACCAGTTAATCACCTCGTCTGTACTCATCCTCGTTCATAGGACTAATTTGTTGTCTTCGCTGATTCCTTTTCCCCTTTACTGCTGTTGCCAATCCTGCTCTACACGCATCTTAGTATCCCAAGCCAACGTAGTTAGTACATGGTCCCTACATCTCACTACATACAAACAAGACTACAACATGAGTATCGCACTTGGACTCAAGCCCCTCAAAAGATATACTTCCATGTATGAACTTGAGATTGACTCCTGTCCAAAGAACAGGGGGAAAGTCAGACTCCTCTCAGCCTTCTCCTTGGATCTCTCATAGTATAGCCTACTGGGCAAGCCTACTGGGCAAGCCTACTGGGCAACCCTTCTTCGTGAAATGCAAAACACGAGAAGCTAGCAGAAGTTATCCGGAGATGAAATCTAGGTACAACTGACAAGAAGAGCCTAAACCACTTCAGCTTACCCAAATAAGTGCGGTCTGTGAAGCTCAGGTTCAATTGAGATCTTTTGTCTTCACGGACCCCCAAACATGCCTCTGGGGATCATCCCACTACTCCTCTCCTCTGTACCTACATGGATGGTAATCATATGTTTCCCTGGGTTCCTATCTAGAGGGATAACTTCCATGTTAGAAAATAAATCAAAAGAAAAGTAACCCCCCTGTTGGGGGCACATGATTTAAAGTCCTGATTCTCCTGGTTCCTTTCAGTAAAGGGTGTACATTCTCCTCTTTGGCTGGGGAGACTTCTCAATTGAAAAAGAAACCACTCTAACTAATCAGGACCCTCTTGCGGCAGCAAGAATCTCTCACAAGCACACCTAGATTTAGTTTCTCTTGAAAAGTGAGGAGCTCTCTCCCACATTTCCCTATGACAACATTATCCTACAGGCTAACATGAATGGCACCTTTTAGATTAGTATGAACTCTCCTGGGTCTACATGGCAGTGTTGGTGATGTTAGGTGCTATTAAATTGGATCTGACTCAGTAACCTTGTGTACAATAGAAAGAAACAAACCCCGGTCTTGTGCTGCCCCTACATTCCTTGTTGCAGTTACTGTATGTGATAGCTGGGTTTTGTGTTAACTTGGCTGGAAGAGTATTCTCGGTGGTTTAAGGCCTAGTCTTAGCTCTGATCTGACAATAATTATTTCTTACAACAAGATCCTGCTCGGTACTCACCCTCAAGAAGAAAACACAGAAGATATGGGTACAATAGCAAGGTGTGGTGAAGAAATTAGATGGTGCCCGGCTATCTGATAGAATAGTGTATGTGTGGTCTTAAAGGTTTGTTTCCAAACAAGCAGCCATTTAAGTGAGACATCAACTAAGCCCACAAGGAAGAAGCACATCAATATCCATGATCCAAGGATTGTAAATTATATCATCCAAATCTGAAGGGTAGAATAGTATCAGAGCTTAAATTGTGAGATTCTGGTGTGCTATGGATAATAGTGGAAGGCCAAAATATTTTTGTAGGATCTACACATGGAATAAGCCTCTGGTAATTTTCCTCTAACCATAATTAAGGGGTGGGAATAACCTGGTTATCAGAGAGCATTGTAGAGAGGACTATAGTAGATTAAAATGATAAATCCAACTTGAACTGTTAAAACCTTGTCACTTTTTCTGCCTTCTGATATCCTTTGGGCTTGAGCTGGTTTTAAACATTTTCTGTGTGTGTTTTAGTTTCTTTTTCTGTATTGGGGTTTATCTCTGTGTATTTCTCCACTGTTGGTAGCCTTCTTGACTCTTTGTTATGTTTTTCTATGTTTTTTTGGCATATGAAACCCAGGATCAGTGAATCTATAGAGACAGCAACTAGAATAAGGATTCATGGCCCATGGAATACTATGATCAGTTGAACTCCCTCTGGACATAATCTGAATTTGTTCTAGGATAAATGTTTCTTGCTTGTTCCATGACAGAAGTTTCCCCTGGCTTTTTAAATGTTGTTGGTTACCTTTACTTTTTAAAAAATATTTATATTATTACTATTATTAGTTTCTTCTTTCAAGGAGTTTAAGAAGGAAGATACTGTTCTGAAACTGATTTGGTTAGTGTGTTAGTGTGGGTAGAGTAGAGAAACAAATCCACAGAAACTCATATGTATATAAGAGAGAGTTTTATATAAAGGGTAAGTGTATATTAAGAAAGCATGCCAACCCATAAGTCCAACATTGGCCCATATGAGACACCAATTTAGAAAGTCCTCCTCAATCTCACAAAACACACGCAATGAGGCCAACTGCAGGAGGAAAGCCGAATCAGTGAGTGTGTAAGTATCTTAGCACTGGCAGGGGTCTCCACACAGCTGCTCCATCACCCACGACTGCTTCAGGGTAGGTCCATGTGGCTTCTCCTCAGGGTTGTCTCATAGGAAGTGAGCCTTGCCAGCTGAAGCAGGGAAATGGCTAAGGCAGCTGTACCCTGGTCCAACCATCAGAGAGCAAGAGACCCGAGAACAAGAAAGGCGAGCCTCATGGAGCCATTTATCTCCCAATCCTTCAATTAATCCCACATGTGTTCATTGGCCAGGTTGGCACAATACACCTTAACTATCTCAGGTAGCAATTCTACAGCACTGCTTGATATGATTGAACTATGGAATGGTATGATGTCTGGATTAGCTCCTGTGTCAGTCCAAGTAGACTAGAGAAACAAATTCAGAGACTTACTCATATGTATATAAAAGAGCATTATATACAAGAGCAGTTGAATATTGAGAAAACATCCCAGTCCAGATCAAGTCCATAAGTCTGATATTAGCCCATATGTCCAATACCAATCTATAAAGTCCTCTTCAGACTCACGAAACACATGCAATAACACTGAATTTAGGAAGATCACAAGCCAGTGGATGGTAAGTCTTGCTGATCCAGTGCTGGCAGGGGTCTCCATATGGTTTCTCTAGCTCAGGGCACTAGTGTAGCTCCATGTGTCTTGTCAGCTGCAATGTCTCCCAGGGTGTGAGTCTGGAGAGAGTGTCTCCCACCACCAAGGAGGAAATACAGGAATTCCCAGAATCCTCAGGGGAAGACCATGTCCACAAAGAGTTCTAATTGGCTATGACCTGATTGACAGACTAGACTTTGTCCATTGACTCTTAATCCTCTCAAGTCCCAAACTGACACCAGCTATCACAGCTCCTAACAAAATGGATTGAAAAAAAAAATCAACAATTAGAGGGGCAAAAGGCTAGTAATCTCCCATGATGTGATATAACACAGTGTAATCCCTCCATAATGAGATCTGATGTAAGAAGATTATGGTGAAATGTAACCACCTTACTTAGGCAACAGCCCCCATGAAGTTTCCTCGGGGTATGGCCTACTTCAATATGAAAAGACAATGTAAAGAGCTTGTTTGCTCCTTGCTGGGTCTGGGTTCTGCTTCTGGCTCATTGGTTTCTGGCTCTTTGGAGTTTAGGCAATGGCCTTTCATATTGCATGCCCATCCTGGGAGTCATCAGAGGCCTACATCCGACCTGCGAACCTTTAATTCATCTGATTCTGGAGACACCAGCCATGATCTTCCTGACTATCTTGGATTCATCAGCCCCTACAGATCTGGGAGTCAAGAGAAGTCTATTGCTTAACATCTGACCCAATAGACTTGGAACCTATCTGAATTTAGCCTCACTCCTTTTAGAAATGGTGAGTTATTAGCTTTACACACACACACACACACACACACACACACACAGAGGCTTTACTTCTCTGGAGAAAGGCATTAATTTTTTAGTATTCCTTATTCATTGCTTACCTTTTGCATCATATGAGGTCACTGAAAATACCACAGTTCATTCAGGGTCATCCTTAATACACAAATGACATCTTTGCTTTTTGAAACTTTAATTGCATCTTGTGCAACACATTAGCCCAATGTAAAACATCTTTTGATTTATTTAATATGTTTTTCTATATCAGTTGAAATGACCAAGAAATCTTAAAAAATTTTTGCTGACAAAAAGTTAAATTTAATCTTATAAAATTTTACAAAATAGTGTTTTAATTCTCAGCTCTGGTCTCACAACTTACATTCTCAACATATAACTTTGTTGTCACTTTCAAATATAATTTATAATTATATAATTAAATTATATAAATATAATTTCTTTTGAACAAAAATCTTCACCTTCCTCTTCATTTTCTTTTCACTTCCACATATAACCTCTCTTCACACTATTCCTTCACTCATATGAAAACATCTTCATCAACTATTAAGACTAATCAGGCTGGAGAGCCAATTTAAGAAGCCCATATTTATGATTTTATTTATCTAGAAGCACTCCTGGTACCAAAATGTGTTTGACAGGGTTCTCTAGAGAGACAAAACCAGATTGCTAATAATTATATATATTTATAAAGATAGATGGATATATAACACAAGAAATGAACTGTTAAATCATGTACAGATAGATGTATAATACAAGAAATGAGCAATTATAAAGCAGTACAAATGGCTCAGTGCAACCCATTCCCAAGAGAGAGTGGTGAGACACTGGCACCCATGTCTCTCCTTTCCCAACATCCTCCCAATCACATTCGTATATTTCCCATCTCCCTGAACCAAAAAGCTCTTCTTGTCATTATCAGCCCTTTTGTACCAAATCTCATACAAGGTCATCCTCTATTATTTTTATATCTTCTCTTTCAATATGCCATCAGTTCATACAATGTTAATTGTCCAAACTTAATGATGTTTGTAGTGCAATTTGTGTATTTCCTACATATTAAAGTTTCTACTATTTTCATGCTATGATCTTGTTTGATGTGAAGATTACATTACATAGAATGAATGCCATCACCTGGTACGGTTTCAAGCACTTGATAGTTTGATTTCTTGACTGCTGCTTTCCATAGAGGTTGTTTGCCAACCCAAGCAAAATGAAACCATTGACAGCTTCAATTATTTTCTCCATTTACCATGATATTGTTTCTTGGTTCATTTATGAGGGTTTTTGCCTTCTTGAGGTATTATCAATCCATGCGGAAAGTTGTAGTCTTTGACCTTCATCAGTAAGTGTTTCAAGTCCTTTTGTCTTTTAGTAAGCAAGATTGTGGCAGCTGAATATCACAGGTTGTTAATAAGTCTTCCCCAGATCTGGTTCCGAACTCCTCCTTTTGTAGTCCAGTTTCTAAACATATTTGCTCAGCATACAGACTGAGGAAGTATTTTTAGCTAGGTACCATTCCCTTGGCGGCAATGACTGTCTCTTGGTCTATGCACTGGTTCTGCATGAGTACAATTCAGTGATCCATAATTCCCATTCTTTACAATGTGATCCATAAGTTTTTAGGATTCACACAGTCAGATTCTCGACAGTGCCAACAACACACAGACCAATATCTCCCAGGTATCTCTTCTCTGCTTTCAGTCACTATTCCTTTGATGTCAGTGAAGATAGCCCCCATTCCACGTCCTTTTCAGAATCCAGCTTGCATTTCTGGAAGTTCTCTGTCAAGATACTGTTGCAACTGTCTTAAAAGTCTCTACAGCTAAATTTTATTTGCATGTGATAGTAATGATACGGTTCAGTAATTTCCACATTCGATTGGGTCAGCTTTCTCTGGAATGGGCACAAATATGGACCGCTTGCAGTCAGCTGGCCAATGAGCTCTCTTCCAGATTTCTTGGCATAGACCAGTGAGTGCTTCCAGGGTGGCAGCCATTGGTTGACATATCTCAACTGGTATTCCGTTAACTCCTGGAACCTTTCTCAGCCATGACGTCAGTGCAGCTTGGACCTTTCCTTTCAATAGCATCGGTTTCTGACCATCACTGCTTCCTAAAATGGTCGAATATAGATCCCAAATTCTTCGTTGTTACAGTGACTCTGTGCATTTCTTCCATCTTCTTTTCTTTTCTTCCATCTTCTTTTGATGTGTTTGCACCATTCAATATTTTACCCATCCACGATGTGCTTTCCATTTCAGATACCCAGAGTCAACTGAGGTCCCAAAATATTTCAATCACATGCCATTCTGAGTAGCTTGAGGAAGTCTACCAGGACCCCCCCCCCCCTCTGTTCTGGATCTGGTTTCCTTTTCCTTTTCTGGGTGTCAACCTAGATAACACAGGTGGGTGAGTAGCTGCACCCCACCCTGCTGGTGCTCACTGGGTTAATGCTGTCTACCTGGGGCCCCTGGCTACCCATTGTATGCGTGTATTCATAGTGGAAAAAAACCCCAGTCTGTCTAAGATGTGGTACTATGTACCGTTTCAAGCACCCACATCTTGGAACATTTCTGCTGTGGATAAGGGGTGACTAGTGTATTTGCCTGGCCCTGAAGATATTTGAGTCTGTAACCCTTGAGCTAGTCTTTGGAGTCCCACTTAGGTAAGCATTCTGACTCATCCACCTACTACTGTGGCACTGACAGTGAATTACCTCTCAAGAGCCCATTTTTTTCATCTACCAAATGGAGATAATAATAGTAACTTCATAGAGTTGTCACCAGGATTAATGGAGGCAGTTAAGAGATATGGTGCCAGCCAATATTCTAAATACTTTATACAGAACTCTTTTAATCAGTCTATGAGGCAAGCACTTAGTACAGTTCTTGGCACATCATAAAAAATCAGTAAATTTTAGCTATGACTACTCTTGTTTTGGGTAGATATTTCAGGGTCAAAAGAGACACACTGGTGCCACGGTGAGAGCAATAAAGACATATCAGAGGAAATGGAATGAATAATTTCCCTGAAGGAGATGCCACGTGGAAAATGAAGTTGCTAGCGCTATAAGTCAGACACTCATCACTTCGCCAAGTGACCTTGACCATTCCTTTGAGCAGCACATGGTGTCTCCCAGAAATGACTATTTCGCTGTTCTGTATGTTCCTGGAAGCCACCCCCCCCCCAACTTTCACGTATAAGTAGTTTTAGAAAATTGGGATCATGCTGCTCTTCTCACGTTTTCTTCATACGTATTTACCAACATCAGTAAATCTAAAAATATATAAGGTGGGGTTGGACTAGCTCCAAGACTACAGAGGATATGACCAAACGAAAGTTAAAAATATATACTCTGCAAGGATGCAGAATCAGGCACCCCACCCCACCACAGCTTTAAGCTAAGGCACTTGTAGAAATTAGGAATAAGGCAAACCAGAAAGAGGATTAATGGTAAGTAGAACCAGTTTTTAAAGGTAATAGGTGATTGGCACCTGAAATGGAGCAGGCACATTGGGCCATGAAGACTGGTTGATTCAACTTTTGTTCTGCCTACTCCTCCCTCCCTCCCTTCCTTCCTCCCTCCCTCCCTCCCTCCCTTCCTTCCTCCCTTCCTCCCTTTTTTCCTTCCTTCCTTCCTTCCTTCCTTCCTTCCTTCCTTCCTTCCTTCCTTCCTTCCTTCCTTCCTTCCTTCATCAAGCACTTGTGGTGTGCCGAGAATGAGTCACAGACAAGATCCTGGTCCTCAGCACTGGCATTGCTGTTTGAGAGACAGACTATAGACGAGTATATAAGTGAACATGATAGCTATGACAGAAGCTAGACAGGATGATGTGATCATATGATCATGTGATCATGACTGTGCACTGAGTGGGGCAAACAGTCAGGGAAAGCCTTCCTAAAAAGGGGATATTTGATGTCAGAACTGAATACAGAGAAGGAGTCAGTTGCGTGAACAGCCATGGAAAGGGCTTTCCAGCTCTGAAGTAGGAATGACCCTGATCTGCGAACAGAAGGGAGCTAATGTGGAGAAAGGGTGTACTGCAGCTCTTGCATTGGGCCGATCTGCTGCCCTTCTAGAAATTCCTATAGCACGAAGAGTCTAAAATGTCTAGAGTTGCACAAAGACTAATATCAGCCCAAGGGGCAACCTGAGGAGCCAGGTTTGTGGTAACCTAAAAGATCTACATGGTCCTGAGTAGCTTCCAAAATACCAGCAAGTTGGGGAGTCTGGAATATGGTATATTTGTATTTTTGATGCCCCAGTTCAAGTTATGTCTCCAGTCGAAGTGAGGTTAAAACCAGTGTTTCCTCATTACTTCACCTGGATGTGGGGTTCAGTAGCTCCATTCTGACCATTTCCTTTCAGATCCCATCAGTGTAGGCCACGAGCGTCAGCCCAACGTTACCGACACTCATGGAGGGAGGGTGGTCTCCTGAAGTTCTCAACTGTGGGTTTTTACAAATTAGTATGGTCTGACAATCTGGATAAACCAGGCTGCCCTCCACTCGGAGCGTGGCTTGTCCTCTAGGGGAGCAGTGCGATGACGTTTTGGTAGCACAAGCTTTGGAGCCACCGGATCTCAATTCTAATCCCTGCTCCATGACTTACTTATTTTCTATTTGGGTGACATGGGGCCAGTTACATAGTCCCCCGATCCTCGATCCCTCCATCCGTCCAGTGTAGGGAATCTCCAGATTATTGGGTGTGCTGAATACCCAAGTGCCTTAGACATTATTTAGATGTCCTCTGTGCCAGACTTGGGGTAACTGGTTTTAAAAAGAGGGTTGAGGAACATGGGCTCTGATGATGGATCTGAGGACCAGTTCTGCCATTTGCTAGCTGCATAGTTTGCTCAACTTCTGTGACTCTGAATCTTCATCTCTCATGGGAAGGTGGTGAGCCCTGTTTTGCGCAGTGGTGGAGTGTTCAGCTGCTAAGCGAATGCTGGTGGTTTGAATCCACCAGCTGGTCTGAGGGAGAAGGGTGCGATAATATCCTTCTGTAAGATTCCAGCCTTGGAAACCCAGTGGGGCGAGTTTCTTCTCTCCTATCCTATAGGGTTTCCAAAGGAGCCCGGGTGGAGCTGAGAGCTATGATTTGGGCAGACAACCTCAGGTCTCCCCATTTCCATCACGTTGATGCTGTCAAGGGCAGAACTGCCTCTTTGAGTTACTATTTACTGGAGTAGAAAGACCCGTCTTTCTCCCTGGGAGCCTCTAGTGGAACCTTGCTGATTGCAGCCTGATGCATAACTACTGGGCCACCAGGGCTCCCTCAGAGTCATCAGTTCAAACCCAGGAACCACTCCATGAGAGAAAGATGAAGCTGTCTGCTCCCATCAAGATTTACAGTCTCAGGACCCTACATTTGGTTGCCATGAGTTGGATTCAGTTTGATGGCACACCATAATATCTGATGATGATTAGAGTTAACATTGGTCAAGTGTTTTAAAAAGTAACACATGGCACAATGCATGCTGTAAACCCAAACCAAGCGGACTGCCATCAAGTTAATGCAGACTCATAGCAACCTCCTGGAGGTTTCTGAGACTGTCCAACACACACACATATGGGTGGAGAAACTGAGGCATAAAACCAATATCAGTCAGATCAGAATCGAAGTTCTTAGCAAAAGTCTTCTTAGCAGTGTTGGACACCATGAATCTGGCTCATAGAGGGCAGATGTTCATATTATTATTATTGCTAGCTTGGGAGTGGGAATGCGAGGAAACAGCAGTAGACTCGAGACAGTGTTATTTTTGTCTACCCTCACATAGACATATATGCATACGGGGAGACCCACTGGAGAACATACACATGTAGGGTCAGCCCTGGCACAAATCCCAAGGAACCCCCGCCCCCAGGGGGAATAGACCTATAGTTCACTTTCAATGCAAAGTTTAGCCAAGGGCCAGACACAGCTTTTCTGAGTTATCTGGAAGACAACTGAGCATTTAGTATTTTTGATCGCTAGACAAGAAATATTGGGCCCAAAGCCGAGAGGCTTGGGGAAATGAGAGTGTTATCTAAGGCTCAATCTAAACTTCCAGGCCTGAAAAGAAATCCTAAATTGAGAGCAACGCCAAGGATGTCCCAGAAATAGGGCTCTTTCCTCTTCTACTAGTTACGTCCCGCTCTGATAGAGAGGAGGCCATCCATCAAGCCCATCAGTGGATCTCCTAGGAGAGACCCTCACATCCACTTTTTGTAGGTTGTGACCAACCCACAGTACTGGGCCAGGGGCCGACTTTGGTGGCTATGAAGCCACTCATCCTATCAAAGAGACATTCCTTTTGAGTTGCCTCTGAACAGGTATCATGTACTCAGTGGGACTGTGGGTACTCTGAACCAGTACACCCAGGCCAGCTTCAGTACGTAGAACCTGGTCCAGCCCAGAACCAGGGCCAACCCAATTCCCAGAGCTTGTCAAATCCTCCAGTCATGAGTCCAGCCCATGAAACCACATTCTAGGCTCACAAACCCCAAATTTAAGGCCAACCAGAATTTCCAGTATCATCAGTTTCTTTTGTGATCAACTTGCCTTGAAAAAACAGGAAAGGAGAATAAATATCAAATTTGTTGTGATCTGGGAGGACTGGGTTAAGAAAGCAAAAGTGACTGAAAAATGTTGGATTCCTGGTGTTCCAGTAGTTTTTGTTTGTTTGATTTTAGGATAAGCATGCTTTAAAACAGTGGTCTCAACCTCAGCTGCATATTGGAGTTATTAGGCAAGGGGAAGGAGTTTTAAAAATAGGGTGCTTGAGTTCTACCCACAAGAGATTCTAGTTGATAAGTTTGGGTATCTGGATTTTGTAACGCTCCCCAGATGACTCCAGGCTGCAGCTAAGGCTGAACACCAGAGATCTCAGGTTAATTTACTTACCATAAAGAATCTTAAAAACCAGTTTCCTGAAACAGGCCCCATACCTCACACCATGACAAAAAGACCTCAAGATGCATTAAAGACCTAAATATAAACCCATGAAGAACATCAATGAAAAAAATAGGGATAAATTTAAAGGCCTCAATACAAGGTATAAATACACTATGGTGCATAATGGAAAATACCCATACAAGAGAAGACACACGAGAAGACTGGGACCTTCTAAAATATGACATTTATGTATATCGAAAGACTTCATCAAAAAGTGAAAGGAGAACACATGGATTGGGGAAAATATTTCTCAATGATATATCAGATAAAAGGATAATTTTAAAAAATCTATAGAAAACTAGAACACCTGAATAAGAAAAATACAAATAGCCCAATCAAAAAAATGGGCACAAAACATGAAGAGACAATTTACTAAAGATGATATCCAGGTGGCCAACACACACTGATACATTTAGCAAAATTAAGATAAACAGAAAATAATAAATTCTTCAGAGATGTGGAGAGACTGGTAGGATTACAGAATTATACAGCCACTATGGAAATCACGATGGTGCTTCCTTAGACAAATATAAATACAAATATCGTATTGTCCTGCAACCTCTACTTGGTATATACCCTAGAGAAATATTGAACAAAACCTGAACAGACATTTATGTGCACAGATATTTATTGCAGCAATTTCTGTAACAGGAAAAAGATGGAAACAATAAAAACCCCATCTGTAGATGAATGGATAAGCAAATTCATGTAAACCCAGAGTGGAATACCATGCATTCTTAAAAAACAATGACAAGTCTGCCAAACACATTAATGGCCTGCCTGGACAAAATTAAGAACGTTATACTCAGCAACGTTAGTCAATCTCATAAAGATAAATATTTTATGACATCATTATTATAAAAGAAAAAGATAAAAATAGACAAAACTTTCCAGACTATGATGAAGTCAGGGCAGGGGGAGGGGAGGGGAGGGAGAGAGGGAAGGGGCAGGAAAGTAGGGACGGAGGATGGGAGAAGAAAAACAAGAAGAACAAGAAAGACTCTCATCTACAGGTGGTTCATGGGATACGGGCACTGTTTTGAGGAGATTGACTGTGCAGCTACATATAATGCGTTTTCCCCGCTATGCGTTCTGTTCTACAAACAAAAAGGGGAAATAAATAAGTAAAAGTAAAATAATTCAAGTGATTTTTTTTCCCAAAAAGAGAAGGGTCATACCTTAGTAACCTTCCAGATTCCTTCCCTACCAGACCTAAACACCGACTTGAATGACTATAAAAGGAGAAAAAATAAAAGTGAAACGAACTTAAACTCTTTTGTGACACACAAGCTGCCTTCAAACAAGACTACCTCACTGAATAGCATCCAGTTCCCATGGATTGAATGACCAGACCTGGCTTCTGAGATCCCTCTTGGTGAACTGGAAGCGCCAGCCTTTCAATCAGCAGCAAATAGGTTAAGCATTTGTACCACACACCGACTGGGACCATGGGTCCACATGAAATAATGAATCTAAAGATTTGCCCCCAACTTTATCTTGAAAGTGAAATGATGATATCTGAAAATATGGCTATGTATCATATGTTTTCTAACTATGCACTAGGGTGAATAACAAGCAATCCATGTTGACGTGGGGAGCCATCTTTTAAAAAAAATTTTTTTTGGATAGAGTCCCATGACAGAAAACCCTTCACTTTGCATTTGACTTTCACGGCAGCATCATAAAGTGAGTCATTTCATTAAAAATTACATATATACATATATTTCTATATATTAGAATGCATCATTAATTATCCCAAGGGCCTTTAACGATCCTTTGATATTCAAATAGTCTGAACAGCCTATTGTGGCATTGTTCTCAGTAACTTTCTTTTCTCCCCGTGTTAGCTTGTCACCCTCTGCCAGGTTGCCACGTGCCTGTGGCACTCCACCGCTCATCAGCTCTCCGAGACCCTTCCTATACCCCTTTCATAATGTCTTTCATATTTTGATATCTCTGAAATCTCATTTTACAGTCTTTTTGCCTCATATTTGTGTTGTTTTGTCAGATTTTGACAACGGCTGACAATCAGAGAGAGGCTACCAGACAGAGATCCACGTGTGTGCAGATCTGAGGCATTCAGTAGGGAAAAGGGCATTGTCTAAACATCAGAACTGACTTTGTAAAGGGGCAGGTCACGAAGGCATATCTTCTCATTAAGACAGTGTTTGCTTGGGCACACAACCTTGCACATGGCGGGATTTGGATAACGCGTTCACAGATAAGGAGGATCCTGCATTGAACGCTGTCTCTCTAAGCAAGATGAAGCACTTGAGATAAAACGATGGGAAATGGTTCACTGTTTTTAATAAAGGCAGTTCCAGGAGTCAAAGTGTGAATGAAAATTATCACCTCTTCTGATATAATAAGATGCTGGTGGGACACATCCTGATTCACTCTGGTTCAACAGCTGTACGCTGAGGTGCCTGCTTTGTGTTAGCACTGTCTCAGGAGTTGGAGTTTGTCAGTGAGCCAAACAGACTCGGTTCTGAATGTCAGGCTGTTGTACGTTATAGGGAGCGATCCGGATTAAACAAGTAAACAAATGGAAGAAGCATATCAATGAAAAGAAAAGGGTCGTTTCAGATGGTGATACTAGTTCCCGTTGTCCTGGAGTTGATTCTGCCCCCTGGCGACCACCTATGTGTCAATGTAGACCTGCCCCAGGTGGTTTCTGGTGGCTGATTCTTCTGAAGGTCACCACACATTTTATTCAACAGAGAGCCATTCGTGACCACGAAAACAATTAACCCAGCGAATGACAAGTGCCGGTGGGCATCGCTAAATTGATTACACAAGCAAGGTGATTTGAAGAGCTTTCTAGGCAGAGGTAATCGCACGTGCAAAGTTCTCGAGGAAGGAAAAACACTAGTGTGTTGTGATAAGAGTTGTATGAGCCCCTAATAAAATGTTTAAAAAAACAAAACAAAACCAAAACACTAGTGTGTTCAGGAACAACAAGAGAAATGATCAGGATAGATGGAGCAAAGCTACCAGAAGAAGATCAAGTCACGAGTGGCAGGCACCTCTCCCGGAGTGCCTTAGCGACCATGGTAAGAAGTTGAAAGGCTTATATGCGTCACACTTTGAAGGGCGTTCTGCATACGAGAAACACAATTTGATTTAATTTTAACATTTTTTTGATTGCTTGCGGAGGGTCATGAATGGAAATGAGTCTTCCAAGGAATCACTGAAAGCCAGTCTGATCCCTTTGAAATGTGGGCAGAACATAATCAGTTAGACTAGATTCTAGTCAGACCTATTCAGAAGGAGAGAATCAAGACAGCATCCTAACTTTTAAGCAAACACGAGGGTTGTAATTAAGAACAATGGGATTTTGAATGACTGTCCTGCTCTGTGGGAGCTCTTATAAGGTAGTGGGCTATGTGTTGGGCTGCTAGCCTCAAGGTCAGAAGTTTGAACCCACCAGCTGCTTCTCGGGACCTTGCTAAAATGCAGATTCTGAACCTGTAAACTGGGATAGAACCTGAGATTCTGCCACTTCTGTGATTCCTAATCAGGCCCTGAGATGAGCCTGGTCCTCAGAGCACGATTCTGGTCTTGCCCCATGGTTCTAAGTGCTGGCTGATCTCAGGAAACCCCAAGGCCGGAGCCCCACACTAAACCTGTTGGTTGAACTTTTCTGGATGTGGTTCCAAGCACTAGTCTTTCTCACAACTCTAGAAACACTGGCCTCTTTCTGTCCCTACAAGTCCTGGCCTATGGCTATTAGGCCTTTGGCTTGGCTGCACTCTGCCTGGAACACGCTCTCCTGACCCCTGATAGAGCGGCTCCTTCTCAGCATTCAGGTCTCTGCCTCCCTTGAACATGTCCAAACACTACCTTTATGGAGTTTATGTTTACAAGTGAGTGTGCCAATGATCTTATTAAACAGTTGCCTTGTTTGTTTTCTGGCATTTTGTTTTATTTTTTCCCAATAGGATGTAAGTGCCACCAGATCTCAGACTTCTTGCACGATGCCTGTTATATACTGTTGCCCATGTTACCTGCCATCAAGTTGGCCCCTAACTCATGGTGACACCGTACACAATGGGGAAAAAATTGCCTCTAACATTCTCATAATCAGTTCCAGGTCGGACTATTGTTTTTCTTGTCTGACTTTTGTTAATGGATCAACAGACTTTCCCCCTAGTCTGTGTTAGTCTGGAAGCTCCAGCGAAACCTGTTCAGCACCATAGCAACTTGCAAGCTTCCACACACAAATGAGCAGCATCCGAGGATGAGGTACATTAGTTGGGAATCAAACCTGGGTTTGCCACATGCAACTGAGAATTTATTCAGTCGGTATTTGTGTGTGGTCCATTTAAAGGACCCTAAGACAAGTGGTTCCCATTGGATAATGACAAAAATACTTAACCTGACCTACACAGCTCTGTGAGGTGTGATCCCTGCCGGTGTTCAGATTGTTCACATCATGCTCCCCTTTCATAGGCTTTGCACCGATCTCCAGGCTTTTGCAAATACTCACTCTACCTGGTACGTCTCTCCATTTGAACACTTCCTTCTTGTCTTCAACGTCATACCATACCTATGTCCCTGGGCTGATACTGTCCAATGACTTATTCCCATGAGACCCTGTGCTTCTCTTTTGAGAAATATATTCCAAATAATTATGGGTTTAATGATGCTTGCTTATTCTACAGCATTCTGACTTCCAAGAGAATATTTCTGTCTTCCCAGTGTCTGGCTGACTGTGAGCTGAATGGTAGTTGCTAAATAAACAAATGAATAAGTAAAGGAGTGGGGAAAACCACACCGCGGGGATGAACACAATCCATTCTTGTACATAGTCCATAAGTGGAATTTACAGGTAAGATGGGACAGGTGTGGATGGCTTTTCTTTAGCCTTGTTTTTGTGCAAGAATAGGTTTCAAGCTTTTTCAATGATTTAAAAATTCCATGTGCAGCAAGTGAAGGTAATGAAGAATTTGTTTCAAGCAATAGTTGGCTTAATCATGTCAAAGTGAGAACAAATTTGCATAACAGTAAAGGGCAAATCCATACTCTTCTCTAAACTTCCTTTGTTTCCGTCACTTCCTTTGTTGGCATCTGAGACTCTCCTTTGATTCCAGAGCTTAGGTACAGAAAAGAAATTCAAAAGGATCTTTCTGATGTACTCTCAACAGATTTTTTTAAAAATTGGGGAGAGATAAAGCAAAAAAAGATAACAGTATATGATTTCAGTAAAACTGTACAAGAGTAATCTGACAAAATAAATAAAAAATTAGAAACCATGCAAAAATAGCAAATCGAACTCCTAAAGATTAACACTAAGATTTTATAGATAGACAATTCCATAAAGGAACAAAGTGGTTGAATTGAATTGAAACAATGGAAGGCAGAATTAGGGAGCTTGAAGACAAAATCCTCAATACCAATCTATGAGAACAGTCCATAAAAATAACCAAAAAATTGACAAGGAAAATCCAAGAACTCTGTGGGACCCTTTCAAAGAGAATAACATACATGTGATAGGAAATCCAGAACAAAAGGCAATAAAAGAGCACAGCGAGAAAATAGTCCAATTATGGAATGATCTGATATATGAACTCCCAATTAATAATTTTTTAAAAAGAGAAAACAGTCCATGTGCTGCTGGAAGAAACTTCCTTCTCATCATGAAAAAGGAGAAAACACACTTTCAACTTGTTGTTAGATACCAATGAGTTGGTTATGACTCATAGCGTCCTTGTACAACAGGATTAAACACCACTGGTCCTGCGCCGTCCTCACAATTGTTCTGTTTGAGTCCATTGTGGCAGCCACTGTGTCTATCCATCGTGTACATGACCTTCCTCTTTTTCACTGTCCCGCTGCTTTGCCCAGAATGATGCCCTTCTCCAGGGTTCTCTCCTGATAACATGTCCCAGGCACCTGAGATGAGACCCCATGACTTCCAGCCCTATTCCCCGCTCAAGAGTGAGGGCTGTAACTCTGGAGTTGGGTGTAGTCACTGTAGTCTGCTGAAATAAAATCGGAAGGCAGAGCCGCCCAGGCTGGGTATGTTGGGCGTAGCGTATGGGAGAACAACGAGGATGTGAAGGATGACTGGATGTGTGGCCTATTTGACGTGCTAATAGTGTCGCCAGGAAATGAGATGGAAAACATAGGGATACAACTTGGAGATCCACTTCCCTTGTAGAAGAATACAATTATATTTCACATACACTTGTCTGTGGGCCGTGATCTGTGTACATGGGGATATAAGTAATATGAGCAAAGCAGATGAGGGTTCACATTTCAGCTCTACCCCTTTCTGTGTCACTATGAGCAGTTGCAGATCAACATGGAAGACCTCATTCTATATTTAAAAATAAAATTACTGTGATGAAACATTTTAAAAGTTTTATTGGTACTTTATCCACATATCATACAATTGAATAGTTCAATCATATTGAGAGAAGTTGTACAATCTTTACCAAAATCAATTTTGGAATATTTCCCTCTTCCTTGTACGCATTGTTATTCATGTACTTATTGTTTTCTTCAATTTTGGCAAAAATATACACAACAAAGCATTCTCCTATTCAACAACTTCAACATGTATAATTCAGTGCCATTGATTATACTCTTGGCGTTATACAACCATTATTGATATCCCTCTCCAAATTGTTCCACCACCAGTAAAATGAATTTAATGCCCCTTAAGCAAAGACTTCCTGCTTCGATTAGGGCAACATTTAAGTAACAAAACAGCTCAACTTTAAAAATTACATTTATGACATTTATGAAGCACACTCATCATGTTGCACTTTGCAGAGACTGCAGTTTTTACAAGCTGAAGGTTCGTGTATCATTGAGCAAGTCCATCAGGGCCAATTTTTCAACAGTGTGTATCTCTGTGTTGCATTTTGGCAATTCACACAACACTTTTGACTTTTGTTTGAATGTTATTCATAATGTTATTACAAACTTAATGTTGTTGCTGTTAGGTGCGGGCAAAACTTGTGTTCAGCTAAAAGTTCTCACTCTGTTCCTCCCCACCTCTGGAGTCTGACATCTGGGACTCAGGATGAAGGCGGCCTGGGCTATTGAGTAAGGCAGATCTCAAGTGTTTTGAAGAATAAGATGAAAGAAATATGAATGGGCTTCAAAAACTTCCTGGAAAAAATTGATTTAAGATATAATGGAATTTTCCCATGAACTTTTGAAGCCCCCTCATATTATGTGGTGAGTCAATATCCCGATATATTAACTTATACTTCCCCCAGTGTTTGGTCCTTTGTACCTCTTGAGCCTTTCCTTGGCACTAGGGAATATCTCAGCAGATGCCAACACGGATATAGGATACCCAAGACCAGAAACACCAGCTTCGTAATAATTTTAAAAACCATTTTGTTGTGAATTAGTTGGGCTTACAATTCAGATCATCATTTAAAAAAAGTTCTTTGTTTATTTTTAACACAAACTTTAAAGGATACTATTTTATACCAGTGAGCAAAGGGAGATTGTTAGTTAGAATTTTAGTATTTAGTCAGGTAGTGGAGACACAATAGCAGAATATACATAGTCCAAGATTCTAGACTATATTGTAATTATGAGAGGACTTCAAGAAGGTGGTGGGAAAATCTCATTACGTATTAATTACATTACCTTTTATGTCATTTTTTCCATGAACTTTTCGAAGCCTCCTGTTTCCACCCCCCGACTCTACTTATATAGACCCCACCCCCACCCCCCAGTGGGAGAACATGCCTTGTATTATGTTCCTGATCAGGGCTTTTTTTTTTTTTTAAACAAAGTTACTATATAGCCAGGCAACATGCTATAGGTAACTGAGACGCCCTTTCTAGGGGCACAACATCCTTCATAGGCCACACTTTGGAAGGATTCACTTTGGAAACTCCACTAAATGAACCAGACTTTACTTTAAACCCACCTGTAGCAGAGAGGAAGGGAGATTAAAAAGGAAGGAAGGAACGCTATAAATGATCATGAAAGCCCCAATCCATGTACAGAGTCCCAACATGGACTAATTCTCCACTGAGTTCCCTCGGTTCATTGTCTAAGGAAATGAATAGTGTGGCTCCCAGACAGAGTGCATTGGGATGTGGAGGACTGCAGACATTGTTAGGGCAAAACTGAACATTTTACCATTTGTTAAGATTTTAAATCCATTTTTCTACTTGTTCTAGTTTTTACTATGGTACATTCTGTTATATTTAAGACTGAGGTTCAGCTGTGCTTTATTCTGTTGTAGTTCTGGGGGAGGGGATGTTCTTTCTGTTTTGTGTGTATGTGTGTGCGTGCATGAATGCTTTTAGCTATTTGAAACTTGGGAGAGGTAAATCTATAAAGACAGCACCTAGATTATAGTGTATTAGAGTTATGACTCAGAAGATTTGGGAAAACTGGGAGCTAATATTAATGGATACAAGATGAAGAAAAGGTTCTAAAATTGTGGTAATGAATTGAAAAATTTTAATATACTTAAAAATCAAATTTTATATGGGATTATTTGTATATGTAATTATATGTCACCAAGCTGTTTTGAAAAGGTCTCTCCTGATAAGGTGTCCAAAGTTCTTGAGATGAAGTCCAACCATCCTTCCTTCTAAGAAGCATTATGGCTTGTACTTCTAAGGCAGCTTATTTGCAGCCTGTTCGCTTTGAGTGATCATGCTGGCATTTGAAATACCAGTGGCATAGCTTTCCAACATCACGGCCACACACAAGCTACCATAGTAGGACAAACTGACAGAGAAGTAGTAGAAATTTTATCTATATAATGTGGATTGAAAAGGAAATAGCTAAGATATGATTGATAAGGAACAGGTAAGCTGTAATTGACAAGGAATAATAAGCTAAGATATGATGGAGAAAAGGAAATTGATAAGCTATTATTAATGCCATGTCCAGCTACCACACACCAGTCATAGTTGGTGCCACTCAAAGCATTGGGTGGTCCTTGCTATTGGGCTTTCCCAAGCCAGCCTGGAAGAGGAAGGTAATGCTTATCTACCACAATATCCCTCCAGCCTGCTTGGACAGCTCACATATCACCATGGTCCAAGGGACATAATGAAAAGCAATATTTCATTTGGCCCTGGTGACATAATTGGTTCTACATCGGGCTGTTATCCATAAGCTCAGCAGTTCAAACCCATTGGCTGCTCTGGAGGAGAAAGAGAAGTCTTTGTGCTCCCAAGAGATGCACAGCCTCTGAAAACCCACCAGGGCAGTTTTACTCTGACCTGCAATGGACCCGGAGCAGCGGGTTTGCTTTTGGCATTGTTTTTTCATGTGATCAGAGCAGCCAGGATGTGTCCAAAGCCACCCTGCTCCCACCTGTTACAGGGACATTCACTCTGAGTTGCAAAACTTCAGACCAGTGTTACTGGGCAACTTTGGCTCCACAGTGTAACCATGGGAAAGGGCTGATCCAGTGGTAGAATTCTCACCTTCTGTGCTGGAGACTTGGGTTTGATGCTGGCCAACACAACTCATGTAAAGCCAGCACTCAACTGTCAGTGAGTGTTTGTATATAGTTATGATGCTGAACAATTTCCAGCGGAATGTTCAGACCAGGAAGAAAGACCTGGCCATCTACATAAAAAAATCAGCCAATGAAGATCCTATTGATCAAACCCCCCATAAAAATCAACTTGAAGCATCGGAAAGCTGAATAAGCTTGAGGACAAATCTCATAATTCCAATCTACCTGAAGAATAATCTCTTAAAAAGCAAAAAGGCTAAAGAAAATTTAAGAATGATGTGAGACACTACCAAGAGGAGCAATTTACATCTCACTTGGATGCTGAAATGGGATGGCAAAAAATCCAGAGAAAATAGTACGTGAAATCCTGGAAGAACATTTTTCTAACAGCTAAAAATAATAGACAAAATCAACACAGGCAAGTTGATGCTCTGCAAAGATTAAGAGACTGAAAAGTCACGGTCAAACTTAGCACAATTAAAAAGGAGAAGATGCAAATACCACAACTAAGAAATGAAAATGGTAACAATATGGCAGTTACATAATCTCCCGTCAACTTGAGTGAAGGGGTCGAGACTAGCCGGTCAATCAGGTCATAGCCAATGAGGCCTCTGTGTGGGCATAACCTTCTCCAGAGGATTTGAGAACTCCTACCTTCCTCCCTGGAGGCAGGACACACACTCTCTTCTTCACATTCCTGTTGACAAGCCACATGGAGACACACTGTTGGAGTGAGAGCCCTGGAGCTGGAGGAGCCATGTGCTTACACTGCCACTGGATCTACAAGACTTTCCACCCACTGGCCTGTGATCTTCCTGCATTCAGCATCATTTCATGGCTGCATGAGTCTAAAGAGGAATATATGCACTAGTATTGGACATATGGGCCAATATCAGACTATGGACTTGACCTAGACTGGGCTGGGATGTTTCTTAATATACAATTGCTCTTGGGAATAAAATTCTCTCAATGTCAATGAATTTGTTTCTCTAGTCTACTTGAACTAACACACATAAAAATAGAAACAATCAAACACACAAAATAACACAAAACCATATTACATACAAATGTCTGTAGTCAACAAATTTGAAAACTATGAAATGGCCACATTCTAGAAACACATTATCTACTCAAATTAACAAAGCCTCATTTATTAAACCTCAAAAGACTCATAACAAAAGAGGAAATAGATCAGATAATTAAAAAACTTCTAACAAAATCCAAGTCCAGGAGCAAATGGCTTCGCTGGGGTTATTCTACCAAGACTAAGTGGTGATAAAGGACATCCTATCTGGTTCTCATTGGCAAGGAGAATGATTTCATAGAAGAATTCAAATTCATAGAAGAATTGACACCAATTTTCACAAACTATCCCGGAATATAGAAAAGGATTGCAAACTCCAGAACTCATTTTATGAAATAAGCATAACCCAGATACCAAAGCAAGGCAAATACATTATTAGAATAGAAAATTATAGACCAATATCTCTTATGAATATAGATGCAAAAATTCTTAACAAAATCTTGGCCAATAGAATTCAACAAAACGTCAACAACTAAAAAACACATCATGGTCAAGTGGAATTCATGCCAGGTGTGCAGGTATCTTTCAACTTTAGAAAAACAATCAATGTAATCCATCCTATAAATAAAATGAAAAACAAAACTACATGTTCATATCAATTAATTCAGAAAGGCATTTGATAATAAAAATCCAACATCCATTCTTGATTAACAAAACAAAATGAAACAAAAAAACAAACAGCCATAGGAATAGAAGGAAAATTTCTCAACACAATAAATGTCATATATGAAAAACCAGTGGCCAACATCTGGCTTAACACAGAGAAATTGAAAGCATTCTCCTTGCAAATGGGAGCCAGACATAATGCCCTTTATCACCACTTTCATTCAGTATTGTGCTGGGAGGCTTAGCCAGAGCTATGAGACAACAAAAGAAATCAAGGGCATCACACTGGCAGAGAATAACTAAAACTGTATTTGCAGACGATATGCTTCTATATGTAGAAAACCCCCGAGATTCTATTTAAAAATTTGTTGGAAACAATAAAGCTATCTGGCAAGAGGACAGGGTATAAAATCAACACAGAGCAATCAATTTGACGGATTTATACTAACAAATGGGGCCCCACAAAGGGAATCAAGACAGTAATGTCATTTACAATAGGCACACAACAGACGAAATACTGAGGAACAAACTTGACCAGAGAAACTGAAGATTTGGACAAAGAAAACGCCAAAACACTACCATAAGAAACCCAACGAGACCTACGGAAATAGAAGAATGTCCCATGTTTATGGAGAGGAAGGCTTCTTATTGTGAAAATGTCAATACTATCCAACACAACTTTTAATAGAATGCAATTCTGACACAGACGCTGACTTCATTCTTTAAAGAAATTGAAAAGTAATCACCAACTTTACACGGAGAGGAAAGAGAACCTGAGTAAGCAAAGAACTACTTGAGAAGCAGAAAGTTGCAGGTCTCTCACTTCCTGACATAAAGTTCTCTCACACAGTCCCAACAGTCAGATGCATCGATTCTTCTTCAGCTTTTTATTGATCGTCCAATGTTTGCTTGCATATGAGGCAATGGACAAGACCATGGCTTGAGTCAGGCCCACCTCAGGCTTCACAATAACTTCCTTGCTTTTCAAAAATGTAAAGAGGTCTTGTGTGCCGCAGATTTACACAATGCAATGAGTCTTTTGCTCTCTTGACTGCTGCTTTCATGAGCATTGTGGAGCTAAGCAAGATAAAATCCTTGACAGCTTCAACCTTTTCTTCATTTATCATGATGTGACCTATAGGCTCAGTTGCAATCTATACCATAGGCTGCAATCCCTGATCTTCATCAACAAATGCTTCAAGTCTTCCTCCTTTCAGCAAGCAAGGTTGCGGCATCTGAATATCAATGGTTATTAATAAGTCTTCTCCTAACCTTGATGCTGCATTCTTCCCCATATAATCAAGCTTCTCGGATTATCTGTTCAGCATACAGATTGAGTAAGTACGATAAGAGTTTACAACCTTGATGCACACCTTTCCTGATTTTAAACCATGCAGTCTTCCCTTGTTCTGTTCACACAGCAGTCTCTTGATCCATGGACACAATGAGGTGTTCTGTAATTCCCATTCTGCTCAAGCCTGTCCATAGTATGTGATCCACACAGTCAAATGCCTTGTCATAGGCAATCAAACAGAAGTAAACTTCTTTCTGATCCTGTTGGCTTTCAACCAAAATCCATCTGACGTCAGCAATGATATCCTTAGTGTCACATCCTCTCCTGACTCAGGCCTGAATTTCTGGCAGCTCCTATTCTATTGTTGGATGATCATCGGCAAACTTTTACTTGCATGTGATATTAATGATATTGCTCTATAATTTGTGCAGTCTGTTGGGTTACCTTTCCTTCTTTTTTTGGGGGGGGGTCACCTTTCTTAGGAATGATTCAAATGTGGATCTCTTCCAGTTGGTTGTTCAGGTATCTGTCTTTCAAGTTTCTTGGCATAGATGAATGTTGACTGTTTCCAGTATCATCAGCTTGTTGAAAGAGTCCAATTTTATACCATCAATTTGTGGAATCTAGTTTTTGGCTAATGCCATCAGTGTAGCTGGAACTTCTAACTTCAGTTCTATTGTTTCTTGTTCATATGCTACCTTCTGAAATGGTTGCATGTTGACTTGTTCTTTTAGGCATAGTGACTCTGTGTCTCCTTTCCATCTTCTTTCACTTCTTCCCGTGTCCTTTAATATTTTGCCATAGAATCTTTCAATATTACAACCCAAGGCTTGAAAAATCTCCCCATGTTGCTTGTGTAGCCTTGGTGAAATGAGTAAGCTTTAATTTCCTTAATGGGAAAATAGAATGGCTAACAAAATAAGGTAATCTCATTAAAGTATTCAGCATGACGCTCAAACGTTTCACATGTAAGGAATATTAATAAAGATCATTTTGATGCCGGCTGGTGGGGCACTAGTGGTTCTCATAATTCACAGGAATCCCTGGTTCCAATATGGAAAGCTGACTTTACTTGTCATGAAATCTGTAATGTCAGTAATAGAGTGGGAATTCCCCAAATGATTTCCTTTGAGTTCTTATCCATATTTCACACTTGAAGATACTTCCACTCAGGACAGTGAAGCAAGGGTGACCTAGCCAAGTAATTTAGCTGAAATGTTAACGGAGGTCCCTTTGTCCTCCCTATGGGTCCTCCATAGTTGGTGTGGGGAGACTCTGAGTGATGAAAATGGCTTAATGCTGGGCTACTAACCCAAAATTGGATGGTTTTGAATCTACCCAGAACCACTTAAGGAAAAAGGACCAATGATCTACTTTGGGAACTTACAGACATTAAGCATTTTAAAGAACACAGGTCCATGAAGTTGCCATTGGTATGGCTGGGGACTGATTCAAGGACAATGGATTGGTTATGCCTGGGGATGGCAGAAACACAGGGCAGAATTATGTTACACTAACAGGCAAGGGCTACTGAGGTACAATCTTGATTGGGACAAGTGCTCAGGACCCGCTGCTGGTGACATGGAGGCACAGATGCCTCAGCTAGGGTTGCTGTGGGAGGATGGGAAGGTGCCCACAGCACAGTGCAGTCACAGATGGATTAATCAGTGGATGCCCCAGTGAGCAACATGGCTCCCCACACCATCCTAGCTCTGGGGCAGGACGTTGAGAAGCAAACTGTGACCTTCTCCAGGGAGCTTTCGTCTCACTGGAGAGAAGGCACAAATTAAAACAGGGAATGCACATTCAGAATTACAGTGAATGCTCAGGTTCTATGAGCTCTCAGAGGGCTTGGGCCTTAGGATTGGGTCTGGAAAGAGGCTGAGCCCAGTCCTCAGCCAGAACTGAGAAGGCATAGGGCAGGTTTCAGTAACTGGCAAATCCCACACTGACTACCCCAGGGCAAGGGCTTCTGCAGGGATGGATAGAGAAGGTGAAGAAGGAGGATTGTTCTGTTCTCGAGGCTTTGAAGGCTGGGGTGAGGTGCAAAGGGTTCCTGGGTACCCCAAGTTAGACAATCCCGAGATTTTTGTCTCTACATGGCTCCCAGGCTGGAGGACCTTGGGCAAGTTACTTCCACTCTTTATACTTCAGGTTGTTCCTCATAATATTATGGGTAATTAGCGTAACCACCTCAGTTTGCCTTGGGGTGAAATGAAAGAATGCCCGCGAAGCACAACAACATACTGCCGGACACATGCCAAATGCTCAGTCAAGCGACTGTAGCAAACCAGCTCTTATCGAATCAATTCCAATTTATGGCCAATCCTGATAGGCCCCAAACTAAACATGCTCCGTGGGATTTTTCAAGGGCTGATTTTTTTGGGAAATAGATCGCCAGACCTTTCTTCAGAGTTTCCTCTGGGTGGACTCAAAGTCAACCCCTTGCTTAGCAGCTGAGCACTTAGCTGTTTGCACCACTTAAGAATGAATTCCATATGTGCAATACCAGAAGACAAAACGAAATGGTTGCCAAGTCTCCGCTGACTCATAGCCAACCCATGTGTGCAAAGTAGAAATGCTCCATAGAGTTTTGGAGCTGGGACCTTTTGAAAGTACCTCGTGGAGCTTTTCTCTGAACGGGTGTTGGGTAGACTCCCACCACCAAGCTTTCTGTTATCCTTGTAACCCTTTGACCATCTGCACTACTCAGGGAGGTCCCCTGCTCAGTAAGTGCTATCAATGAACGCCATGATGACAATGGCGAGAGCGATGACTAGAGTCAAAGCTGAAGTGACAGGTGTGTTTGGAAAGCTGAGGAAGCACACCTTGACAGCCTCAATGCCCTTCCCTTGGACTTGAAAAGACCTTTGTCTCAGAATGGGTAAGTGAGATCATAAGCTCAAATAATATTCATGGCCATTGATTTCATTCCAATTCATAGAGACTCTATAAGACAGAGTAGAACTACCCCTATGGGTTTCAATGGTGGTGATCCATATGGGAGATGAAAGCCTCCTTTTTCTTCCACTGGGAAGCTGGTGTGTTCGAACTGTTGACTTTGCAATTAGCAGCCCAACATGTAACCCAGTATGCCACCAAGTGAAATGCAGACATATGTTCATCTTGGCTAAAGATACAGAATGAGTCAGCAGTATGATGGTGTTGCCTGGCCCAGGATAAGTATTCAATGATTTCAATGCTGTCCAAAAATAATTCTGAGAGAAAGAATAGCATCTGGGGTCTTAAAGGCTTGTCTTAAAACAAGCATCCATCTAAGGGAGGCATCAACAAAGTCCACATGGAAGAAGCACAACATCCTGTGTCATCTAAGGATTCTAAATAATAAAACCCAAATCTGAAGAAGGAAATAAAATCAGAAATTAAGTTGAGAACACTCAGTTTTCAGAAGGTTGTTAAGGACAGTGAGAGCCCCAAATCTACTTACAGGGTCCCCACATGCATTCAATCGCTGTTGAGTCCCCTGTGAACACAGTCCAAGGATGTGCATAGAATTCCTATGAGAAAAGCATTGCAAAGTTGAAGACGGTAGATGCAGTTAGGTGAGTGCTTTGTCTGGTCATTGTCATTGGGCATTTTTGTTTGTTTGCTTCTTGTTTGTGTTTTGTATGACTTTCTGTATACGAAATTCAAGATTGGTCAGTCTATAGAGACAGTAACGGAATTGATAATTGCTCAGGGACTGGGCAGGGAAGGGTGGAGGAAATAGGGAGTTAACAACCATGAATTCAAGAAGAAAATGCTCTGAAATTGATTGTGGTGGTGATTGCACACATTTTCTTAATATGATTGAAAAATTAACTTGTATGATATGAGAAGGATATGCACATTAAACTATTAAAATACAACAAAGACTAGGAAGTCATGGGGGCTGAGATTCTAACCCAGGTGGACTGATTCCACAAGCTACACACTATCTGCCTGTTTGAATGATTAGTGAACATGGAAATGGAAAGATTACCATCAAATATCCAGATCCTGGCATTTTGATTTCACTCGATAAATATTTTTGGAATAAAGAAGGATCTATTTGTACAATCAAAAAGATAATAGTCATTCTGAGCAGGGGTGAATGGCAGCTGGGAATGCTGAGTTAGGGGAGTGTTAGTTCAGGCCAGTGGATGAGAAGCTCCCGCCTGAAGTCATTTTCGTTGGTCTTTTGGATGGGCAAGACCATTCCTATATTGTAGTAATCCTAAGAAGATAAAAACATCCCCCAGGAAGCAGAGGTTCTTTGTACAGGGACTCAAGGAACTCACAGCCTTGCAGACTCAGAGATTCTGCTACCTCACGCACACAATGCTCAAAGCCCACAGCTGCTGTTCTCCGATTTTATGTCGATCCGAGTGTTCTGAGTGTGGCAAGCTCCAGGAAGGCGTACAAATGGGTGTGTGTGGTTGGTGGTGAAGGAGGAGGAGGAGGCTCAAGTCTTTGGAGAACTTACAGTCTCAGAAGGAAGCTACCACATGTCTGATGGGGAGTCTATGGGAACAGAGAGGACATAAATATATCTATACTGTGAAGGCTGTAGCAGCCCCCACACAAAGAATATCTTGATGGCTAATATGTTCTGGAGAAAAGAATTGGGCTTTATCCTAGACTTGCTAGAGACGGAGGAAGGGCCAGCTCTCTATATTTATCCATGAGGACAGGGATACCTACCTTTTTCTTTTTTTTGGTGGCATCATGGTGCACTGGGACTAAAGGTCCAGGCCGCTCACAGCCTTCGGCAACAAGCATGGGGTTCTGAGCAGCTGGCTGCTGAACACAAGGGTGAGGAGATCTGTACCTCTGCCGCAGAGCTGGCTGCATGGGAGGATGACCTCTGCATGCATGCAAAGGTCATGCTTAAGAGGACCTTGGATTTGATTTAATACTGAGCTCTGCTCCCACTCTCTTGACGTTCTTAATCATTTTTGAATAAGGGGTACTGTCTTTTCATTTTGCACTAGACCCATCAATTATGTTGCTGGTTCTGGTTGGAATATCAGGAACCCATATCAGGCATGTGTGGAAAGAAACTCTGTTTTAGAATAGTAGGAGACATCTAACTTAATTTTCTGGTCAGTTTCAACTTTTGATTCATTCTGAAAGATGCAGAAGAGTAAATACTTTTTTTAAATTACAAAGCTAAAACATTCATAAGACTGTATGAAGCCAGGGTGCCTGGGTTTTGATTTCAGCTCTGTTACTTCAAGCTGTGTGGCCTTAGGCAAATTGCCTTACCTCTCTGAGCTACTTTCCTCACTGCAGAACCAGAGATAATAATAGCGCTTATCTCAGAGGACTGGTATGGGAGTTAAATGAGTTCATATAGCCGAAGGTCTTAGGATAGGAAATGTTTCAGTTATTGTTATTTTAAAATGGATAAATTGTTATACACACTGTGATTGCTAATATGTTTTGAGTGCTTACTCATTCCAGGACATAATTTCATTTGATCACCCCCCCCAAAACTATAAGAAGCATATTATTATCATTGCCTAATTCTTCACAGATGCAAAAACAGAGGCACAGAGAATAACTTTTCAAAGAAAACCTGGCTACAGCACGGCAGAGATGAGTGTAGGAGCAAGGTCGTCTGGCTGTGAATTTTGGCCTCCTAGCATCATGTTGTCATGGTGGTGGTTTTGCAATACCAGGTAAGTTCCACCTTGGGGTGACCTCATGGTTTATGGAATAGAGCTGCTTCACAAGATCTTCTTGGCTGTAATCTCTACAGTAGCAGATCACTCTGCTGATCCTATGGCAATGCCACTAGGCGGGTTTGAAGAGCCACCTTTTCAGTTACTAGCCCCGTGCAAACTGTTTGGAACCTCCTGCTCCACCTGTATGATGAAGCTCATCAAGGCAGACAAATGCAAGGAAGGGAAGAGACACTGAGCTCACTTATAGAGAAGGAGAGCTGGAGGAACTCATGGGCCATCTGAGTGGAAACTTACAATGAACTTGGTTCATACTCAGATCGTTGAGATTTCAGCCTCCTAGTCGGGAGGCTGTGGCTCAAACATACATAGCAATGGGCTGAATTTTTTCACTGCCTAACACAGCACAGTGAAAAATAAAAAATATAAAAGCTGAATGACCCCTCTTACTGCGTGATACAGCACATCCCCTCTGTGTGGTCCGTCAGTGTGTCAAGTTGTGGGGGCTTGCATGTTGTTGTGATCCTGGAAGCTGTGTTCAAATAGTAGTAGCAGGGTCACCAAAGGCAAGCTTTCAGCAGAGCTTCCAGACAAAGGATATAATTCTACGAAGGAATGGGCTGTCCATTTCCAAAAGACTGGCCACTGAAACATTTATGAACAACAGCAAGATATTGTCAGATATTGTGCTGGAAAATGAATCCCTCAGATTGGAAGACACTCAAAATATGACTGGGAAAGAGCAATCTCCTCAAAATAGAGTTGACCTTGATAACGTGGATGGGAAAAGCTTTCAGGACCTTCATTTGTTGACGAGGCAATGAGTCAAAATGAGAAGAAACAGCTAAAACCAGCCATGAGTTATCCAAATGCGGCATATACAGAGTATGAATCTAGGAAAACTGGAAATGGAATGCAGAAAGATAGGTATCCTTTTAAATAATAAAATCCAAGACCAGATGCGGGAATGGTATTAGATCTTAAATTCTGAGCACGCTGACAGCTGCCCAGGGCTGTGAATAGACTTGCCCTCAGATCGAGCGCATTAGAAAGTGGACTCATGCAGATGTAGTTAGTAATGCAGATGTAGTTAGTAATGCAGATATAGTTAGTAATGCAGATGTAGTTAGTAATGCAGATGTAGTTAGTAATGTAGATGTAGTTAGGGGAACATTGAGCACTTTCTCATCTGTCCTACCCTTTGATCCATTTTACATTTGTTCTGGATTTTACTCATTTCTATTTTTTTTTAAGTCAAGGTTCCTCTGTTCTCTCTTGTTATTTTTGTATGTTTTTCTTAAATGAAATTCAGAATAGATAAATCTACAGAGATAGGAACTGGACTGATAGTTTCTTAGGTTACAGCAGACAAAGTTTGGATGAAATGAGAAGCTAATAGTAATGAGTACAAGACTGAAGAAAATGTTTTAAAATTAATGGTGATAATCGGACAACTCTTTTAATATGTTTAAATAATTAAAGTATGTGATATGTGAATCATATATCAAGCAAACTGTTAATGTTTTAAAGGATGATACAAAAATAGGGGGAAATTAATATTGTAGGTTTAAATGAACTGAAACTAATAATGTCCACTTTAGTCTTACAGTCATGTGGATTACCACACTGGGAATGACAAATTAAAGAGGACCAATCTCACATCTGCTGTCAAGAAGAACATTTCAACTTGATGTGCAATGTTATAGGTGATAGGATAATACACTTATAAGGAAGTCCAGTTAATACAAAAAGTATTCAAACTTATGTACCTACAAGAAAGCTAGTGATGAAGAAGTTAAAATCTATCAACTTCTTCTGTCCAAGATACATAAAACATGCAGTCAAGATAACTTAATAATATTGGTGATTGAAATGAAAAAGTTGGAAACAAGAGGAAGGAGCAGTAAGTGAAATATATGACTTTGCAGATAGAAACGAACCAAGAGATTGCATGATAGAATTTTTCAAGATTGATGACTTCTTCATCACAAATATGATTTTTAAACTGCATAAATGACCACTATACATATCGAAACAGACTTTTCCAGATGGAATACAGAGAAATCAAATTGATTACATCTGTGGGAAGAGACAACAGAAAATGTTAGTCTTTCAATCCCAAATATGTGGGCACCTGCCCTTCCCCCCAGAAGAATTTCTTTCAGAGGACAGCATTTAAGCTGCAGCTCAGGTAGAGGGACATGTCCGATCAGAGCATGTGGGAGCAAATGAAGGGGGAGGAAGAGAGAGTGGAGCACATCCTGGCCCACCAAGCCTTAACGAAGAGATTCCCGCTCAGAAGAGCCAATCCACAGAGAAGACCATATGGCCGGCCCCACTATGAGACATGGCATCCTTCACTGACCCATTGCCCTACAGGGGACCACACTGGAGACACAGTGTGGGAATTCCACCGGATCTGATCCCACCACACTGAGGCAAAACACTAAGGGCGTGCAACAGAACAGAGCAACGAAGTCCCCAGGAAATACCAAAAATAGACTTTGGGGCCTGGGCTTGGCGCCCCATCAGACTTGACCAGAAAACACTCCTAAAGGCCAACAAACAGTCCTTGAACTAACTACAAGCTTTTCTTTCTTCTTGTGTTTTGTTTCATTTTGTTTTATGTCATTGGCTTGTTGTTGTTGTTGTTTGGTTGTATTTTGTTGCTTGGTTTTGCTCTGTCTTGTTTTTGTGCATATTATTATCTCCTCAAGTCTGTCTAAATAAGACAGGCCGGATGAACAATCTGGAGGAGAAAACAATGTGACCAATAGTTCCGGGGGACATGGGAGATGAGGAGGTGGGGGAAAAGGTAGTGTGGTGTTAACAAACCCAGGGACAAGGGAACAACAAATGATCTAAATCGGTGGTGAGGAGGGTGTAGGAGGCCTAGTAGGGCATGACAAAGGATAATGTAACAGAAAGGAATTACTGAAACCCAATGAAGGCTGAACATGATAGTGGGACAAGAGGAAAGTAAAAGTAAATAGAGGAAAGAGCTAGGATGTAAAGGGAATTTAAAGAGGTCTAAATACAGGAATGTATATATGTACATATATTTATATATGAGGATGTGGAAATAGATCTTTGTGCATAAATACATGCATTTAGTATTAAGGTAGCAGGTGGACAATGGGCCTCCACTCAAGTACTCCCTCAATGCAAGAACATTTTGTTCTATTAAACTGGCATTCCATGATGCTCACCTTCCAAGCACAACTGCTGAAGACAAAGTGGGTGCATAAGCAAATGTGGTGAACAAAGCTGATGGTGCCCAGCTATCAAAAGATACAGCATCTGGAGTCTTAAAGGATTGAAGGTAAACAAGCGGCCATCTAGCTGAGAAGCAACAAAGCCCACATGGAAGAAGCACACTAGCCTGTGTGATCACGAGGTGTTGAAGGGATGAGGTATCAGGCATCATCAGAACAAAAAATCTTATCATTGTGAATGAGGGGAAGTGCAGAGTGGAGACCCAAAGCCCATCTATAGGCAATTGGACATCCCCTTACGGAAGGGTCGCAGGGTGGAGACAAGCCAGTCGGTGTAGTGTAGCAACGATGAAACATACAACTTTCCTCTAGTTCTTTAATGCTTCTCCCCCACACCTCAACCCGCCCATCATGATCCCAATTCTACCATACAAATCCAGCTAGACCAGATGATGTATTCAGGTACAGATAAGAATTGGAAACACAGGGAATGCAGGACAGATAAACCTCTCAGGACCAATAATGAGAGTGGCGATCCTATGAGGGGAAGGTGAGGTAGAAAGGGGGAAACCAATCACAAGGAACTACATATAACCCCCTCCCTGGGGGACGGACAACAGAATAGTGGGTGAATGGAGACGTCGGACAGTGTAAGACATGACAAAATAATAATAATTTATAAATTAGCAAGGGTTCATGAAGGGGCGTGAGGAGCTGATAACAAGGGTTCCAGTAGAAAGGAAATGTTTTGAAAATGACGATGGCAACAAATGTACAAATATGCTTGACACAATAGATGATGTATGGATTGTGATAAGAGTTATATGAGCCCTCAATAAAATGATTTTTAAAAAATAAAATGAAGTTAACCCTGTACCTCAAGAAAAATAATTAAGAAGCCTGGGAGGCCAGGGTTCTGGGTCGAGGGAGGCCTTCACACTTGTGAGTTGGACATGAGCCACAGTCACATTCTCCTCGTTAACAATCACCCCACGATAACCTCCCATAACAGTGCTGCCTTAAAGCTACCTCTTACACGCACGTGGCTGATGGCTCTCTGGCCGGCAGCTTCATCTGCAGGTGCAGACATGTAGCCATTGTTCTGCCTGCTCTGTCACTCTCCCTTACCTGCCTCAAATTCTGGTGTTAGGTTACTCCCCCAATGAACTCAGGAAAGTTAAAATACTGCTCACTTGGTTACATATGTGGTTACCTGTCATTGGCCGGGGCTTGCATGCCCTTGACTATATAAGTTGGTGAAAGAATAGATCCTCTCTCTCTTCCACCCAGACCTGGCTTCAGGGAGGAGGTAAGCACCCCAAACCTTTTTGTCTGCCTCTTAATGTCTTCCCTTCAATGACACAACCATCCCTTAGGACCCATCCAGCTGTGAGCTGGATTACACACTCAAGTTGCAATAGTGAAGAATTTTATGGGCAAAATATTGAACATCAAAAGAAGATGGAAGGAATACAAAGATGATGCTCAGATACAATAATCTGTACCAAAAGAATTGGTCAACTAAACACCATTTCAAGAGGTCACAAAGATATGATTGAGAACCAATGGTATTGAAGAGACATACTCAAGCTGCACTAAGGCACTAGTGAAAACCAAGGCCCCGGGAATTAATGGAATACCAATGAAAATGTTTCAATACTGATGACACACTAGAGTCAACGTTGTTATCAGGACGGACACGTTGTTGGAAATGGACATCGTGCTTGGTCAAGTAGAGGGTGGATGAAAAAGAGGAAGGCTCTTCATGAGATGAACTGACACAGTGGCTACAACAACGGGCTCACACATAGCAACAACTGTGAAGAGGATGCAAGACCAGGCAGTGTTTTGTTCTGTTTTATGGAGGGTTGCTGTGAATTGGAACCAACTTGATCACACCTAAAAATAATACAGCACAGCACAAATGTTTAGTACTATATGTCCTTGCTTGGGGCTCTGATTTATTATTTAAAGCAATTTGGTGAAGGTTGCTTTTAACATTTTTCTAAATCAGCCCCCAAAGTTTCAGGTTCCAAGAAAGACATGGTAATTAGCTATGGCCAGAAACGCCTGGTCTAAGGACAAGAGTCCTAATTTGTAGAAGCATCGAATCAACCTTGGATCTTCATGCACTATCATTTCCTTTATTTTTCAAACCCTTAAATTGTGCCGAGAATGGAACACTTCTCTTATAGTAACTCATAATGATTTCCTAGGGCAGATACTAACATTATACCCATTTTACAGATGGGAAAATTGAGATAAAGAGAGGCCAAGTCACATGACTCAAATTTGGAAAGCAGCGAGGGATGTGACTAAGTATGGAAGAGTGAGGATTTTAACCCAGGTGGTCTAGCTGTAGGGCTTTGGCTTGTAACCTTCCCCCAATACTGTCAAGGCAACCTATGGATCTTGACACTTGCCAATATAGAAAATGGTAACAGATGGAGAATGTCCTGAGAATCTGGTTCCCATCTGTCCATGCTAGAGAGCGGACCCAAGAAGTAGAATCCTAAGGAATCCGTGGTACTTATCCTCTTGAGGGACTCTGCCAGGCGTCGTGTCTGGTTCCAGTAGAGCTCCAACATCATCAGGAGAATAGCCCACTGAACGTATTTCAGATCATAGCTATTTTCATACTGGGGTCTTCCCTATGTCCGAAAAGTTGACTTCTTCACATTTACGCCTCACGCTCCAAAATCCAACCTATCAGTAGAGTATGTCAACTCAATCTCCAAAATATGAGGGGGCTTCCAAAGGTTTGTGGAAATTTTTCATTATTTTTTCATTCCACTGTTCCATAAACTCTGGGAAGCACCCTTATATGTTCTTCTTTGGGACCCTTATTTTCCTCACATGGGTTCAAATCACCTCCAACTCCTTGAATGGTGCCAATAATCTCCTACTTCCAACTCTGCTTGTTCTTTTTCCATAGTATTATTTTATTATTCTTTTTAAAAGATCATTTTATAGGGGACTCCTACAGTTCTTTTGACAATCATTTTCTAAACATGTACTTTCTATTTGAGCCTTTGGTATCAGCTCCTCTCCCTGTCCCCTCGCTGCCCCTTGTTAAATTATAAATTACTATTATTTTCACATCTTACATGACTGCTGTGTCCCTTCAAGCACATTTCTGTTGTTCAGCCCCCTCAGGGTATGTGTGGGGGTATGCATCGATCATTGTGATAGGTTCCCCTTTCCTCCCCTACCTTCCCCCTACCCTCTTGGTATTGTTACTCCCAATTCTGTTCCCGAGGAGTTTATCTACTTGGATTCTATGTGTCAAGAGCTCTTAGCTGTAACTGTGTACATGCACCGGTCTATCCAGAACTGAAAGGCAGTTCTGGGGTCATGATAGTAGAGGGTGAGGAAGCCTCAAAGAACCAGAGGGATATTCTGTGTTTCATCGGTGCTATACTGTGCCCTGGTTGACTCGTCTCTTCCTTGTGACCCTTCTGTGAGGGACTGTACTACTGTCTACAAAAGGGTTTTGTTGGGCCATAGTATTATTTCACAAAGAAAAATATTCACATCATGCTCTGCTTTGAAACTCTTGAATGCTTTACCATCACATTTAGAACTAACTCCCTAGCAGATATTATGGGGCACTCCATGATCTGACCCCTGTCATCTTCTGGCTCTCATTCCTATCCCTCTGCTACCTTGTTTCCAACAGCTGCAAATAGAATCTCTTCCCTGCTTGGGATCTTAGCTGATTCTGTTCCCTCTGCCTGGCACACACTTCCTCCATATTCTCACGGAGATGGATTCTTCCTCGTGGTAAGGTCTCAGCTCAAATGGTACCTCCTCAGACAGGCCTCCTTCTCCTTTCTATGATGAGACACTATCTGGTCTATTCTTTAAGACCATGCTTCCTACTTTTTGGAGAAAGCGTCACTAGCACAGCATGTTCTGGCACGATTTCCACCCAGTCCCCATAGGCATCAGGCACCCCGCTGTGAAGGCACATGAACTGTAATTCATCCTCTCACTTAACAGGCATTGCGCTAAGAATTGTGTGCAAGACCAAGACTTATGAGTAATGTGGCTGCCTTCCAGGAGGGCACAACCTGAGCTGGAAGCTTCTCTGGCGGTTTCCTCAAGCCCCAAACGTTTCATGGCCGACAGTACTCTGTACAGAGCGAAGTTGCTCTACAAGGTGTCAGGAAGCCTGGAGTGACTCGCTGCCTCTCCCTGCCACCCAGTTCTGCTGTTGGGAACTGAGACGTTCTTTATTCTTCCCACTGCTGGTGCACTGGCATTACCAATGCTGCACATCCGTATGGAAGTGGTTGCCACATCTTTCTCCCAGGGAGCTACTTGTGGGGTCAAAGGTTCGAAGGGAAGCACTGAACACTACACAACCAGGGATCAGTAGCAAAAGACACAGCATATGGAAAAGTGTAAAGGATGGGAAAGCATATTGTTAGCTGCCATGAAGTTGGTCCTCAGCCCCATTCATAATAGGATGGGATGCTTGCGATCTGTGGAATTCTCATTGGTTAAGTGTTAGAAGTGATCGGGACGTCTTTCTTCCTAACCTGTCCTAGATTGAGAGCTCCACGCTACAGGAACGAGTCATCTGGGCAGAGGAATGGGGTATCAGATGCAAAAATGGAGAGAAGGCTATTTCATCATCCGGGGGAAGAAAGAATTTGCAGACTGCCAGGGGGTCTACCTTTGGGGGGTTGGTGCAGAACACTCTCTTTCCATCTCCTACACTCCTTCTACGTAGGAAACTGCTGTTTCATGGCTTTCTGCCTGTGAGACTGCCATTCTGCATCCTCATCTTGCTCGGCATGATTATCTCATCAGTCAAGAGGGAAAAAAAAAAAAAGGAAAAGCCCAGAAAGAAGAATAAGAGCCCCGGGCAGCCATGAGACTAAATATAAGAGCCAGTCACACTCAAAGAAAGTCCAAAGGGCAGTCACGAGCCAGTGGCAACAGGCAAGCAAGGGCTAGTGGTATGATAATGTCCTGCTAGTGGGCAGAGAGCTATGGCTTCGCGAGCTGAACAACACCAGGGACAGAGAGCAAAGAAAGTGATCCTTATTAGTTTTATCAAATGATTCCTGCCAACTAGACCTGGTAGATGTGCCAACCAATGGATTTGACTTTGAAACGAGGATGAAATTAGCTTGGAGTCAACCTCATCTCCCTCTCTCTCTTTTTTTTTTTTAACCTTAAATGTAACAGTTCACTCTCTGGGGGTTCCACTACAAATTCTCCAGAAATGATGTGCATGGAGTTTACTGATGGCAGTTCATTCATTAATGAACTAATTAGTTTATTCAACTGGCATGAATTGAGCATCTAGTACTTGGCAGGCACAGGTCACTGGTCCACAGAGGGAGCTGCTTGAGTAAAACCTTAAAACAAGCAAATTAACAAAAACGAGTCTATGCCACTAGAAACCAGGTTAGTCCACAACCAGATCTGGTCGTGGATGAAAGGAAGCACAGAAGAGATTTCTGGGGGCCCGTCAGGTGCTGTTTTTTGAGCTGTTTCCACTTTATGACATTTCACTGAACCGGAGCCCTGGCTCCCCACTGGTCCGTCATCCACAGAGTCCGCAGTTCAAAACCACCAGCCTGTAAACAGTGACACTTTCAGAATTCACAGGGTGGTTAGTTCCTTCCGGCCCTACAGGGTCGCTATGAGTCAGCATTGACACATGGCAGTGACTGTGCCCGTCATTTCTTTGTAAATGTGCTACACTTCAATTGGCAGGGGCGGGAGGGCGACTTAAAAAAATTCTACCGACACATAATTCACATATAATGCAATTCAGTAGTTCAATCATAATAAGAAGAGTTTTTGTGTTAGACCGGGTGACTAGAGAAACAAATTCATTGACACTCATACATGTAAGAGAGAGCTTTATATCAAGAAGTAATTATGCATCAATAAAGCATCCCAGCCCAGTCCAGATTATGTTCATAAGTTTGATATTAGCCCATAAGTCCAATATTAGCCCATGTATCCTCTGTAGACTCACGCAGCACATGCAATGATGCAGAATACAGGAAGATCACAGGCCAGCGGGTGGAATGGCAGTGGACTTACCTCCAGGGCTCTGGCTGCCATCAGCATGGCTGGATGTGGCTTGTCAACAGGAATGTGAAACAGAGAGAAGAGTGTGTCCCACCTCCAGGGAGGAAGAGAGAAAGTCCCAGAATCCTCATGAAAAGGCCATGCTGACAAGGAGGGATTACCAGACTGTGGCCTGACTGACAGTCTAGACTCCATCCCTTCATTCTTATTTATGAACTTGACAGGAAATTGTGTAACCGCCACAGTTGTACAGTCATTGCTACAATCAAGTTTAGAAGATGTTCTTCTTTCTTATACTCCTTGTTATTAGTTCCCTATTTCCTTGCAAGCTCCCCTGCCATACCAGTTATTGTCTCTATAGATTTTCCTATCCTGGACTTCGTATATAGAAAACATTAAAAAAAACCCCACAAACTAACAATAGCAAAATGAAACAGAGAAAAACCTCAATAGAAAAGAAAGAAGAAGACATTAAACACTAGAGCAAATTTAAAATAGGTCAAAGGGGAGATCAAAGGATAAGGTGTTACATTTCAAACTAACTGCATCTCAGAGAATTCACTTTCCAATGCATGTTGCATAATAGGAAGCCGATTCACATCTCTGGTCTCTAGTCAGAGGGAATTCACCAGAAATTTAATCCACATGTATTTCTCCTTCTTTTTTTTTTCTTTAATAAACTGAAACAACTTTAAATGGGTCAAAAGGGAGATCAAATAATAATATGCTACATACTAACCTAACTATATCTGCCACATCAACTTGACAATGCTCTGTCTGATAAGACGGCTGCTCCCATCCCTCAACTACAGTCAGAGGGATTGGTTCACTGGAGGCTTACTCCAGGTCAGTTACACTATCATTTAAAAAGTTTTAAAATTGTTATGATGTGTGCTGGATCTTACATTTAATTTTTATTTTTTAAATGTCTGATTGTGGGTTAGAGGAAAGCTGAGAGCGCCGATCTGTTGTCCATTGTGAGAGTCATACTCGTTTTGTTTCATGTCATTAGTGACAGTCCTCACAATGTGACATCACTTACGCTACATTCTCACGATGCTACCTATTTCATTCTTCCTTTTGTCTCTCCCCTTCTAAACTTTGTCCTTGGGTAAATACTGACCGCGCCCTCCCCTCTTTCCTCAAATTATAGGTTATTGTAAGGTTTGTATACCTCTTTCGGGGTGAATTCATTTCCTGGCCTGAGGGGATTCTTCCTATCTCTAGTTGACTCGTAAGCCTGTTTTGTTTGGCTTTCTTTTTAATGTAACTGCATTTGCCACCACTTTTTGACACAGCAGGCGATCTGGGCCCTACATGTCCACTCACACGCTGACTAGTCAGCCTGTTTTTATGTTTGTTTGTTTCGTGATTTTGAATTTTGGTCCACATATTTCTCCTATTCTAGCCAAGATCTTCTAATGTAATCCTTTTCAGAATAGCTGGCAGTGGTGGCTGGGCACCCTCTGGTTCTTCTGCTCTCAGAGTCATGAACACTGAGATTTGTCATCATCCATCAGGTCATTGGACTAATGGTTTTCATGTATCTTTGATTTTCATTCTTCTTCTTTCCTCCAGACCGGAAGAGAACAATCATTCCACTTCAGATGATTACTGCTCATGAGCATTTTAAGGCCCTGGCTTCTAAGTAGAATATAGAATTCTTGTCTTCGGGAACTGATATGCCAATTGATCTTGGCATCCCCTGAGACTATGATCCTGATCCTTCTGGCCCAGTGGCTCCTTCCTTCAAAGTATTTTGTGTGTCAAAGACGCTTTCATAACTTTGTCCCTTGTATGTTCCACCACATTCATGGATATGCTTGCAGCAAAAATAAACACACATGTATAAATATCTTCTATCAAGTATACCTATATTCATGGGTGTACTCACACTCTCTCCCCACATTCATTCAATCCGTGTGCCTATCCATCCATTTACTCATAGATCACAAACTACAATAGTTGGAAAACACCAACTTTGAAGTACTCAGCCACAAACTATAAGGTTGATCATTTGAGTCCAATCAGATGTATCTTTTAAGAGAAGACTAGCCATCTGACCATGAAAGCCCTAGGAAGCCCCATTTTACTCTGAAATACAGGGGATTGCCATGAGTTAGGAGCGACTTAAGGGCAACTGATGTGTTCATAAGTGTTAAAAAGATGATGGTGCCCATTCCCGAATATAATTTGGAAAGAAAAAAACAAAACCACTATTCGAACATGTATAAAGACATCCTACAATTTTTTCCATGATGACTACTTTGATAAATGTTTGAAATATCAAATCTAATTTTAGGAAAAACGTATCTGTCTATAGCCGCCCACCCCCTTTTAAAAAAAAGTTCTTGCCCAAAGCTTAATTTATCTATTATTTTAAGTCTGCTGATAAATGAAACCCACAAGCTCCCTGTCTTCATAGAGATGAAATTCTAAGGAAAGAAAATAGCCATTCCATATTGAAACAAATGCAGACACAAGATAAATGCAGACTGTGATGAGTGCTGCTAAGAAAATTAAGTTGCGTGATGGAATACAGAGAAGGTGGAAGGTAGAAATGACCTTGGGTCAGGAAGGCTGCTCAGAGACTTTGTCACCCAAACAATGCCCCAAATGACAAGAAGACAGTCACCAGAAGAAAAGCCTTCTAGGTAGCAGCAATTTAAGGATTAGGTACCTAAGAGTTTGTCAACTTGGAACAAAAGGCCAATGGAACTGGATAGATGAGTGAGGTTGGAGAGGGGCAGAAAAATGAAACTAGAGAGGGGTAAACAAGGTACAAATATATAAAATGAATGTGTTTAGCTCCAGGTGCACCTTATAACCACTTTGGGGGGGGGGCTTTCTAAAAAAGATCAATTCTTGAAATCCATTACCAGTAGATGGGGCCCAGGCATAAGGGTGTATTAAAACTCCGCAGATAATTAATGTGAAACAGGCATGAGAACCCCTGATATGGATCCTGGTAGCCCAAAGTTTAATAAACTTAAAATGCGGAGCCTGTTTCAGTAGGATGGGTTCAGGATCTGGGATTCTAACAAACTCCCAGTTAGTGCTGCCCATACTGCTCCAAGGGCGATGGTTTGAGTAGTAAGATCTGGGGCTCTGATAAGGCAGGTTTGCTTTTCAGATGGAAATTGAGCTACCATATGACCCAGCAATTCCATTATTGGGCATATACCCAGAAGAAATAAGAAGTAGACCATGACTAGACATCTGCTCTCCAATGTTCTTTGCTACACAGTTTACAATAACAATAAATTGCGAACAGCCTAAATTTGTATTACTAGATGAATGGATAAAAAATCTTTCTGGTATATACATACAATAGAATACTATACATCCCTAAAAATTAGTTATGAAACAACTCATTTTATGGAAAGAGTTGGAGGATATTATGCTAAGTGAAGTTAGCCAAGCACAAAAAGTCAAGTACAACATGGGTCCACTGAGGTAAGTTCAAACAGCAGAATGGCACGAGGGAAAAGGCACACACACAATCCCCAGGCTGAGGACCAGCTATTCTGGCATCTTCTCCCCCCACTCACATCCCCCCATTTGCCTTTAAGGCTCACAGAGGGGTGGGGGAAGAAAAATAAAGGCAATGGAGTTGGGGGGGGGCTGTCAGGGCACTAACCAACCCAAGGGTAGGGTATTGTTTGTATCTCCACAGGAAAAGGAAAGTGAGAGTAGACCTTATTCAGGTGTGCCAATCCTTGAGGGCAGTGTTCCTGCTCGGAGCAGCTCATTCCCAGAGATGACCGCAGGGTTGGCTTCAGCATGAGACACTGCATCCTCTCCCTAGAGGACAGCGCTGCAGAGGACAGCCCTGAAGATACAGGTCCGGAGAGCAGCTGGCTGACCCTACCTGCACGGGGGCAAAGCAAGAGGAGAGTGCAGCCGGCCAGTGATGGGAATACAGCCATGGAGTCTCCAAAGTATCTGATTGTAGACTTCTGACTCGGGGGGGCGGGCACTTGTCACCCCACCTCAACTGGTTCAGGAATACTCACATAGGGGCATACTTAAAGTCTAAAGGTATAACTGGTGGGGGTGGGGCCACTAGACAACTCTATCCCTGACTGCAGGAATAGCAATGGGGATGTTTAGGATGCTCGCCTTTCAGACACAAATGGTAAAGACAAAAAGGGTGTATGAGTTGTTAGGTAAGTGAGACCCAGGATCTGAAGCTCTGGGAGAAAGGGGGATTGGACTGATGGTTTAAAACATGTCCTTTTCTCTGTTTAACAGAGATATTTATCTGCTATATGTCAGGATCCCAGTTAGTCTTGTGACTATCTGTATGTTGATTATTTATTTATTCTTTATGGTTTTTATATATACAAGATAGGCGGAACAGGCAATCTTATGGAGACAGAGAATGGTCCGATGGGTCCTGGGGGCCATGGAGGGAAGGGGGTATGTGACCGGGAACACGGGAACAGTACGTGTTCTAATATTGATGGCAAGGAGGGTATAGCTTTTGTGGTCATGTTTAATCAATTGAATTTTATCTGAGAGGTGAACAATGGGTAAACATAGTAATGGGGTAGAGTGAAGGAAAAAGAAAAGAGGAAAGAAAAAGAAAAAAATATATACACAAGATATATAAATATATGTGTATTTAAGTATGTATATATATATGCAAATGTAACAAGGAAGCAGATGGATTGGGGGCCTCTACTTAAATCTCACCTCAGTTCAAGAGTGACTTGGTCTAACAATGAGGCATTGTATGATACCCATCTTCCTGATATGATTGCTGAATACAAAATGAGTGCACAATCAAATGTGGTGAAGAAAGATGATAGTGCCCGGCTATTAAAATATATAGTGTCTGGGATCTTAAAGGTTTGTAGTTAAACAAGTGGCCATCTATCAGGGAAGCAACAAAGTCCACATGGAAGAAGCATGCCAGCCTATGTGATCATGAGGCGTTGACAGGAAGAGGCATCAGAAGTTCAAAAGCAAGCAATCAAATTGATGTGAAGAGGTATGGATGTAGTTTAACCCCAAAACCCTCCTGTAAGAAAATTGGACAGTCCCTCTCAGAAAGGTCACACAGAAGGGATGAAAGCTCCAGTGTGCAGTATGGCACTGATGAACTACATAACTATCCTCTAGTTCTTTAATATCTCTTTTTACTATCATGTTTTTTATTTGTTTTACCTCATTAATCATGTTATATATGTTTATATTCATTTGTATGAGTATATTTAAGTTGCTTCAGTACATGAAAGCCAAGAGTACATATCCTTCAGAAATAGTAACCAGAGTAATGGTTCACTGTGGGTACAGGAAGAGAGGGGGTGGAGGGAGAATAGGGAGCTGATAGCATTGGCGACTGTATAATCTCACTCGATGGGATCGAACAACAAAATTGTATGTGAATGGATATATTGGATCATGTAAGATATGACCAAAAAATTGTTATAGGATAAAAATTATAAGGATCCTGGGTGGTAGGATTGGGGAGGGAGGGGATAAAGGGGAGCTGATATCCAGGAGTTCAAGAAGAAAGAAAATGTTTTGAAACCGATTGTGATCGCAATTGTACGATACTGCTTAATGGGACTGAACCATGGAATGTTATATCTGTAAAAGCTCCCAATGAAATGATTACATTTTTTTTAAAGAAAGGATTACTTTGCTGGTGGTGGTTGTTTGTTTGTTTTTTAGAACCATGAGAAACTATTGGAGAATTCTAAGCTGAAAAGGTAGCATGACCTTGTGAATCTTTTTTTTTGACCTTGTGTATCTTTTAAATAGATTATGCAAGATACACTGCGGAAAATGGATAGAAGCAAACAGCAGAAACCAGAAGGCCATTATATGGAATAAAAATGGAAGCCAGAGTGACTTTGAATTCTTCTGCTTTAAATTTTTTCCTGAGACCCATGGGGCTCTGAGTATTAGCATAGCAGGAAGGAAAACGGACGTTTACTGGATGCAAGGCCTTGATCTCGACCTCCTACCTATGTCACCTCACTAGATACTCAGATTGAGTCCTTGAGGAATAATCAACTGAAGTGCTAGAGATACCAGTTGTCATTGAGTCAATTCTGATGTATGATGACCCAATGTTTGTCAGAGCAGAACTGTGCTTCACCGGGTATTCAATGCTGACTTTTTACAAGTAGGTCACCAGACCTTTCTTTCTTAGTGTGTTTGGTAGACACATACTTCCAACGTTCCTGTTAGCAGCCAGGCCCATAAAGACCTTGCAATGTCCATTTATTCTGCTTACTCAAATAATGACCTTCAAACCCAGGCCTTTTTCTGCAATAAGGGATCTCTGAGAGCCAGAAGACAGATGCAGATAGAAGCACAGAGGAACAGAAATATATATATATATATATATATATATATATATATATATATATATATATATATTGTCTCTTTAAAGCATTACAAAATTGTCATTAATGTCTCCATTCTTGTTGCCAATTTAAATTGCTCTCTTGGATGAGAGAATGCAGGATATATGCCAGAATGAAGTCAGGAAGTATGATTTTAATTCGGAGGCCTGATGCTGCTGGATGGTCGCAAATTTTCCAGCCCCATTTTCTGTCTTGAAAGATGTCTCCAGCCAATCCCCACAGCCCTGAGAAATAGAGTCATAAATCAGAAAATCAAAGGAACCTTTGTAGAGAATGAAAGGCACATCTTTGTTTGGCAGACAGAGCACTCACTTGACTACACGCTTTTTATAACGGTGAGACACTACATTCCTCCCAGTGCTACATGGAAAAATGGACTGATTCCGTTGTCTGGTCTCTAATGGTTTGCTAAATCCTAGTATTAATTCCTCAAAATTCAGGCCATCTAGAATCCAGCTTGTATAGAAACTCATCAACCCAAGAAAGGAATGAAAGCAAGGCTTTTGCAAGATAAGCTGAGCTAATACAACCAAACGTTTGTAGTAGGCAAGACCTCTTTTTTAATATAAAAATATGTTCATGGATCCTCTGTAACTTAGTTATTATGTTTTATCTGTCAGTGAGAGGGAGTACAAATACCAAGGTTCTAAACTGGCTCTCTGGTGGACTCATCCTGCCAGTGGGCATATTTTGGTTGGCTCTTACAGGATTTTAGAAAGATTGCCAATCATACCCCAAATCACAGGCATTCATTTTTTAAAAATCTGAATTTCTGGCTCCTTCTGAAAGATCAGAAGACTTGGCAACAATGGGGTCATCTCCGGTGCCAGGCCATGCAGATTCCAATTTTCTGTTGTTCCTAGCTTCCCCCTTCTCTCATTTATATCCCCATTGGCTTCTGTAGGCCCTATGTTTGTGATCCTTGTATACAGATCACTTGCCCCATGACGTCCATGACCTTCAAATAGAGAACAAAAGTCTAACTCTGTATCTGGGACTTAAAAACCACTTTGGAAGCAGCTCAGATCAAAAGGCCCTAGTCATAGTTCAAAAGAGGATGAAGCAAGGAATAAACATATAGAAGCAACCATAGCACTCCACCTGGAGTTCTTTTCTGTTAATGTGCTCTGATTCTTCAAATGGATGAGTTGTGACCATAAGTACATTTATTTTTATCTCTTTGGGATAAAGAGACTGTAAGAACCCTTATCTAGCATGAGAAATGGTACCTAGGACGCACCATTCTAACCTGTATGTGTATAACCAGCTGGATTAAAGACCGATTGATGACAGAAGAAGGACGTTCTTTCTCCCAAAATAAAAGTTTATATAAGTTAACAGTTTTCTACAGCAGAGGTCTTTAAAATATCTATTTTCAAGGAGTCGAAAAGCTAGAATAAATCCTGAGTCAGAGAGAATAATATTAACGTAAGCTTAGCTTAATATAAGTGCATATTAATAAATATAAAAATAATTATGGACATACCTATATACACAGTTTGTGTACACCTACATATTTCTAAGCTCTGTTCTCTGAGAGAACTACACAAGACAGCAGTCTAGTAGCCATGAGCTCAGATAGCATTTATATCTTGATTTCTAAAACCATTCCCAATAGAAGGAACTGTGGATCCTTAGGAAAATACCTGCTTCAAGGACTAGAGCAGGAAATATACAAGATGAGCCCACAACATCTTACCGATCCAGAAAGCAAGAACACATTGACACCAATGGGAGTGTGTCAATGGGGCACAGAAGCCAACTGGAAGAATTGGCCTAAGCAGAAACAGCTTGAGAATAATAATAATAATAATAATACAATTTTGAAAAAGAAGGAAGAGTCTGCTTACTTTGAGAGCCACTGAAACCCAGGGATAGCATAAAAATCATCATTTTCTGAAAACCTAATGAATAGATGCAGAACACTGTCAGAAAGAGTGCCAGAAGGTGAACACCTTAGGTCAGAATTCATACAAAATATGACTGAGGAAGAACTTCCCTCTTAAAGGAGAGCCAACCATAATGACATCATTATGGGACTCTTATTTGCTGATGAGGCATGACTTAAACAGAAAAAAATAGCTGTACACATCAATTAATAATCAGAGCTTTGAATATACAAAGTATGAATCTAGGAAAACTTGGAATCAACAAAAATTATATAGAGCACATAAAGATAGTGTAAGTGACCTGAAATGGACTACCACTGACAAGTTTGAATTTAAATATTATGTGGTTTACTATGGCTGGGAATGACACAGTCAAAAGGAATAACATTGCATTCATTGTCAAAAGGACATCTCAAATTCCATCTTGAAGTGCAGTGCAGTCTGTGAGAGGAAAATGTCAGTCTGTATAGGAAATCCAGTAAATATAACTATTACTCAAATTTATGCACCAAGCACAAAAACTAGTGAGGCAGAAATCGAAGAACTTTGCCAAAGTATTCAGTCTAAAATTGATCAAATAAATATTTACCAATCAAGATGTATTGGCAATTATTGGAGATTGGAATGCAAAAGTTGGAAACAGAGAGGAAGCAACAGTAGTTGGAAACAAGGAGTTGAAAGCAAGTGGTGATAGAAATGAAGTGGGAGAACGCATGATAGAATTTTGCAAGACACACCATGTATTCATAGATAGCACATACCTTTTTTAAACAACACAAATGGAAAGTATTCATGTGGACTTGTCCAGATGAAACACACAGATATCAAATTGCCTACATCTGTGGGAAGAGATGATGAAAAAGCTCAATATTCGCAGCTAAAACAAGGCCACGGGACTACTGTGGCACAGAGCATTAATTGCTCATATATAAGTTCATTTGAAATTGAAGAAAGAAGAAATGAAGCCATGAGAGTCAAAATATGACCTTCAGTCTACCCCACCTGAATTTTGAAAACATCTCAAGAACAGATTTGGTACATCAGACATTTATGAGAGAAGACATGATGAGCTTTGGGAAGACATCAAAAGCATCATACACAAAGAAAGCAAAACGTCATTAAAAAGAAGGGAAAGAATAAAAGATCAAAGTGAATCCAGAAGAGACTCTGAAACTTGCCTTTAGTTGTAGAGTAGCTAAGACAAGTGGAAGAAATGGTGAAGTCAGAGAGCTGAACAGAACATTTCAAAGGGCAGCTGGAGAAGACAAAGTAAAATAATATAAAGAAATATGAAAGGACCTTGTGGTAGTTACATAATCTGGAGTCAATTTGAGGATTCAGAGTGAAGGGGTGGAGTCTAGGCTGTCAATCAGGTCATAGCCAATGAGGCTTCTTTGTGGGCATGGCCTTCTACTGAGGATTCTGGGAACTCCTGTATTCTTCTTGGATGCGGGAGACTCTCTCTCTCTTTCTCTCTCTTAGCTCACTCCCTGAGAGATGCTACACTGATAGACCCTGTGCCCTGGGAACTGGAGGAGCCACGTGGAGATCCCTGCCAGCGCTGAACTGCGTCTACTGCTACTGGATCCATAAGACTTTCCACTCACTGGCATGCGATCTTCCTGCATTTGGTGTCATTGCATGTGTTTTGTGAGTCTGAAGAGGACTTTATAGATTGGTATTAGACATATGGGTTAATTTCAGATTTACGGACTTGATCTGGACTAGGCTGGAATATTTTCTCAATATTCAATTACTCTTGTATATAAAGGTCTTTCTTATACACATATGAGTGTCTATAAAATTTGTTTCTCTAGTCCACCCAGACTAACAAAGACCTAGAGTTAGAAACCCCAAAATGAAAGAAATTTTTGCTCAGCATATCTTAAAACGAAAGAACTCAAGAAAAACATGCAAGCCTCAAGCTGCAACATTGAAGGATTCTAAGGGAAGAATATTGAACAATGCAGGAAGCATCAAAAGAAGATAAAAAGAATTACATAGTCACTGTTCCAGAAATAACTAGTTGACATTCAACCATTTCAATAGGTAGCCTATGAGCAAGAACCTATGGTACAGAAGGAAGAAGTCTAAATGGCACCAAAAGCAATAGCCAAAAGACAAGACTCCAGACATTGATGGAATAACAATGGAAATGTTTTAGCAAACTATTGAAGTATTAAAAGCACTCAATCCTTGTAGTAGTTATATAATCATTTGGTCAATTTGAGGATTAAGAATGTAAGGGTAGAGTCTAGCTTGTCAATCAGATCATAGCCAATGAGGCCTCTGTGTGCGCATGGCCTTCTCCTGAGAATTCTGGGAAATCCAGGATTTCCTCCTTGGAGGCAGGAGAGACTCTCTCTTACTACTTGACTCCTTGGGAGACATTGCCGCTAACAAGACATGTGGAACTATCTTAGTGCCCTGAGCCGGACAAACCACATGGATGCAACCAGACCTCTGAAGCCGGAAAAACCACAGAGACACCCCAGCCAGTGCAGAGGTGCTTACAACACCACTGGACCCACAGACTTTCTACCCTCTCACTGGCTTGTGATCGTCCTGCATTTGGCTTCTTTGCATGTGTTTCATGAGTTTGAAGAGGACTTTATAGATTGGTGTCAGACATATGGGCTAATATCGGACTTACGAACTTGGACTGGGCTGGGTTGGGATGTTTTCTCAATGTTCAATTCCTCTTGTATATAAAACTCTTTCTTATGCATATGTGTATCCATGGATTTGTTTCTGTGCTTTACCCAGACTAACACAATCCTCTACATCAGGAAATTTGAAAGACAGCTATCAGCCTGGAAGAGATCCGTATATCTGTACCGAATCAAAATAAAGATGACTCAAAAGAAATGCACAAATTATATATATGTATATATGTGTGTGTGTATGTGTGTATATATACCATATATATATATGTGTGTGTATATATATACCATAGTGAATGAAGGGGGAAGTGCAGAGTGGAGACCCGAGGCCCAAATGTTGACCACTGGAGATCCCCTCACAGAGGGGTTTAGGAGAGGAGACGGGTCAGTCAGGGTGCGAGGTAGTACCGATGAAGAACACAGCTTTCCCCCAGATCCTGGATACTTCCTGCCCCCAACTACCATGATCCGAATTCTACCTTGCAGGACTGGATAGGGCAGAGGTTGTACACTGGTGCATATGGCAGCTGGAGGCACAGGGAATCCAGGGTGGATGATACCTTCAGGACCAGGGGTGTGAGGGGCGATGCTGGGAGAGTGGAGGGTGAGTGGGTTGGAAAGGGGGAACTGATTACAAGGATCCACATGTGACCTCCTCCCTGGGAGATGGATGGCAGAGAAGGGGGGGAAGGGAGACTCCGAATAGGGCAAGATATGACAAAATAACAGTATGTGGATTATCAAGGGCTCATGAGGGAGAGGGGAGCGGGGAGGGAGGGGAAAAAAAGAGGACCTGATGCAGAGGTCTTAAGTGGAGAGCAGATGCTTTGAGAGTGATTGGGGAAAAGAATGTACGGATGTGCTTTATACAATTGATGTATGTATATGTGTGGATTGTGATAGGAGTTGTATGAGCCCCTAATAAAATGTAAAAAAAGAAAAAAAAAGAAAACGATTAGGGCAAAGAATGTACAGATGTGCTTTGTACAATTGATGTATGTATATGTACAGATTGTGATAAGAGTTATATAAGCCCCTAATAAAATGTTTTTTTAAAAGAAATGCATAAATTATAGAACAATATCATTGATATCATAGGCCAGTATATGTTTGCTGAAGATCATTCAACCTTGGTTGCAGTGGTACATTGACAGGGGGCAGCCAGATACTCAAGCCAGATTCAGAAGAGGATGTGGAATAAGGGATATCATTGCTGACATTAGGTGGATCTTGACTGGAAGCAGAGAATACCAGAAAGGTCTTTGCTTGCCTTGCATTAACTATGTAAAGGCATCTGACTATGTGCATCATAGCAAACTCTGGTTAGCTCTGAGAAGAATGGAAATTCCAGAACACTTCTTTGAGCTCATGTGGAACCTGTGCATGGATCAAAAGGCAGTCATGCAAACAGAGCAAGGGAATACTGCACGGTTTAAAAATCAGGAAGGGTGTGAGTCAGTGTTGCATCCTCTCACCATAACTTATTCAATCTGTATACTGAAAAAATCATGAGAGAAGCAGCATTATATGAAGAAGAATGGGGCATCAGGAATGGAGGAAGGCTTATGAACCACCTGTGGAATGCAGATGACACAATATTACTTGCTGAAAGTGAGGCAGACTTGAAGCATTTGCTGATGGAAGTCAAGGACTGCAGCCTTTACTATGAATTACAGCTCAGTGTAAAGGCCAAAATCCTCACAACGGGACCAATAGGTAACATCATGATAAATGAAGAAAAGATTGAAGTTGTTAAGAATTTGGATCCACAATCAAGGCTCATGGAAGCAACAGTCAAGAGATCAAATGACACATTGCACCGGGTACATGTGCTGCACAAGACCTCTTTCAAGTGTTGAAAAGAAACGATATTACTTTGAAGACCAAGATACGTCCGACCCAAGCCCTGGTCTTTTCAATCACCTTATATACATGTGGAAGTTGGAAGATAAATAAGGAAGACTGAAGAAGAACCAATGCATTTGAACGATGGTGCTGGAGAAGACTATTTAAAATACCAAGGACTGCAAAAAGAACCAGCCACTGTGTCTTGGAAAAAGGAAAGCCAGAATGCTCCTCAGAGGCAAGGAGGGCAAGATTTTGGCTTATGTATTTTGGACATGTTATCAGGAGAGGCAGTCCCTAGAGAAGGACATCATGTTGTTAAAGTACAGGAGCAGCAAAAAGAGGAAGGCCCTAGATGAGATGAAGTGACATAGTGGTGGTTGATTTGGAATTGATTCAATGGCTCTTAACAACAAAGAGGGTTGGATTGAAGTCGCTGGTTGATGCAGACAGTCAATGAGTTCAGCTGCTAAGCAAAAGGTTGGAAGTTCAACTCCACCCAGAGGCATCTGGCAAAACATGACCTTTGAGATAGTTAATGTTTATTGTGCCAATCTGGCCGATAAATACATGTGGGATTAATAGAAAGGCGGAGAGATAAATGGCTTGGTAAGTCTTGTCTTTCTAATTCTCGGGTATCTTGCTTTCTGATGGTTGGACCAGAGTGCGGTTGCCTTAGCCAGTTCCCTGCTTCAGCTGGCAATGCTCACTTCCTGTAAGACTTTCCTGAAGAAAAGCCACATGGACCTACCCCAATGTAGCCCTGGGTGCTGGAGCAGCTGTGTGGAGACCCCTGCTAGCACTGAGATGCTTACATGTTCTGATTCGGCTTTCCTCCTGCAGTTGACGTCATTGCATGTATTTTGTGAGATGGAGGAGGATTGGTGTTGGACCTATGGGTTAATGGGTTAATGTTAGACTTGCAGGCTTGGGCAGCGCTGGGTTGGGATGTTTTCTTGATGTGCATTTACCCTTTATATAAAACTTGCTTTTATACATGTGAGTTTCTGTGGATTTGTTTCTCTAATGTACCCAGACCAACACAGTCTTGAAGCCAGATGCTCTGTAACCACTCTCTTTAAGCAAAGATCTCAAAACAGTGGAGGTGGGGGGGTGGGTGAGAACAACCCAAGTTCTGAAACTCACAGTTGTAGAGAAGACTGTGCCATGCTGGCAGAAGTTTGCTCTGGAGCCATTGAAAGGACAGGAGGTGAATTATCTGTGGCCCCACAAGATGTTGCCAGGCAACCTCTCCTCCAGCGCTCCCATCATTGGGACTGGGAGAAAGAGAAAGGTGAGTTGGCCCCTGACTCCCCACACCCTCCAGGCCTCAAGACTTAATCTAATGCTACCCAAAAACAATGGCCACCTTTCCCATCCCTGCATGGTTGAGCTCCCACTGTGGGGAGGTAAACTTGACTAAGCCTACACAAGACAGGTTATCCTAAGAGAGGCAGAAGTAAGTTAGCTCCATGCCTCCACAGGGCTGGAAAAGACTCAGCCCACACATAATTCCTGGTCACTGAATAACTTGACCTTGGGTGCTGCTCTGACATAAAGACTCCAGCTCCCTCCACTGGGACAGAGATGGGCTCTTGGTGGGTGGACTGAGGGTCTTCAACATTGTTTTCCCTCCCTTTGTGGCCAACTGGTCTTGGAAGGCGACGGTTTCCATCATTGGCCTACATGACCTGACAAGCACAAAAGCCGACCTTGAGAAAGAGACCTTAACAGTGACTAGCAAAATCCGAAAATTCATGTTGATTGCAACTCACAGTGACGTTGTAGGGCAGAATAGACTTGCCCCTGTTGGTTACTGAGACTCTCAAGCCTACAGGAGTAGACAGCCTCATCTTTCCCCTGCAAAGCAGCTGATGGGTTCAAACCACGCCCCTTGTGGTTAGCAGCTGACTTTGTAGTTAGTTACACCGCCAGGGTTCCTTTGACAGGGAATAGAAAGCAAACTTGGTTCGTCACCAATTCCTTCTCAGAACAGGCTATGGTCACATGATCCAGCCACCTTTGAATCGTCAACAACTGCAACGAGTGCACAGGGAATGTTATGCACTCCACGACCACCTAACCAACAGACAGAGACAAATATAAAAACCACCAACATGTCTCAGGAACAGCAGGCAATTTCAGGCTCACATCTGTTAGCACAGGCTACTGAGAATAGTGAAGCACTGTGACCAACCTGGTGTAAAGTAGATTCTCATGAAATCTTTCTCAAAACAAAACAAACAAAACACGGAGTGAGTGGATCAACCCATTGCTCAACTTTCTCTTAGGTCCTTTCTTGCTTACAGGCCTAAATTCAGATACGTATTTTTTTCTGATTCTGGCTTTTATAGTAAAAGAAGGCCCAGGATAGCACCTAGGGCTTGCACTAAACAGCTAAATTAAAGGTTAGCAATTCATAACCACACACCAGAATGATGTTTAAAAAATAAATTAAAAGACCTGGTGAACTGCATATGCAAAGATTCCAGAAAATTCAAATTGGCAAAGAAGTAAAATAATCTCTATTTGCAGTAGATATGACTCTAGACATTAAAAATTCCAGAGACACAGAAAGAAAATCACTGGATATAATTGAAAGATTCAGCAAAATGTAAGGGTATAAAACCCAAATCCAAAAATCAATGTACAAATGCCAATTTCTTTACACTAACACTGAAAAGAAAATACAGAAAACAATATAATTTATCATAACCACCCAAAGGATACAAAAGAACTATGTAAATAAAATCACAAAATACTATTACAAGAACCCAATAGAGACCTCCATAAATGGAAGAATACACTGTACTCATGACTAGGAAGACTTCACATGATAAAACATCAATACTGCCTTAAGAGATCTACAATTCATAGTCAGAGTCCATAATCATTCTTTAAAGAGCTGGAAAAAACTAATCATCCACTTTACACAGTAAGGAAAAAGACCCTGGAGAAGCAAAGCACTGCTGAAGTAAAAGAAAGTAAAAGGCCTCATACTTCCCGACTACACAGACACGGTCGTCAAAGCAACTGGGCACCGGTAGAAGAACAGACACATAAAATCAAGGAAGACAACTGAAGGTTAACCTGGAAGTAAATCCATCCACATTTGGACAAGTACCTTTGGCAAAGTGCCGGAACTCACTAAATGGGGAGGACAGTCTCTTTAACCAATGGCAATGAAAAAAATGGACTTTTATTTGGGAAAAAATTAAATACGACACATATCTTACACCATAAACAAAAACAAACTCAAGATGAATGAAAGACCTAAACATATAATCTAAAAAACTTTTTTGTTATTAAAAAGAACTTTTTTTTACAAACAGCAGAAAGCAAACTAGGTGACAGGGAACCCCTAACAATTAGATATTTATGCCCATCAAAATATTTCACTGAAAGAGTAAAAAGAGATCCCAGAGACTAGGAAAATTTTAATATCAACAATATATCAGACAAGGTACTTTTCTCTAAAATTTATAGAAAACTTCAAAACGCCATGTAACTTAACAATGGGCAGAATACATGAATACACTTCACCAAAGGAAATATTCAGGTGATCAGATCATCAGTGTTACAGCCAGCAATTCATACCCAGTTTAGCGCTCTTCTGGTGGTTTGATTTTTTTTTGTCACCTAGAACAAGGTAGGGGTGCAGTCCAACCTGTCCATCAGGCTGGTAGCCTGGTGATGCCTCCTTGGAAGTGTGGCCTTTTGGTACGAGGCAGTGAGAATGTCTCTGGTCCTTCACCTCCTTCCTTGCTGGGTCTCTGTCTGCCTCCAGGGGTGGCCCCTTGTTGCCTCCAGGGTTGCCACCTGGAGAACTGTCGTGCCCTGCCATGATATCCATGCCCCTTTGCACCCACCTGTCCTTGATCACCCTGCTTTCTGCTTCATAATTCTGCATCATGGTGGCGCAACCACATGAGTCTGAAGAAGGGGCCAGCTTGCATTGGACTGAGCTGGTAAGCCTTCTTGATATAAATTTACTTCTTGGTGTAAAATTCCTTCTTTTTAAATTAAAATATTGTTTTATTGGGAGATCTTACAGCTCTTATAGTAATCCATACATCCATTGTATCAAGTATACTTGTACATGTGTTGCCATCATTATTTTCTAAACATTTGCTTTCTGTTCGAACCCTTGGTCTCAGCTCCTCTTTTTTGCCTCCCTGCCACCGCCCTTCTAAAATATACATGGATGTCGCTGGTTATGTTTCTATCGACAACCCAGCCTACCACTCTCCTCAGTAAAACATCACTTATCCCACTTCCTCCCTATATTTCTGTTCCCATTCCTTCTCTCCTAACTATTCTTGTCTTCTGAACTTCATGGGTAAGTGTTGCCCTTTTGATCTCAAATGGCTGATTATTCTAAAGCTGGTGTACCTCTTTAGAGTTATTATAAACCTGCTATTTGGCTGAAAATTGAGTCATGAGAATTCAGTTCCAGACCTGAAAGATGACTAAGGTCCATGATCTAGGGGGGTTCTAGTAGTATTGATCTGACCACCAAGCCTGATATCTTTTATGATTTTGACTTCTGTTAAACATTTTCCTCCCCACTATATCCAGGACCTTTTAATGTGAGCCAACTTATAGTTGATGTTGATAGCTTAGCACCACTGACTTATTTTGGCCTTAGAGTCAGGCAGACTGATTTTTGCAATGGGTCATGAACCTGCTGGACTAATTGTTTTTGGGGTAGGTTAGGAAAGAGGCTGGATGCTTCTACCTTCATTTTCTAAGTTCAGATATCTTTGAGGCATTTCCCCAAGTCAACATATATGGACTCAATCATACCCAACACCCAGTTAATGTTTTTAACTTGTGGCATATTACAATAGCCCATATGATGTTCAATTTTCTCTGCTCTCCACAAGAATCAGGCGTTTTTCTCCTCTGTAAGAATACTGTATTTGAGTTCCCCACTCTCGCTCTGTAGCATTCACCCATTTTACCAGCTTAAACGAGTTGTAGGAACAGGAGCAGACCAGGCACCCATGACCTTGAGTTGAACCCCAAAGCAAAGAATACCCTGGCAGAGGAATCAAACCTAAGGAGGTAGATGCCCCATAGCAAAGCATGATCCCAGAACATGTGATTACACCCTATCTAGAAGCCTTTACCTTGGATTCCATTTTTGAACATCTGTTGGGTGCACACCCAATGACCATAAACTCACCCATGTGGGCCCAATTCACAGATTTCTCCACCTCTGCTCATGAATAAAATAATGTCCTTCCCACCTAAGCTACCTTAAAAAAAAAGTCTCTTTCCCTTGTTCTCCATGGCTTGTGTTGCCTTAGTATCCCCACCACATTTACACTTGCCAGATACCTCTCTAATACATCTCTTTGTTTGCACGGTAAGCTTAGCTCTCTGTCCTATTATTCTTAACTGGGCAAGGGAGAGAACCCAATCCATGGGGCACTCTGGCAATACTTTCACATGTCTCTGATTTTCATTACTCTTCTTTCTCCCAGAGAGGGAAAGAGCATGTTGTTGTGTTGTTGTGTTGTTAGGTGTTGCTGAGTTGCAAATAGCAGCGACTCATATACAGCGGAAGGAAACCCTGCTTGGTCCTATGCCGTTCATACAATAGTTCTTATGTTTGATTGCATTCTTGCAGCCACTGTGTCCATCCTTCATGTTGAAGGTCTTCCTCTTTTTCATTGCCCTTCTGCTTTACCAAGCATGATATCCTTTTCCAGGGACTGGTCTCTCCTGCTAACATGTCCAAAGTAAGTGAGACAAAATCTCACCAGCCTTGCTTCTAAGGAGCCCTCTGGCAGTACTCCTGCCAAGACAGATTTGTTTCCTTTTTTGGCAGTCCACTAGCACCAGAGTTGCACCTTAAATGACTATTCACAAGTTTTTGAAAAGACCCCAGTTGCTACTCACCAAAGTGGAGTCTAATCGTACCTTGTTTTTGTGGACTCTGTTATGCCAATGGAACTTGGGGTTCCCCTGAGGCTATGGGCCTGAGCCCTCACCCCCAGTGATGGAGTCCTTTAAGGTGTTTGATTATGACTAAGACATTTTCATAACTTGGTCCCCCCCCCACTTTAAAAAAATCATTTTGTTTGGGGCTCATACAACTCTTATCACAATCCAACATCCATTATGTCAAGCACATTTGTACATTTGTTGCCCTCATCATTCTCAAAACATTTGCTTTCTACTTGAGCCCTTGGTATCAGCTCCTCATTTTAACCCCTCCCTGCCCTCCCCCTCCCCCTTGAACCCTTGCTCATTTATAAATTATTATTATTTTGTCATGTCTTACACTGACTGATGTCTCCCTTCACCCACTTTTCTGTTGTCCATCCCCCAGGGAGGAGGTTATATGTAGAACCTTGTAATTGGTTCCCCCTCTCTACTCTCACCTTCCCTCTACCCTCCCAGTATTGCCACTCTCAGCACTGGTCCTGAGGTGTTCATCTGTAGTGGATTCCCTGTGTTTCCAGTTTCTATCTGTACCATTGTGCATCCTCTGGTCTAGCCAGATTTGTAGAATTGGGATCATGATGAGGCGGGGGGAAGGAAGCATTTAAGAACTAGAGGAAAGTTGTATGCTTCATCAGTGTTACACTGCACCCTGACTGGCTCTTCTCCTCCCTGCGACGTTTCTGTAAGGGGATGTCCACTTGCCTACAGATGGGCTTTGGCTCCCCACTCTGCACTCCCCCTCATTCACAATGATATGATTGTTTTGTTCTTTGATAACTTGGTCCCTTTTATGCTCTCCAACATTTATGGATATATGGATGTATATATGTATGTATTTGTAGGCAAACACTCATTCTTCCTCCCACCCTCATTCAGCAAGCATGTCTATTCATACATCTGCTCATAGATCACCATGGCTGCAGGGTTGTGTGTATAACATTTACCTCTGTTGCTTGTTAATCCTAGCATTCCTCCCAATGTCTTCCCCTGCCTCTATCCCCTTTTTCCCCCAACCACGCTCTTGCTGTGTACATGACCTTCCCCTTCACTCAAGTTAAATCTACCTGACTTCCTCTCAGATTGGGAGTTTGCAACTACTCTATTTCCTCTTTGTAATTGTTGAATGTAAAACCGATGATCATCTCTGTAAATCTTCATCCAATTCACAATAAAAAGATTTTTTTTAAAGAAGAAGACATTTGGGGACCCAATGACCACCTGTAGAGAGCTGAACACCCCTTCCAGAGGGGTAGTGAGGAGGAGATGGGCCACACAGGGTTCAGTGTAACAACAATGAAACTCAAAACCTACCTCTAGTTCCTGAACGCTTCCTCCCCTCCCAATCATCATGACCCCAATCCTACGTTGCCTTGCGGACCTGGTTGTACCAGAGGATGTACAGCGGTGCAGTGGGGATCTGGAGGCACAGGGAATCTAGGACAGACGAACCCTTCAACACCAGCGGTGGGAGTGGCGACACCAGGAGGGAAGGGCATGTAGAAAGGGAGAACCGATCTCGGAGATCTATGTGTAACCTCCTCTCTGGGAGATTGTCAAGGGGGAGGTGGGTGAGGGGAGACGCCGGGGAGTATAAGATAAGATATAATAATTATTTATAAACTATCAAGGGACCAGGGGTGGGATCGGGGAGGGAGGGGGATGGGGGGAAAAAAAGGGAAACCGAGCTGATTCCAGGAACCCAAGTGGAAGGTGAATTATGAGAGTGACGAGTGCAACGAATGTATAAGGGTGCTTTGCTCATGTGATGTATGTACAGATTGTGAAAAGAGCCTTATGAGCCCCAATAAAAAGATTTAAAAAAAAGAAAGAAAATGATTAGGGCAAAGCATGTACGGATGTGCTTTATACAATTGATGTATGTATATGTATATGTATGGATTGTGATAAGAGTTGTATGAGCCCCTAATAAAATGTAAATAAATTTAAAAAAAAGAAGAAGACATTCACATGGCCAATAAACATGAAAAAATGCTTGCAATTATAAGCCAGTATAGTTGGCACCTAACAACAACATAGTTATTGTTAGATACTGTGGAGTTAGTTCCAACCCAGAGCAACCCTGTGCACAAGAGAACTACATAGTACTCACTCGTAAGCCATCCTCACAGCTGTTCTTTGTTCAAGTCCATTGTTGCAGCCATGGTGTCAGTGTACCTTGTCAAGGGTCGTTCTCATTTTCACTGACCCTGTACTTTACCAAGCAAGATGTCTTTCTTTCTCCAGGGATTTGTCTCTCCTGATGACATGTCCCGAGTACATGAGACCAAATGTTGCCATTCCTACTTCTAAGGCACATTCTGAATGTACTTCTTCCAACACAGATTTGTTTGTTCTTCTGGAAGTTCAGTTAGGGATATATTTAATATTTTTGGTCAATACTGTAGTTCAAAGACATCAATTCTTCTTTGATTTCTTATTCATTGTTCAGCTTTGCATACTATCATGCAATAGAATATATTATGGCTTGGGTAAGACACATTTTAGTCTTCATAGATAGATTTGCTTTTTAACACTTTAAACACATATTTGCAGCAGAATCCCCCAATGCAATATGTTGCTTGAAGTCTTGCTTCCATAGGCACTGATTGTGGAACCTAGTAAAATTAAATCCTTGACAACTTCAATTATTTCCTCCCATTTATCATGATGTTACATATTGGTTCAGTTATAAGGATTCTTATTTTCTTTATGCTGCGATGTAATCCATATCGAAGGCTATAGTCTTTGAGCTTCATCAGAAAGTGCTACAAATTGTGTTCGCTTTGAGAACATGTCCTCTTCTGAATCTGACTCCAATATATGGCAGTTCCCTGGGTAGGTACTGTTACTATCTTGTCTGACTTCTCTTCAGTAAAAGTTTAAAAGCATGTGATGTGTAAGATATTGTTAAATAATTTCTGCATTCTTTTGGCTCACCTTTCTTTGGAATGATTACAAATATGGACAACTTCCAGTTGGTTGGCCAGGGATCTGTTGGGTAATTTTTTTCATAGACATGTAAGCATTGCTAGTATTGTATCAATTTGTATTCTGTCATTTTTCTGGAACCTTGTTTTTTACCCATTACTTCAATGAAACTTTCTGTAATGCTTTCCACTCGTGGTCATATGAGAGTCCCTACAATGCTTGAACAAAGATCAGTTCTTTCAGCACAGTGACTGTGTATTTCTTCCATCTTCTCCTGATGTGATGGAGTTTCCCAATATTTTGTCCATAGAATTCTTCCATATTGTAACTTGAAGCTTGACTGGTTTGATTTTTTTATTTAGCGCTTTCAGATTGAGAAATGCCGACCCTGTTTTTCTCTTTTGGTTTCCTAACTTCAGTTCTTTGCACAAATCATTATACTTTTTTTATCTTCTTGAATCATCTTTTAAAATCTTCAGTTCAGATCTTTTCTATAAGCAATTATCCTCTTCAGTTTAGCTATTCTATAATCAAGAGCTACCTTAAATCTCTCCTGACTTCATCTTGGACTTTTCCTTATTTCTCATCTTTTTAATTACTTTTTGCTTTCTCCACGTATGCTATCCTGTGAAGTCACCCTACACCTCAGATGGTTTTCTGCCCTAGTATTGAAGGTCTCAAATCCATTTTTCTAATGGCCTCTAAATCTCGATGGAATATACTCAAGGTCTTAGAGTGGTTCTTGTGGACTTGTTTTCATTTCCTCCAGCGTCTGCTTGAACTTGCATCTGAGGAATGGATAGCCTATTCCACAATGAGTCCCTATTTCCCCCTTATCAATCTGTATGATACTGAGATTCTCCATCATGCCTTTCCACAGATGCAGTAAATTTGATTCCTGTATATGCTCTATGGCAAAGTCCACGTGTTCTTTTCTCTTGTTATATTAAAGAGAATTCTGTTGTCGTTACAGCACACGTATAGTTGCTGTTTATGTTGTGGAAAAGGGGTTTTGGCAAAAGTCAGCGATCATGACAAATTGTATCCTATGATCTCCTACAGCCTTTCTATCATGGTTATATTTTCCACCTGCTGATCCTCCTTCTTTGTTTTAAACTTTCACATTCCAACGACCAGTAATTATCAATACATCAAAATGGATTGTTTGATCAGTTTCAGACGGGTGGTTGTGAACTCCTGACCCTGCAGTTAGCTGCCCAACATATAACCACCATGCCATCAGGGTTCCAACTGTCAGGTGAGATCTTGAAATATCCTTTTTAAATAATGAATGTGATGCCATTCCTCTTCAACAATCGCAGCATAGTGTATGATATTATTTTCTGACTTAAAATGGCACATTCCAGTGCATTTGAGCCCAGGTCAGTGATCTCTATGCACTTAATTTAATTTTTGACCACTTCCATGTTTCCTAGATTCATACTTCATATATTCCATGTTCCAACTCTCAGTGGGTATTTATCATTTTTATCATACAGTATCAGCAAATGAAGGCCGTGAAAACTTGGATTCCGCCACTAAAGTCAGCTCCACTCTGAGGAGGCTGTTTTTCCCCCGTCATATTTTGGTTGATTTCCCAGCTTTCAGGGCTCATCTTTGGAGCTACATCAAACCATGTTCTGCTGTGACACGTAGGGTTTTCAGGGGCTCAGTTTTCAGGGGTGCACCACTTCTTCCTTCATCCTAGTCTGTCTTAGTCTTTGTTGAGCCTCCTTCTTTGCTTCCACTGTTCACATTCCAATCACCAGGAATTAGCAATGCACTGGATCCTGTCAACCACAGGTGACCTTGCTGGTACATCAAATACCAGCAGCATCTCTGCCGGCATCACAGCAATGAGCAAGCCACCGCAGTACAACAAGTTGACAGGCATGTGATGTCATTGGTTGTTCGACAAATGGAAATTAAAACAATAATGAGGTATCATCTCACCCCACATGTAATAGGTTTTGTGTGAACTTGTCTGGGCCAGAATTCTTTCATGATTCGATCTAATATGCAATCAGCACCATGCTGGGATCTTCTATGATTCCATCAGTTGTGGGGAGCAGCTGTGGGAAGATAGAGTAGAGTACCACTTCCTTAATTTGGCTACAGTTTGGATGTAATTGAAAGGAAGTTTCATTAGGGGTGTGGCCTACTCTTGTATAAATTGATACCATGGGGAAACTAGCTTGTTTCTTCTTGCTGGTCCTGATCCTACTTCTGGTTATCGACCCACTGACCCTGGGAGCTATCACTGGACTGTCATGTTGCCTGCCAACCTTGGATTCATTAGGCTCTGCAGTCACAAGCCTGACTTGCTGTACTTGGATTTATTTACCTCTGCCTCTACTGGCTGGCCAGCTTCCTGCTTCCTGGTTCTTTGGCCCTTGTAGCTACTTCAGTTAGGAAAAATCCTCCAGCTCACCACCTGGTGCATGAATTTGAAATAGACTGGCTTTAACCACTTCTGCAAATGTGAGAGTAATTTTCTTCATATAAAATTATACATATACACATATATAATGATATATATCAATCTATAAATAAATGTGTGTATAATTATATACATATATGTATATATAACTTTATATAGATATTTTATATCACTGGCTTTGTGTCTCTAGATAACTCAGACTAACACAAGATACAAACAGCAAAGTCCAACAAATATAAAACAACAAATGCTGAAGAGGATGTAGAGGGACTGGAACCCTCGTATCCTCCTGGAGAAATATAAGACTCCATGAAATGGTTTGTCACTTCCTTAAAAAGTTGGAAATAGAAATTCTATGTGATCCAGCAGTCTCATATAACCTGCAAGGAAAAAGTCATTATCTATCTCCCCACTACCTCATTTAGTCACTACAGCAAAAAGTTGGAAACAGCTAAATGTCCATCAACAGATGAATAAATAAGCAAACTATGGTACATAAATACAACAGAATACTTTTCAACCTTAAAGAATAAAAATGAATCTATAAAGCACCCCATACAGGGAAGAATCCGGAGGACACCATGTTATGTAGAGTTAGTCAATACAAAGGGACAAATATTGTACATAACATAACTATTACAAAACATCAAGAAAAGGTTCACGAAAAAGAAACATTCCTTGATTATTACCAGGGATGGGAAGGTATGGGAGAGAAATGACTAACAAGACCTCACTCACTCACTCACTGCCATTGAGTCCATTCTGACTCATAGTGACTCGATAGGACAGGGCAGAACTGCCTCTGTGGATTTCTGAGACTGTAGTTCTTTACAAGAGTAGAAAGCCTCCATTTTCTCCAACAGAGCGGCTGGTGGTTTCGAACTGCTGACCTTGAGGTTAGCAGCTCCTTTTGTAACTGTTATGCCAATAAAGTGAAGGCAATAAAAGTGGAGGGTGCCCCAAAGTGATCAAGGCAAAGGAAAACAGTGGTAGGAGCATGAGAGTTAAAGGTAGCAGAGGCAAGTCCTATTATATATACACAATCCTACAATAACTAATAAAAGTTTACGTGTGTTAGGCAGGGTTCTCTAGAGAAATGAAACCAGGACGCTTATGATTACATAGATAGATAGATAGATAGATAGATAGATAGATAGATAGATAGATAGATAGATAGATAGATTTATACATTGGGAAGGAACATAATAGCTAATTAGTCCACACAGCAGTACAGAGGGTTCAGTTCGACTCAATTCTGTGGAACAGTTAATATACGGAAATCCTTCAACTTAGGCGGGCTGCTGGCTCCAAAGTCAAAGAAGAGTCTTCCCTGGGTCAAGGCAAGCCGAGTCTGCCCACAGGCAGCAGGCAGCAGGTTGGGTCACCAACAGTCAGTAGCTCGGGAGCTTATAGAATCAGGTTGGGATGGGATATTGAACAAAAGCAACGCAAGCTGACCAAATCCAATGTGTGCACCAACAGTGCGGCAAAGTAGGTCTCGAAGGAATCTTAAGCTCTGGTGACACGATCCACAGATTGGCCTGGCCCACAGGTAGTGTAGCTCACAGGTCGAGGCAGAGAACTAACTACAGCAGCAGCATGCATGCTCCAGCATACTCCAATATACTCTGATCACCAGAGAGCAAGAGAGAGGGGGGTGGGCCTTGCAGAGTTATTTATCTCTGCCCTCCAATCAAAATGTGACCTGATTAATCCCACATGTTCCTATTGGCCAGGTTGGCACAATAAACCTACCTATCACACTAAGATTGGATACATGAGTTGATCTGAAAACTGACCAGGTGTATGAAGGGTATATACATACATACATATATATATATATATATATATATATATATGTTTTGCAGAGACTCTTTATATATATATTTACATGTGCTGAAAATCTACTTATGAATATAGTAGTGTACACATGGGACAAAGTTATGAACACTTCTTAGATATAAGCAAACACCTGAAGGGAATGAGTCACTAGGCTAGGAGACTTCAGGACCACAGTCTTGTAGGCCACAAGGTCAGGGCATAACATAGTCCACAAAGCCAATGTCGATCTCCTACTTTGTTGAGTAGCTATTATAGCCTTAAAAGCCGATGACCCGCCATTGAAGGTGCACATACATGCCTCTCCCTCTCCTGAGGGGAGAAGCACATAAACAATCAGACACATGAAAACAATTAGTCCAATAGACTAATGGACTATGAGTGCCTCCAACTCTTTGCCCCTGAGACCCAAAGTACTAGATTCTGCCCAACTACCTAACACTGCCAACAGCTATCAAAGGAATCACTTTGGAAGGTGTTGGGGGGAGTAGGAGAAAAATGTAAAACAGATCTCAAAATCATTTTTAAAAAGACAAAGCTTGCTAGTTAGATAGAGGCTGAAGGAGTTCCTGGGACTTGCCCTTCGTGACCCTTAAAGACCTTTAACTGAATTCACCCTTTTGGCTTAATTTTAAGCTAAACAATAAGTCTTTAAGGTGAACCATATTATAGGGAAGCAAGGACTCCTGAAAACAATCAAGCGTTTAACATCAGAAGGACAGTGTTTGTACCAGGACCAAGTTCAGAAGGTGGGAAGGGTTAGGAACGAAGCAACGGAAACAGGAATGCAGGGAGGAAGGGGGATTACTGATGTTGCACGGTGGGGACTGTGATCAATGATCTGAAATGAAATGTAGACAAATTGCTTCATGCAAAACTAATTGCTCTGTACGCTTTCCCTGATTCACAATAAAATTGATTGATTTGTTTGAAGATTGCAGCCCAGAAAGCCCAATGGAGCTGCACTGCTGTGCACACACAGAGTGTCTTGGAGCCAGAATCAACTTGATGACTACTAATAACCACACGAAGCTCTACAGCACCATACTTCTCATCCCTGTTGCCCACTAGAACAGCACAAGTACGTCCAAAGCAAGCTGCTCCCCAAGAGTCCTGTTTAAGTGCCTCGAGAGGAGGACAGATATTAGCATTTTAAACCACTCCCCGGGGAAAGTCCTATGAAGCCAGGGTTGGTGACCTTTGCTGTCACCAGAATATCTGTTCAGCTTGTCACAGACCGATCTGAACAGCACACTGAATGACCATCACAGCTCCTTCTCACCCAGGACATCATGTCGTTGGGATCTCAACAGCTCATGTAGGCATCGAGCCACTTCTCCCTCCCACCGATGATACTTTGAACACTTGATTTCATAATATAAAGCTAATTTAATTAGTAAGACCTAGTTGTAGTTTTCAAGTACATTGAGGAATGAAGAGGGCTAATTCATTTCTAACTTTCACTTAAGAGAAGAGGGGAGGGAAGGGGGGTGGGAATCAGAGACGCCCACTCATCTGAAGCATCCACCAAGGTGAGCTCCTATCCCCAGAAAACTTCCTTCCCAGAGAATGGCCCAGGAGTGTCTTCAGAGGTAAAGTGACCTCACCGCAGTCCCCTGACTTCTCCTTATCCAAACTGTAATTGATTAATTTGCGATGCACAGGTGGGTGTCTAGGGAGGAACAGATTTAATTTTGTTTTCTGCCAGAGAAACAGTTGCTGTCTGCTTCTGGAAGAGCTATGCATTTGGAGGACAAATAAACAAAAAGAGGCCAAGAGGCAAAGATATGGGAACCCGCTGGACAAACGGGATTGGATAATGTTGTACGAGGATCATATGGAAGGTGGAAGAAGGCTATATGGGCCCTGACTTTCCGGACCCTGTTAGGTCATTGAAAGGGAATGACAGCTGGAGGCTAGTGGATCCTGGGACTTTTTTCCCCGTACAATCATCCGTGCAGACACGGGCATGAATCAGATCTTCCAGGAGCCTAGTCGTATTTTGGTGTGAGACACCTCATTCAAAAATCTCTTCCCCTTAGCGGCAATAAAGCATGGCAGTTCAAGTTGATGATTCTGGAGCCAGACAATCTATATCCAAGTCCTGTCTCTGTCACGTACTAGCTGTGACAAATAGGCTACTTAACCTCTTGGGGCTTCAGCTTCCTCATCTATAAAATTACGAGGACATATTTATCAAATACTTTCCTCTTGTAGTTGTTTTATGACTTATACATTAGGCGGGTTAATGTATGCTCAGAGCAACACCCAAACCACAAATTGCTAAATCACTCAGTCCATGTGAGTTGCTTTATTTTTCACACTTTAAGGAATGATAGAAATTGCCCTCTCCCTGGAGACTGAGAGATAACCTACATCAGCTCCAGTAGTAGTGAGTTTGGAATCTGTTTCGTGCTTTGCTGGTCCCAGCGGGGATGCAAAGTGGCCCGGGAGAGATAAGGCTCATTCTTGCGGGCTGCTGCGACATACTATAGGCTCCAGGAGGTGTATCTGGGCTCCCACTCAGGATGCCAGCCTGGAGAAAGCAGAACTGAAGACTACTTGTAGTGGGTAATGCCTGGTGGCATACTGGTTATATTAGGGGCTTCTAACTACAAGGTCAGCAGTTCGCAACCACTAGCTACTCTGTGGGAGAAAGACAGGGCTTTCTACTCCTGTAAAGAGTTGTCTCTGCAACCCACAGGGGCAATTCTACCCTGTCTAGCGTCCCTGTGAGTCAGCATTGACTCAATGCCAATAAGCTTGACTGGTTTTGACCCCAAGGAGAGTCTTGGAAACTTGACAGAGGACCTCAAGAAAGAATTGGACTTCTTGCTAAACCGGCAGGTAGAAATCTAAGGTGGGGCCTCTGAACGCCCTCCTGAGAAACCTCTGCAATGGCATACCTGCCTTGCCCCACATACATCGAAGGGTGTCACCGTGCTTACCTAACTCACCACAGTGGCTGATACCATCTGAATACTTAATAACAATCACGTGAATTAATTCAGTGAGTGAACAAACCAAGTGCCTGATGGTTCTCAAAGTCCTTTTATGCACACTATTTCATTTAACTCTCAATTTCTGATGCATGTTTACCCCATTGGGTGTTCCTGGCTCTGTCTCATGGAGACAATCACTGGGTCTTCCTTCAATGGCCCAGCTGTTAGGGCTCAAACCACTCACCCTGATATGAGTAGACAAGCGGAAAACCAGCCGGGGGGCAAACAGCAACCTCTTAAGTTTCATAATAGGCCAGCAAAATATGCAGGCAGAGTTTGTGGTTGTTTCTAGTTTTACCAGATAAACAGTCACAGAGCTCATACCTTGGCAGGGCACAAGTCCAGGCCTCCTCCACCCCATCGTTCTTTCACCCTCAGCATACTGCTTCTACAGCATTTATTTGTTGTTTTACAAAGTGTTAAGAAGACGCTAGCTCCATCGTCAACAGCCACCTAGACTCTTTGGAGCGGAGGAAATCACCTGACCTCCTTGACAGGCATCCCCTGGCTATTAAGTCAATTATCTCCTCCAGTGCCCTGGAACCCAGACCTTCTGCCCCACCAGAGCCAACAGGCTTCTTCCTCCGCCTGTGGGCAGCATTAATGAGCAGCAGCTGGCACCTTCATGACTTTGGCACAAGGCAGTGCTGCAGCCAGCAGGGATAGTGCCATGCCCCTTCTTATAGGGATTTCTCATTCCCAAACTAACAGTGCTTGCCCACTTGCCTGAAGGGGAGACTGGTGCCCTTTCCCGAGGTCCTCTCTGAACCCTCTAAGAGATTATCGATGAACAATAGAGAGCAATTTTGCTACCTATATTCACCTATGATCAAGTGCAGCGCGTTAACATTGTGAGAAGTCTTGTCAGAAGCCACAAACTTTTTCAGAAGGGAAGATAAGGAAAGAATCTTTGTTTTTTCTTTTAAAAATCATTTTATTGGGGGCTTATACAACTCTTATCACAATCCATCCATTCATCCATGGTGTCGAGCACATTTGTACATTTGTTGCCGGCGTCATTCTCAAAACATTTTCCTTCTCCTTGAGCCCTTGGTATCAGCAAAAGGATCATTTTCAAGGAAAACACATCCTGGAGGCTGAGAGAAAGGCTGGAGGTCAGTTTTATGGAGAAAAGTGGAAAGAGGATTAGAAAGATCTCAAAGATGTTTTTCCATCCATAACATTCCAGTATGGGTCTTAGAACCAGACACGCGGTCAACAGGAATTCAGAAACACCCGTTGGTTGATGCTGGGCAGGTAATCTCACCTGTCTGGTCTTCAGCAACCTCACATTGGAACTGAAATGGAACCAGAGAAGAGCAACCGCCACATATCAGTGGCTGACCATTTCATTGTCGATTGTAAAGGGCGTCACAAGAAACGTACTGTAAACTCTGAACTGTGTCTATGATATGCCTTTTATAGTTATACATTTAGATTTACAGGCTAGGGTATTTATAGATACAGAAAGGTAAGTGCAAAAAGTATTGCTACCAGATCATAGAAACCTTTATTTCATGAAACAAAAATATAGCAATGTGAAGCTATTCTTTCTTCCATTACCCTCTGTCTGTATTTCTCTAACCCTTTCCTCAGGGAAGAATTCTGGTTTGCTTTTTCACTTACACTGTCAAGTGGCAGTTTGAGAATCCTCAAGGGACTGAATCATGTTTCTTTCCAATGTTCCCAGAGTTTCAGTAACCAAAAAGTCAGAAGGTACAGGGGCTCGGTTGTGGGGTGGATGGGGCAAGATTTCGTGACAAACTTCTCGTAGGCTAGCTCCTGAAGAATGAGCTCTTCACACAACATCCTTGGTCTCTTTTTCTCTCACAACACAATTTGCCATTTTCTTAAAACGTCTTCCATGGCCTTCCTGTGGCCTTTGGAATCCCCCCAAACAGTTTCCATTGTTTTCTGAGCTGAAGTCTTTGCCTGGAATTTAACTGACTCTGCAGATCCCCTTTGAAACCACTGCAGTGATTAAACTTTTAAATATATATTTATGACACATGATATTGGGTAGGTGGGGGGGTTACCTTTCAGAACGTCAACTTTGTGTTTAACAGTTTAAACTAGTCATTGAACTCCCTGATAATTTACCCTTCACCTGCTCCCCGATTTCTCTTCTCCCCCTTGTGAATGACTGTCTTCCATTTCACCCAAGATAACACCCATCACAGTCTTGCCTGCTGCTTTATCTTCTCTCCCATTTCTACCATTCCTTCATACACTCCAAATTCTGTTCCCTTTGATATAAAAGTATCTAACGTGTATTTTCCCCCTATCACAATGATTTAATATAATAGTTCTTAGCCTGTGATGAACGAATTCCATTCAGCATAATGGTACCCAGGTCCGTCCATGCCATGAGGTTTTTATGGTTTCATAATTGTTTTTCAGAGATGCCTAATATTCCATTGTGTACATGTAGCAAAGTATCTCTATCCATTCTGGTACTGATCAGGATTTGGTTTTTCCCCCATCTTTTTGCTGTTGTGAACAGTGCTGCAGTAAACATGTATGTGCATGTCTGTTCATGTTATGCTTCTTACTTCTTCAGGCTATAAGTCCAGCAGAGGGATTTCTGGATCGTATGAAATCTCTCTTTCTCAGTTATTTGAGGTAGGACCACATCACTTTCCAACGTGGTTGAAAATGATTACATTCCAGTCAGCAGTTTATGAGGGTTTCCATCTCTCTGCAAGAGTCTCCAACGTGTGATTATTTTTTTCTGTGTGTCTTTTGTTCGGTTATTTGTTTTGGTCTTATCAGCTTGGCTGTCAGTGTTGTAAGGTAGCATCTCATCATGGCTTAGATTTACATCTTCCAGATGACCCGTTGTTGTAAGCATTTCTTCATATGCTTGTTAGGTATTTGGATGTCATCTTGGGTGTACTCTCTGCTCATGTCCTTTGCCCGATTTTTAATTGGGTTACTCATCTTTTTCTTATTAGGTGTTGCAGTTTTCTATAGATTTTAGAGATTAGTTCCGTTTCCATTGTGTCATTGTCAATTTTCCCCCCACTCCGTGGGTGTGGCAGTTATATAATCTCATGTCAAGATGAGGATGTTAAGAGTGAAGGGTGGAGTCTAGCCTGTAAATCAGGTCACAGGCTGATGATGCTTCATTGTTGCCATGGCCTTCTCATGAGGAATTCTGGGAACTTCTCTTTCTTCCTGGAGGCAGGTCACACTCTCTCTCTGCTTCAGCTTCCTATTGACAAGCCACATGGAACCTTCTGGAGACCTGCGAGAGCCCTGGAGATCCTTCCACCACTACTGGATCCACAAGACTTTGCACCAACTGGCTTGTGATCTTCCTACATTTTGCATCATTGCATGTAACTGTTTGAGTCTGAAGAGTGATTTATGGACTAGCATCGGACTTATGGGCTAATATCAGACTTGATCTGGCTAGACTGTGATGTTTTCTTAATAAGCAATTACTCTTTGATATAAAGCTCTTTCTTACATGTATATGAGTGTCACTGGATTTGTTCCTCTAGTCAACCTGGACTAACACAGAGGGATTTCTTTTGATGAAATAGTTTGATGCATCTAAGTGTCCTATTTTCAGTGAGCTCCATCATCTATTCTGTCATCTATTGTAAGCGTTTCCTTTGTTATATTTGATAGTGTGTGTATGCCCTGCAATAGGACCCTTAAGTTTGTCCCGGTTTTTCTCACTCATGGTCTTTATCGATTTTATAGCCAAAGAGGTTAAGACAACTGTTTTGCTGTGAGAACTTGTCTGCAGCTATCAATAGGTCACAGAAGCAAGTGTCAACATATTTTGTTTGGAATAAACCTGTGCATGTATGAACCAGAACCCTAGTAACAATACTTTATTCCATTAGCTTCAAGTTTTCTTGAGTGGAAGGAGTATAGAATGACCAGCCTATTGTTATCCATTGTCTAGTTGAGGAAACTGAGACTCCCGAGAGTTCAAAGTAACTTGCTCAACTATCTCACAATCTCCAGGTACAAATGCAGGCAATGGAGCTCTCGAGTCCATAACCTTAACTGGCTAACAAATAGAACAGCAAGAGTAAAGAGATCAAGAAACTGAACATCAGAGTCAGAGGGCCTTTGAGTGTACCCTGAGTGCCCGAGTGGTGCATAAGGTTCATGTGTTTGTCTGGTAACCAGTAGACTGGCGGTTCAAGTTCACTCAGAGGCCCCTCAGAGGAAAGTCCTGGTAATCTAATTCTGAAAATCATTCACTGGGAACCCTGTGTCCACTCTGACACAAATGGGTCACCATAAGTTGGAATCAACTCAACAGTAACTGGTACTAGCAAGTTCATCTAGTTCAATCTTCTTGTGTTGTAAAGAAGGAAACTGGGGCCACAAGGGGTACAGAATTAATTGGGGACAGAGCTGAGATCAAAGCTAAGATTCCGGTTCCTACAACAGAGCCTTCAAATGCTTCCTTGACAGCTCCAGGGTCTTTAAATACAAGGGACAAGGACCTCTCGATGCGACCAGGAGCCTGCATCCAGAGTAGCCCAAATCTGGAAGACCACATCTACACAAGGAATCACCCAGACATTCCTGATAGCCAGATGTTTGGCACAGAACAGACTTCAGATCCAGTGATTCAATATTATGTTTTGCCTTCTTCCTGCTGCTTTCAGGCCTTCTAATCAAACACTTTTATTCCTCTTTCCCACACACCTGGCCTCCACATCTGTTTCTTTCTGTTCTTCATGTTGTCTGGGCAATTTAGGTCCTTTTCTCTAATTTATTTTTCAGAATTATTATTATATCTTCCGCGTGGCTTGGATTTCCGGCAAATTTCTTAGGCCTGACTCAAAGGACAAAGCATTTTGTTAAAATAGCTGCGTTGCTGTTAAACAATTTGTCCTCCTACTCACTTTTTCTTTTTGGAAGACAGAAACTGTATATAGATTTGTGGGAGAGAAAGAAAGAGGGAACTAGAAAAGAGGAGAGAGGGAAAGGGGGAGAAGCAGAGGAGGTGGAAGAGGAGAGAGGCAGGGGAGGAGGGAGAGGGGAGAAGAGGTGTGCAGGGCAGGGCAGGAAGCAGTGTGAGCTTGATACTGCAGGGATTCGCCAGCACCCTTTTCCATTTCTGGTTGTCCACATGCTGTGAGTGAAGACCTAGTCTGATTGATGACAAAAAGGAATCCACGCCCGGTTCCTGCTGACCCACTGTCCCTAAACACATAGTTGAATTTAACAAAGGGTTAGATGGGGGTCTTTGGTTCCCTGAAGAGGGATTAAAGGAGCCAGGAGCCTGACCCCAGAAGAAACAGGCATACACTGAACTTACTGCAAGGATTCCTGCTTACTCTTTTTCCCTATTCATGACTTCCCCTCAGGAAGGATAGAGAAAAATCAAGCCTTTTGGTACAGTGGGAGGACAGTACATATGCATATTCAAAGCCTTTTCTCCCAGCTCTAAAGATAGCTGCCACCTTGCTCATCCTCATCCTGAATGCCTTCCTCCCCCGCTTGCCCAGTTCCACCTGGGCTCAAGAGCCCGTCTCGCCTGTCGCCCCCATACCCTTACCTTGTCAATGCTTACTCCTCATTTTCCTCCAGTCTCTGTCTCCCTACTGGGTCTTCCTCAAACCCATCCATTCTAGTCTGCCTTTGCTCCAAATCACATTCTTTTGGTAAAGCATATCCACAAGTCTTCTTCACCCTTTCCTCCATCCCCATCTTGCCATCAGCTTTTCTGTGTCTCTCTGCTCAGCACATCTTACATATGCCAATCCATAGTTCCTCTGTCTCCTTAACAGGTGAAGAAACTTAGGCACAGAGAGTTTAGATAAGAATGAACTTTTCTAACTGATCTCGTGGGTAGATTAGATAAGCAACTTTTCTAAAGCCACCCAGCTAGTACGTTGTGAAAGCAAAATTTGAACCCAGACTGAGGTGACTTCCAATCTGATCATTAGCTCCCATTGCATCAGTTGTAACGCATAGTAACTTTATGTGTAACAAAAAAAAATTTCCTGCACCATTTTCATGATCTTTGCTCTGTTTGAGTCCCGAGTTTGGGCCACTATGTCAACCCATCTCACCGATGGCCTTCTTCACCTTCGCCAACCTCTCATTTTCTCAACCACAATGTCCTTTTCTGGAGATTTGCCTTTCCTGATATGTAAGCTGAAGATTTGTGTTTCTCCTAAAACGGACTTGCTCTTTCTTTTAGCAATCCCCAGTAACTTCAGCATTCCTTTCACAAGAAGCGTTACGCATCAATTCTCCTTACCTATGACTCCCTACTAAGACAAATCTCAATCCTGTGCATCTGGCCTTGACCAACACAACCCTCTCCTTACAAAGCTCCTGTCTCCTTCTAAACTTCTAAAGGCTATGTCTTCCAGTCCCCACTTGATTGGACAAGCCTATCACTTTATGCTCACTTGGCAAGATGAAATATCTTCACTCGAATAGCTGCCAGAGCTTATGATCTTTAGATGCATTGACAGCAATAACTATCAGAAGGGTGGAGGAGGAGCATTATCTGAGAAGGGTTGCAGGACAGGCAGACCAACCACTGCATACAGACGTCATTGTTCTGAAGTGTATCTCCGGCTCTTACCAGACCAACGTCAAAAGAAAAGCTCACTGTCAAGTTGATTTCGGTTTGGAGCGACCCTATAGGACAGAATAGATCTGCTCCTTAGGGTTTCCAACATGGCCTATCCTTTTGGGTGCAGACAGGCTCCTCTCTCAGAGAGACTAATGTGTTTGGACCACCAATTTTTAAGTTAGCAGCCCAATGCTTAAACAACTGTGCCACCAGGGCCCCTTCAAGCCACACCAGCAAGGCCGAATTACTGTGCTGACACCAAGAAAATAACCACATGACTGAATTGAGTGCTAATCAATTGCCGAGGGTTATGTTAAGTGCTTGCCAATTATCATCTCATTGAATTTCCATAGCAACCCTCACTCACCCACTGCCATCGTGTCAATGCTGACTCATAGCGACCCCCATTGGGTTTCCGAGACTGTAACTGTTTACAGGAGCAGAGTAGAAAGCCCAGTCATTACCCTGAAGAGCTACTTGCTGGTGTTTCGAACAGCTGACCCTGTGGATCTCAGCCCAACACATAACCAGCATGCCACCAGGACTCCTAGCACAATCCTAGGAGGAAGAATTAATATTTTGCCCAATGATAGAAGAATCTTAATATTTTGCCCAATGATAGAAGAATCTTATTCCCAGGAAAGTGATGTGTCATGTAGCTAATACGTAACAGAGCTAGGGCATGCACCTAAATCTGTCTACTTCTGGTGTGCACCTGACTGCTGTGTAACATTACTCTGGGGGTTTTGCCACCAGCCCACGTTGAATACCGAGTTTTTTATATGAAATATCACCCTTTGGGGATGGAACCGTTCCTATCTGATCTTGGTAGCAAGGACTGTGGTGTGCATCTATTAATTCTGAAATTTTATTTATTTGTTATTTATTTACTTATTTACTTTGGCTACGACTGAACCCTCTTTACTGAACAATTACTGAGTGTCCGGCACTGTGATACATATATTATTTCACTTCAAAATATCATCATGACTACAATTGCCATCTCTATTACATGGATGAAGAAACTCAGGCGTGGAGAGGGCAATTGCCCAGGGGCATGCCACAGAACTTGCTTGGGAGCCCAGGTTGGCCTGGCTACAGCACCACTGGGGTTGCCCGCATCGTGAGCTCCACAGGAGAAAGAAGAGCCTTTCTACTCCCACTAAGAGTTACAGACTCGGAAACCCACGGGGGCAGTTCTGCCCTGGCTGATAGGGTTGCTAAGAGTTGGAATCCACTCGATGGCAGTGAGTTTGTGAAGTAGGAAAACATTAAGGTCTAGGCTTCCCCTCAGTCTCAGAGCTGCGAGGAAATCTGGTTTACACTCAACCTTGTGAACCAGGAGCAAAGTTCATTATGATGTGCATGTTTAGACTCGTTCTTGGCCTGAGAAGTGGTTCCCACATTTTTCTTGGTTATTACCAGCTGCCGTTGAGTTGGCCCCTAAATCACGCCACAATGGGATCAAACTATTGATGATCCTCCGACGAGTTTTCATCGACCGAGTCATTGAAAGTAGATCGTCTTCTTTCCAGTCCAGCCTTGTCAGTGGGCTCTGTGGAAGCTCTTCGGCATCGTTAACAAGTCCCCGCTGAAGGATGTGGCAGCCATGCTAGCTTTGTTAGTGCAATTTTTAAATTAGTCTATCTTGGTGGCCCTGTCTGGCAATTGTTTGACTGGCCACAAGGTTGGGAGTTCAAACCCACCAGCAGCTCCTCCGTAGAAAGAGGAGACTCTTTGAGTTTGATCTTGTAAAGATTTACAGCGTCAGAAACCCTATGTAGGGTCTTTATTTTGTGTACTTGGAAAGCCTCTTAACCCTTTTATCACTGAAGTACTTTTTGTAAGGATTTGTAAACTTTTTTTGCTAATGAAATACATGCTGAATTATTGAGTGTTTAAATTTTTAAAATATATATATTATGGATCTTGATAAATATTGTGAAGCACATGTAGTCTCCATGGGCACTCCATGGTAGGATAAATGTGACAAAATGTGGAAATCATGTTCATTTGAGTATTATTACCCAATCTCAAACCTCTCCCAAAACACAGAGAAACAGTAAATATGCTTATGAGCCTTATTTTGCTGAAGCAAACCCCAAAGAGGCATGATTTTTACACAATCACTCCCCCAGCATGTACCACCTTGTAACTCTCAGCACAGCAATATGTTGCTGATGAGCTTCCTTCTGTTTTATGCAGTTACGTAAGCCCCTGCCTCGATGCCAGCATGCATGAGAAAAAAAGCCTCCTGAGAAACCCCAGAGGTGGAAAAGGTAAATGGTATTTATTTGTTCCAAGGATTAGGATTACATTCTTTTTTGGATCAAGGTGAGCATAAATCAACAAATAAATGAAATGCTATTTTGGGGTCCCAGTATAGTTTCTGGCATATAGCGAGCAGTTACCAGAAGGCGCTTCTGATTCATGGGAACCCCGTGTGTTGTCAATGCAGAACACCTCTAATTTTCCAGAAGTAGATCTCCAGGTCTTTCTTCCAAGGTGCCTTTAAGTGGACTTGAACCTCACACCTTTTGGTTAGCAGCCAAGTACATTAACTATTTGTAGCCCAGGGTATTTTGACAGAGTGTAGATATAGGTTTGTGATGGGCTTTGTCCTGACCTCATCCCTGCCCTGGTAAATTCCAAATGTTTGCAGTTTCCCAAGACTGAGATTTCCACTCTTCTTAGTCACCACCCCAGACCTTTCTTTGGAGTTGTTTTCCTTTTTCCTAAATAATAGCCAATACCGCAAATGTTTTCTATGTTCTTGGTACAGTTCTAAGCAACTAACAAGAATTAAATCACTGGATTCCCACAGCATCCCCATTTTACAGATGGCAAGATCAAAGCACAGAGGGACTAATCCCCTTGAACAAAACCCAATGGTTTATAAGGAGTGGAAGTGTGATTATGAAACCAGGCTCCCTGGTTCCACAGCCTGAATCTTTAACCTCTATGTGCTACCACCAGCTTTGAGCACAACTGGGCAGCCTTCACGGTTGCACCAGGAGTGAGTCTCAACATCAAGTTCTGCAGGCAGCTAGAAAGCCAGACCAGGACCCCAGGAGTGGGTGGCCACCCTTCGTGATGATCACGCATGCCCACCAGCTCATCAAAATCCGCAGCTCCCACTCTTGTCAAATTGAACCGGCTCTGCAGATTTCAATTTCAATCTTGCCAACTTGAAAGTTTTAGCATTTCAGCTGTTTCAGAATTATAAAAGCCTACAAATGCTAAGGTGCTTTTTTTAGAGCTTAAAAAATATGTATGTCTTTCCCCCACCGTCACATAACAATCTGAAGGGACTTTTTGCAGATTTCTTGCCAAATGTGTCTTTTTAAAGATTTCTTTTGGCTGGAGACCAGAAGGGGAAAATCTGAGAGGAATGTTGAGGAAGTTCTCAGGCACATCCATAGACAGGGAGAGGGGAAGTTCGCTCCTTTCTGTAGAGCCCTGTTAGGGTAAATGCTGTTTATTTCAGGTCTTTTATGACCTAGGTGACAGAGCCTTTCCACAGGACACTGACACAACAACAGCTGGTTGGGTGGCCCTGGGAAGGTGCTCCGCGGTGCCTGAGAACCTGCTGCCTCAGCCACCACTACCGTGAGTCAGGTGGCCCCTGCGTGGACAGTATCACTGCAGCCATTGGAACAGGCGCCAGATTAATCGTCACTAATGAAGTGTCAGAGAGTAGTGTGTGTGTGTGCGTGTGTGTGATTGATTCTCCCCCAATGTGAACCAGCTCAATCATCATTTTGAAGTGTTTCAGCTTTCAGGTTGCAAATAACCACCAACAAACAGGAGCCTTGCTTTCTAACGAGCTGAAGATGTGTGGAAAATAGAATCACTCACAGTAGTAGTGAGCCACAGATGTCCCGGGGAGACAGCAGGCTGTGCCAAGCGCTGACAGGCTCTGCCCATGAGACAGGATGCAGAGGGTGTTGCTGGGAGAGAGCTAGCTGCCCACAGAGCTTTCAGGGAGGTAGACAGACGGGGGACGAACTTTGGTTTTCTCTTCCCCAGGACTGACCTTCTGCACAACTGTGTAACACATTTGGAAGGGACCCGGGAAGCTCAATGTTTAAGTTTGGAAAACAGCTGCCAAGGCCTCCACTTCCGAAACAAAGGGAGAAAATGCTTCTAAGAAATCAGGGAGACCTGGGCTCACATCCCACCGCATCATTTACCTGGGCAAGTCACTTAATCCTTTACGATCTCAGTTTGTCATCTGCAAATGGGGAGAGTCATAATAGGACGTCTCCAACCTCAAGTTTGATGGCTCAAACCCACCCAACGGAGCTGCAAAAGACAAGCCTGGAAATCTTCCTTAATTAAAAGCTACAGCCAAGAAAATCAGGTGGCGAGGATCTACCCTGTAACACACAGAATTGTCATGAGTGGGCATCAATGAAATGATAACAATTTTTGTTACTGGTGTTTTTTTCTCTTAGGTTTCCGTGAGGATTAAATGAGATCATATAAGTCAAGCACTGAAGTCGGTGCCCGCTCATAATGTATGTTCAATAAACAGTGGCTATGCTGATTATAAAGTGCCCTGGTGACACAGACGGTTACAAGTCCAGCATTGGGGCTACTGTGCTACTCCATCCCATTGAGGGTCTCCTGTGCTCTCTCTCATTGGCCCTCTACTTCACCAACATGCTGTCCTCCTTTAGTTACTCCTCCCTCCTGAGGATGGGTCCAAGGCTAACAAGTCGAATAGTGTTTTGTTGTGATCCATAAGGTTTTCATTTGTTAATTCTAGAAATAGATCACCAAGAGTTTCTTCCTGATCTCCCCGAGTCAGGGGGTTCTGCTGAAAGGAGTCTACCCTGAGTGACCCTTCTGGTGTTTGAAATACTGTTACCGTAGCTTCCCAGCATCAAAGCAACATGCATGTCACCACCGTACCATGAACTCAAAGAAGAACGGATTTTCCCATTCTCCCAGTCACGGGGACAAGCGACACAGATTTAAAACTTTGCATCTCTATGAAATGATATCCAAGGACATCAGGGAATAATGTTTATTCAGCCAGTAATTAGAGGCTCATCTTTTGATGGGGCTCAGTGAGACTGAAACAAGTGTACAATCAGGCGAGTCTTCTGATGGTGATCAGGTGATCGGTGAGGTATGTTCTTGGACAGCTTCTTAAAATGATTTTATCGACGACTTTGTAAGGCACAGAGTCAAAAGCTAGTAAATCCCACTGACAAATGCCACATAGCTGGGAGGTCTGCTGTCTTTGCAGGGTGGCAGCTTGGATCCTGTGATAGTTAGGTTTTGTGTCCACTTGACATGTCAGGATTCTCAGTGGCTTGCCAGTTAATTCCCAGTAATCCCCCATGATGTGGCCTACCACAATGTGCTCAATTCTTAATGGAAGCTATTGTGAGCGATCAGTCAATTGTAAGAAGATTAGGGTGGAGTGCAACCCCCTCACTCAGGTCACAGCCCCGATGCAATAGAAAGGAAGGGTCCTCAAGAGTTGGCCTATTCCCGTAGAAGTGGACGCTGTAGAAAAACTTGTTTGCTTCTTGTTGGGTCTGGATCCTGCATCTGACTCATCCACCCCAGGTTCATTGGATGGGAGCCAACAGCCTGCCTTACTGCCTGCTGATTGTCGGATCCAACAGCATCCTGCCATCTGATTTCCTGGTCTTGGATTCATTGGTCACTCCGATCACAAACCTGACCTGCTGATCTTACATTCATCTATCTCTGCAGCAACCAGCTTGTGATCTTCCTGCATTCATGGAGTCTGGAAAGGTCTCCAGCTTACCATCTGACTTAGAGAGCTTGAACCTGTCTGGGCTTGAACTGGCCCATGTCAACGGTGCGAGCCATTTTCTTGATGTAAATTTTTCTTTATGTACATCTGTCACTGACACTGGTAGACAGATCCCAAACAAGGCTTTTTCGTCAGCGCATGCCAAACTCAACAAATCGAAACTCAAAATCCAAGCTTAAAAAATTTCCAAGAACAAATATATCTTGCTCAAAATGACATTTGGCAAACCACCTTCACAGAGTTCTTCCCCTCTTTACAAAAAAAAAAAAAAAAATACAATAAAGTCACCGAACGAGATGATGCCCCACGAGAATGAATGGAAGACTGAAAGACAAACAGCTGAGTGGTACAATCTTGGAGAAATTGACACCAATTATAAATGAAGTTGGAAGCAAAATGAAAATATAAAGGGGAACAAAAAAGACTGTTTGAGAGGGGGAAATGCAATCTATAAGCGATTACATTGTCCCACCCGATAACAAAATATTTATATATTAATATGAAGCAAGTGACTTACTGAGGACAAAATTACTCCAAAGGACTGCTATAGACCAAAATCCATATAAGACATAAAAGAAGTTGTCAAAGAGCTACTTTTGAAGAGGCCTGGGTCTGAGTGATGTTGTAGGAAAATTTCCATGTAATTTAACCTGTTTCAGAGTAAATTATTCTATCAAGCTACCACCACTCTAATATCAAAAACTTAACAAAACAAAAAAAAAACCCTTGCAGTAAATGTATGGACCGATTTTATTGACAAATAAAAGAAAACACGATAAATTATATGTTAGTAAATCTGTTTCAGCATTACAACCCATCTGCTACCACTGAGTCAATCCTGACTCATAACAACTGTGGCATTATAGTATCAAAAATAAAATACACTCAAAAAAGATTTATTAGAAAACAAAAATGTTTGTTAATATGAAAGCCATTATCTAATTAATAAGCAGAAGCAGCTTGTCATTTCAATAAATATCCCAAACTGTAAACCTCCGTAAGAGATGAAAATGTTTGGTTAGCTAGGTAATTATCAAGGAGCCCTGGCGGCCCAAGTGGTTTTCAAAGCTCCTGTTTTCAAAGGGACTCATGGACTTCAAAGGAACTCCGAGGTCCATGGTTTGTATTTGACTGATGTGGATGGTGGGAGTTCTAACCTGCTCAATGGAGCCTTGTGAAAAATGCCAGGTGAATTCCTTCTGCACAGATTATGGCCCCCCACCCTATGGAGTGGCTCTATCTGCAACATACGGGGACGCCACGGGTCAGAATCCACTTAAGACCACTGAATTCGTCTGCTTCTTTTTGCTTGTCTTAAATTATTTTAAGGAACCTCAGTTGTTGTTCTACCTAAGCTCACTGCCATTGAATTGATTCTGAGCCCTGGTGGCTTAGTGGATTATGAGTTGGATTCCTAACTGCAAGGTCAACAGTTCAATTCTGACAGTTCCTCCAAAGGGGGGGGGGGAGTGAGACTTTCTGCTCTCATAAAGATTTTTAGCCTCAGAAATGCTAAAGGACTATTTCACTCTGTCCTATAGGGTTTCTTTGAGTCAGAATCCATCCACATCAACTCAAGGGCAGTAAGTTTTTGTTTAGACAACAAACAGTAGACATATTCAAGGAATGATAAAGAAAACCTCTCTAAACAAATTGAATTTGTCAGACTTCATGGTAAAACCCCGATAGTTGTTCACTTAAGGAGAGCAAGAATAAACCCAAGAATCTGCTAAAATACAGGTTATTGAGCTGTGTAAACCCCGGGATATATACAAGCATGGTATCATATTCACCACCAGAAAGAACATTTAAAGATCAATCTTGAAGTGTGATGCTGTCTACAGTAGGATTATAGCTATAAACCTACAAAAAGAACAGTTGCTACGACTAGGTTTCAAATATACACATCGACTACTGAAGTCAATGATGACGGAACTAAAGAATTTTACCAACTTCATCTGAAATTGGTCAAACATGCAATCAAAATGATAAAGCAATTAACCAGAGTTGTTCCCTGTGGATAATTATAGGCAATTGGAATGTGAACATGTTAAACAAAGAGAAAGCCATGGTTGTTGGAAAATATGGCCTTGGTGATAGAAACTAAACAGGATAGCACATAATAGAACTTTGCAAGACCAACAACATATTTTTAAACATTTTATTAGGGGCTCATACAACTCTTATCACAATCCATACGTATACATACATCAATTGTATAAAGCACATCTGTACATTCAAAGCATTTGCTGTCCACTTAAGCCCTTGGCATCAGGTCCTCTTTTTGTCCCCTCCCTCCTTACTACCCCCTCCCTCATGAGCCCTTGATAATTTATAGATTATTATTTTGTCATATCTTGCCCTGTCCGGCGTCTCCCTTCACCCCCTTCTTTGTGACCAACAACATTTTCATTGCAAACAACTTTTAAAAAAATTTAAACAATATAAGCAGTGACTATACACCTGGACTTCACCAGATGAAATCCATAGGTATCAAACTGGCTACATCTCTGGAAAGGTAAGGACAATACAATCTGACAAAGCAAGACCAGCATTGATACTGGAACAGAGTATCAAGCGCTCATATGCAAGTTCAGGACGAAGCTGAAGAAGATTGAAACAAGTTCACAAGGTCCAGTATATGAACTTGAGTCTATTGTACCTAAACATAAAGACCATCTCAAGAACATCTTTGATACAGAACTCTAATGCCTGAAGAGCAGATCATTGTGGGGTGACATTGAGAACATCAGACATGAAGAAAACAAAAGGTCACTAAAAATACAAGAAAGAAAACACCAGCATGGACGTTGGAAGAAACGAAAACTTGCCGTTGCGCACAGTAGCTAAAGCACATGGAAGAAATGAAATGAAAAGGCTGAACGGAAAATTTCAAGAGGGAACTCAAGGAGACAAAGTATTCGATGAAATGTGAAAGGACCTGGAGTTAGAAAACCCAACGGCAAGAACATTCTCAATTTCTGAAGCTGAAAGAACAGAAGAAAAATGCAAGCCTAGAGTAGAAATATTTAAGTATTATAGGGGCAAAATATTGAATAATGCTGGAAATACAGAAAGAAGATGGAAGAATGAAACAGGGATATCATTGCTCATGTCAGATGGATCTTGGCTAAAAACAGAGAATATCAGAAAGATGTCTACTTCTGCTTTATTGACTATGCAAAGGTATTCAGCCATTTTGATAACAACCAACTACGGATAACATTGGGAAGATGGGGAGCATAGGGAATCTAGAACAATTCGCACTGTGTTCGCGTACAGCCTGTACACAGACAAAGAGGCAGTTTCTGTGCAAACAAAGGCATATTGTGTAGTTTTAAAAGTCAATCTGGAGGTTAAGAAGGGGAAACACAGACACCCTTAGCATGGCTGAGTTGGTCATGTCCTGTGCGTCCCTGGAAATAGAATCCTCAAATTACCTCGAACTGGAACAGAATTACCATATATACTCATGTATAAGCCGAGTTTTTCAGCACATTTCTAATGCAGTTTTGTGGTAAAGTTTGGGGCCTCGGCTGATATTTGGATCGGCTTAGACTCGAGTATATATGGTACTTAGAAAAGGAATTGGGCGAGGAGAGTTTCTTCCTCACACTGGTTCCAGTTAAAGAGGAACCTAATGGAGAGCAACCAAGTGAACAAAGTGCTCTTCTACCACCAGTCAAACCGAGGAAATCTAGGAAAAGAAATAGGAGTTCATCTTCCTCAAACAAGCGAACAAGCCAAAGTGCGCCAAAAAAATAGTACAAAACCAGACCTTCCTTCACCAACTATTTTGCCTCTGGTTACTGAGGTTCATTGGAACACTTTGCCAAAATGGTGCCAGCAAGTCCATTTGAGCACCAATGGGTGGAAAGTGGAAGTTTATCTACGGCTCCAGCAGAGTGTTGATCCTGCCCCCAAAGAGGACAGTCCTGACACACCATGGGAAGCCAAGAGACAGGCAAGAGCCAGGAACCAAGGCTTGAGGATAAGGAGGCAGGAGCTCCAGAGACAGAAGTCCCCAACATTGTTGAAGTGGCCTCTCCAGCATCCTGGGCAAGAATTTCCTCCAAAGCATGGTGAACTCACATCACCTTCACTGTCCAGTTGAGGCTCTTGGGTTACCAGGCTTCGGCAGCAGATGGTGAGTGGTCCACAGCAAAACTCTCCCTGCAGAAACAGGAGTGGGCCGCCTGAGTTCCACTCCCATCACACTTGGGTGCCAAGCATTCCCGGGAAGATGCTCTCTCATTTCCTCTTATCTGCTTACATCTTCCCATCCCTGGACGTAGAAGATCCTATGTTGCAATGTGGAATAATGAAAACATGGACCACCCTGGTGAAGGCGAAGTAGACTGATGTGAACCCCAAATCGCATTCCCTTTGGCTGGGCAATATGTCAGTAAGTGCCCGTGCCTTAGCTGACGTGCATCTCGGTGACTGCTGTACGCTGACTGGCCTGTCCGTAGTGCAATGTGAGGCCTGAGGTCTGGCAAAGAGTGACTGACTCCCTGTATTGCTGTTCATGGGTTGGGATAAAGAAGCGACTTTCCCATTAACCCCAATGAAGATGTTCCTCTAACTATGGCACTTCATTAAAGTATTTGCTATTTCCCCCCCAAAATTAAAACGTCAATGTGTGTGCTGAGCTGCACTATATAAAGAAGGACTCAAGAGTGGAGGAAGGTTCATGAACCATCGTCCATATGCAGTTGAACACAACCTTGCTTGCTGAAATCAAAGAGGAACTAAACACTTACTGAGGAGGATGGAAAGACTGCTCCCTTCTGTATGGATTACAATTCAATGTAAAGAAAACAACTATAGAGCTCAACCAGTAGATGACATCATGATACATGGATGAAAGACTATGTTGTCAAGCATTTCATTTTACTTGGCTCCACAGTCCACATTCAGAAAAGCAGCAGTCAAAAAAATCAAACAACATATTGCATTGGGCAAAACTGGCGAACAAGATCTATTTAAAGTGTTGAAGAACAAATATGTCACTTTGAGAACTAAGATGTATCTGACTCAAACCATGACATTTTCTCTTTTTTTGTTCCAACAGTTTTATTGGAATGTAATTTACATATCATAATTCAATAGTTTAATCTTTCAATCATATCAAGAGAATAATACAATCACCCCACCTTAAATTTTAGATCACCTCCCATGGTTAAAACACCTTTAAGATGAATCATGCGATCACAATCAGTTCTAGTGCTCCCTTCCCCTTACTTCTTCATTATTTACTCCCCAAATCCCCTTCCCCTCCCTACTGACCCTCCAGCCCCTGAATAACCTACATCCCCTTGTATCAGTTATTATCATTATGCCTCAACTCCACCTGTGCTTCACAACTGGGAGACCCAACAGAAAACAAGAACAAACAAAATTATGCCAAAGAGGTAAGGTTAAAAGCATAACAGTATACAGACAAAAGTACAAATAATGTGTAAGAAGGAAGAGACCCCCAGCAACATTCAAAAAGCCAAGGGAGAAATTCCATGGAACCAGTAAGAGATACTTGCACCCAAAACAGATTCAGGTCGCATCTATTGGATGACCAACCAGTCAAGTATTGAGTTTGATCCTGCATAATCAGAAATACAATGGTTTCTGCCTGATAGTAAGTCTGTTAGAGACTCTTGCCTGTGGCGAGAGCAGATCTGCCAGTGGCTCAGTCTGACTAGATACCCTGCAGATGAGTTTTGGGCTTCCACCATCCCCCATAGTGCTCCACAAATTGGGTGTTCATCATTTCTGCTCTGATGCTATTCTCTTCACCATATTTGAATTTTTCAATTGTCATCTTTGGATCACACAAGCTGGTGTGCTTCTTCCATGTGGGTTTAGTTGACTCCTCGATGGCTGCTTATTTAAATACGAGTCTTTAAGACCCTATTCTGATTGAAAGGCAATTGATAGCCGGGCACCATCTGTTTTCTTCACCACACCTTGCTTTAGTACTCTATCTTCAGCGATCATTTCATGAAGGTGAGTATCAAGCAGGGCCATGATATAAGAACCGATTGTTCTTAAGTTGGAGCTAGGATTTAGTGCAAGCCCAAACCTCATTCCTGGATCTGACTTTTTTTTTTAACTTGCTGCAACTTGGGAGCCAATACAGATGTCATATCATCCTATAGTTCAATCATGTCTAACATAGCTACATACTTTCTTCCATAATCATACATGTTTTCCAAAACTTGCTTTTACTTCCTGAACTTCTTGATGTCATCTCCCTCTTATCTTCCCCACCCATCCATCTCCCTCTTCCCCTCAAACCTTGCTATATTTTCTTTCCAAGTAGGCTCAACATCCCTGGGTTTCATTTAGCGAAAAATAAAGAAACAAATAACACATCTTCAAGAGGGTGATCCCCAATAGCGATGCATCTCTGAAGTACACCTTACTATAAACAAGCATATGCAGAATATAACAGAGTGGCTAACACAGGATTGCCGGGGTAATACGTATCTTAATTCAGCATGCTGGGTAATAATGTACCAAGACCTTGTTCATCAACCAACAGTACACCACACTTGGTACTGCTGTCTTCTCCTATCTCAGACACTCTGTGTTTTCTGTCTTAAATCCTCAGCTTACAAGTGTGTCTGGGGTAGAGTCCAGTTCATCCAATGGAGTTCCCATTTGGGGTCTCACTGCTGCAGCCTCTGGAACATGATATGCACCCTGAAGATCCAGGATTCAGTGTCCCAGTATCTTGCAGCACCTGGCCTGATTTCCTGGGCTACCCCCAGATGTCTTGGGTCAATTCTGAACTCCTGCTGCAATACCACTGAAGACCCTTCCTATCTAATGATCTCAAGAGCATCCTTAGTCTCTCTTTCCCCCACCTAGCGGTCAGTCCTCCCTCCCCTCCCCTCAACAGATATGCACCTACGTTCACCCAAACTTGACCATTCCTCTCCCCTTTCCTGATCTGCCCCTCCCATCAGTAAGCCTCATCCTTCTGACAGGACTTCCTCTCTGAGGGACCTCATCCCAAATCCAAATGACTACCACACAGCAGACAGCATTTCCCCCTCTCCTCCGACTGTTTGATCCCCACTGTTAGGAGGCACCCTCTAACTAAGTGACCTACACTACACTTATCTGGTGTGTGATTCATTGGCACTAGTCCAGCTCTTTAGCAGGCTATCTGGTCCCCAGCCAGAAGACTGAATGGCCTGCAAGCTTGAGCTTGTGTCTGTTCTGCTGCTTGTTCCTTCCTCAGTGGACTCCTATAGTATTTTTCCTTTTGTGCTTGACTAACTGCACTCAGCATAATGTCTTCCAGATCCAGCCATGAGTTGAGTGTTTTGTCACTATTTTTCAGGGGTGTGTAGTATTCCCTTGCGTGTATGTACCAGAACTTTTTTAATCCACTCTTCTATGATGGGAATTTAGGCTGTTTCCAGCTTCTTGCTATTGTGAACTGTGCTGCGATGAACATGGGGGCGCAAATGTCTGTTTGTGATCTGTTTATTTCTTTCGGGTCTATGCCCAGGAATGTTATTGCTGGGTCATCTGGTAGCTCAATTTCCATCTGTTTTCGGTGTCGCCATATCACCTTCTACAGTGGTCTATGTGTTTACAAGTCTGTCATCAGTGGACAAGAGTGAAGCCATAGCATTTTCAACAGTGTCACATTTATGTAAAAGTTGGACAATGAATAAGGAACACTACAGAACATTCGATTCATTTGAATGATGGGGTTAATGAATAATATCGAAAACACCATAAACTGCCATAAAAACAAACAAATGTATCTGGGAAGTACAGCCAGAATTATCCTTAGAAGAGAGATGGCATGCTTTCATCTCACATATTTTGGACGTTTTCAGGAGAGATGAATCCTTGAAAAAGGACATCTTATTGGTAGTGTAGAAGGTCAGTGAACAGAGGAGGACCCTCAATGAGCTGGATGGACACAATGGTCAATGGCGCAGCAACGGGCTCTAGCATAATAACCATTGGAAGAACGGCACAGGATCAGGCAGTGAGCCTTTCCTTGCACATAGTGTTGCCATGACTCAGAATGGATTTGGCGGAACCTAACAACAACAGTATGGGGAATGACTAATTGAAGAGGACTACTGTTGCCTTCTTTGTAAAAAAAAATAAATAAAAAGAACATTTGAAAATTCATCCTAAAGTACAGCACTGTCACTGATAGGATAATAGCGAAAATTCCTGCAAGGAAGACTCATTAGTAGTAATAGTATTAAATTTAAGGAGTCCCGATGGCATTGTGGGTTATGTGTTGGGCTTCTCTAACTGCAAGGTCAGCAGTTTGAAACCACCAGAGAGATGAGGCTTTCTACTCCCATAAGGAGTTAGAATCTCCAAAACCCACAGCAGGCAATTCTACTCTACCCTATAGGGTTGCTATGAGTTGGGATTAACTCAAAGACCGTGAATTTTTCAAAATTATTGTTAAGTATATACCAACTACTAACACCAAAAGTGATGACACTGAAAATGCTTATCAAGGTTTTCCATCTGAATTATTCAGAAAAATGTATGGATACTTATCGATCATTGGAATTCAGGGTTGAAAATGAAAAGGAATCAGCTGTTGGGAAATGTGGCTTTGGCAATTAAAATGATACCAGAAATTGGACGATAGACTCTTGCAAGGTCAACGACCTATTCATCGGAGCATTTTTCTTCAACAACACAAATGATGTCTATACACACGGACCTACGCATGACATCTGTGAAAAGAGATGATAGAGAGGCTCAATGTCATCCATTAGAACAAGACTAGTGGCCAGCTGGGGAAGAGACTACCAGTTGCTCATATAGAAGCTGTAGAGAATGAAAGCAAGTCCACTAGAGTCAAGTACCGCCTTGAGAATATCCCATCTTAATGTACAGAGCATCTCACGAAGATATTTGACACATTGAACACTAAAGACCAAAGTTAGTGAGAACGCTAGCTGACCGACCCTCTACAAGACATTTTTCAATTTTTTTATTGAGGAAAGAATAATTTCAAAATAGACATGGTAGACATCCATGAAAGGCACTCAGCATTCCAGCTTTCAGGGGACTGTACAGCTTCTCAAAGATAAACCATGGATTGGTGTGCGCAGGCGCTTGGCAGAGGGGGAGCATGGCAAAAATGACAAAGAATTGGTTCAACTACAAAACTGAGCATTATCAGCAAACTCATTTAGTGCCCTCTGAGGTTGTCACCTCTTCAGGGTCCTTTAACAAAACATTTTGTCAGGGTCTAATTTTCCATTACACTTTCAGTCTATCTCCTTGTTTCAACAAATTCCATCTCTACTTAAATGACAGATTTACAAAGGGCTAATAGAAATAGTAAAAATTTTGCACTCACTCACTCACACACTCTCTCTCTCAAAAAAAAGAAATAGTAAAAATTTCTAGAGTGAAACCTTGGCCATGGGACTCAGCTCCCAATTATTTACAGACTCTAACTTCATTTCCTATGAACAGATTCATTCCTGTCCTCCTCCTAACCATGGTGTCCTCAGAGGTCAGCTGGACAAACATTCTTTTTATTCTAATTTTCAATGTTCCACCACATTCGTGAACTTACTGGAAGAAAAGGGAAAGGTACCTGCACAGATCCTATATTCTTGCATAGATTCTCACTTTCCCTCCCACACCCATTCAGCTTGCATGTTTATCCATGCATCTACTTGTAGATTATTGTTTTTGCAGGATTGTAGTTATAACAGTATTTCTCTTTAACTCTTACACTCCCCTTTCTGTCTTCCCCTCCTACCATCATTTTTTTTGCCAACCTTCCTCCTATCGTATGTTTTCTTCCCCTTAACCCACATTAGCATGTGTCTGCCCTCTGGTCATTCATTTACCTTTCTTTACCCTCTCACCTTTGATAAGATCAAAGAATATTTCCTTAGTGTGAAGACTTTTTATTGAATTTTTACAATGTGGTCTCACAATATTTGTCCTTTTGTGATTGACTAATTTCATTCAGTGTAATGTCTTCCCAGATCAATCACGTTAAAGATGTTTCATAGATTCATCATTATCCTTTAATGCCAGGTAGTAACCCATTGTGTGCATATACCATATCGTCCATTCCTCCATTCATGAACACTTAGGATACTTCTATTTTTCTTCCACTGTGCATAGTGCTATGATGAACATGGGTGTATGTATCTACTTATTCACGGCAAAGTGCTTCTTTCTAACAGAGACAACTAAATGCATTATAAAAGTTAGAAATCTTAATTTTTGCCTTTTTTGTTTTTCAGCTAATACAACATTGTGGTGGTTACATAATTTGCTGTCAATTTGAGATTTAAGAGTGAAGGGGTGGCATTTATCCTGTCAATTGTGTGGCAGCTTGATGGCCTCATTTGGAGCTGCTAAGGAGATAAATAGTTCCCTGGGGGGAGGGGGAACTCACTCACTCCCTGTGAGACATTGCTTATGGAACGACACTGATGCAGCCAGAGCCCGGAGCAGGAGGAGCCATGTGGAGACCCATCCCAGAGCTGAGATGCTTCTACTGCCACTGGATCCACAAGACTTTCCACCCATTGGCCTGTGATCTTCCTGCATTTGGTGTCATTGCATGTGCTTCATATGTCTGAAGAGGAATTTATAGATTGGTATCGGACTTATGGACTTGATCTGAACGGGATTGGAATGTTTTCTTAATATACAATTATTATTTGATATACAACTCTCTTACACACATATGCATGTTTATGAATTTGTTTCTCTAGTCTACCTGACAAAAGACAGAATGAATTTTTAGAAAGCAATAATGAAAACTTTAATCAAAATTGGAGTTTTCTACTTAGGTGTAAATCACTCTATTCAGTAATATTTCCCCCCTCTAAGGTCTACTACTCAACAGATAGCATACATGAAGAAAGTAAAAGGTTATTAAAAGGACAGGAAAGAAATAAAATAGCAAAAACAGATGTCAGAAGAAACTCTGAAACTTTTTTTTTGAACATTGAGTAGCTAAAATGAATCGAATAAATGGTGAAGTAAAAGACCGGAACAGGAGATTCCAAACATAGCTCAAGAAGATAAAGTAAAATATTACAATAAAATCTACAAAACCTGGTGTTAGAAAAGCAAAAGGGAAGATCATGCTCAGGATTTCTCAAACTGAAAAAACTCAAGAAAGATCCAAGCCTCAAGTTGAGATACTGGAGGATTCTATGAGCAAAATATTGATGTAGAAAGCATAAAAAGGAGAGGAAAGGCAGTGATAGCTCAATTAAAAACAAACAAAAAAGCCACACAAAAAACCAAAACAGAAAATAACAAATGCTGGAAAGAATACAGAGAGATTAGAACTCATATACTTCTGTCGGGTTTGTAAATGTACAACCATGTTAGGAATATATCTGTTGATTTTAGGTGTCGTGGTACTGAGGTGTCATATGGTACTGCTTACAACCGGGAATAGAAATCCCATATAACCCAGAAAGGCCTCTGTTTGGTATATACCCCAAAGAAATAAGAAACACAACATGAATAGACATATGCTCTTCCTTGTTCATCGAAGCACAGTAAACAACAATGGCAAGAGCCTGGAAACAGCCCAAAACATCCATCAGTAGAAAAACTGTATGGGCAAAGAAACTCTCATGCAAACTCATAATGGGATGCCATGCCTCCCTAAAACAACAGTGATGAAACCACAAAACACTCTATGATATGGACGGACCTGGATACCATTATGCTGAGCAAAGTCAGTCAATCACAAAAGGACAATAATTGTATGAGAAAATTACTATAAGAGTAAGTATAAAAACAAAGGCAAGAGTCTGTTCTCAGGTTATGTGATATCATCTGGTCTCGTCAGCAACACGTCTGCCTAATAATATTCATCATCCATATATCACCCCTTTATTTGTACATCTTAAAAACCACTTTGATGGAGGAGGTCTCGCCTCACTTGGGGTCAGTTTCTCATGTTGTGGGTAGAGAGGGAGGAGAACAAACAGCTCTTGCCAAAGTACGTTGTTCTATGGACACCTCAAATCAACACATATTCCTACAAGGATGCTCAGAGAACAGAGGTCATTCAGACCAGAAGTGGAGATGGCGGGTGAGGGCGCATGTATGTCTCAGAGAAAGTGTTTTCACTTCTGTTGGTGGGTCAACCTAGTAGGGCAACTTGCCATTGGGAAAAATGCTGAACGTTATTAACATAGAATCCCCATGGAAGAATACATACCGTATTATGTTCCCAATTGAAGACTTTGGACAGAGTTTCTCTCCGGGCCTTGGTGACCCAGGCCAAGTGTTATAGGCAACTGGGACTTTAGACTCTCCATTTGAGATGCGTAACATCAACCATAGGCCACACCAGAAGGAGCCAACTTGGAAACGACACTAATCGAAATGGACTTTACCTTAAACACACCTTTGGCAGATGAAAGGAACTGAAATCTACCCTTGACCGTAAGGTTGAAATGCCCTAGTATAAGAAGGAGATGATGGCTAGTATCCCAGGTTACGAATTTGGAAGTCATCAAGCTTCGGTTTACATCTCTTGCTTTGAGGGTGCTCAACAAATGGCAACTTCAAAACAACACGTATGTGCTATTTTCCTCTCTCTTTTTGACTTTTCTTTTAAAAATCATTTTATTGGGGGCTCATACAACTCTTATCACAATCTATACATCCATGCATTGTGTCAAGCACATTTGTACATTTGTTACGATCATCATTCTCAAAACATTTGCTTCATACTTGAGCCTCTGGTATCAGCTCCTCATTTCCCCGCCTCCCTCCCCACTGCCCCTTTCTCATGAACCCTTGATAATTTAAAAATTATTATTTCATCATATCTTCCACTCTGTTGTTCATCCCCCCAGGGAGGAGGTTATATGTAGATCCTGTAATCGGTTCCCCCTTTCCACCCCACCCTCCCTCCACCCTCCTGATATTGCCACTCTCAGGACTGGTCCTGAAGGGATCATCTGTCCTGGATTCCCTATGTTTCCAGTTTCTATCTGTACCAGTATACATCCTCTGGTCTAGCCAGATTTGTAAGGTAGAACTGGGATCATGATAGTTGGGGGTGGTGAGGAAGCATTTAGGAACTAGAGGAAAGTTGTATGTTTCATCGTTGCTACCCTGCACCCTGACTGGCTCATCTCATCCCGGCGACCCTTCTGTAAGGGGTTGTCCTGTTGCCCACAGATGGGTCTTGGGTCCCCACTCTGCACTCACTCTCATTTACAATGATTTGAGTTTTGGTTCTTTGATGCCTGATACCTGATCCCTTTGACACCTGGTGATCACACAGACTGGTGTGCTTCTTCCATGTGGGCTTTGTTGCTTCTGAGCTAGATGGCTACTTGTTTACCTTGAAGCCTTTAAGACCCCAGAGGCTATATCTTTTGATAGCCGGGCACCATCAGCTTTCTTCACCACATTTATTTATACACTCATTTGTCTTCAGTGATCGTATCGGGGAGGTGAGCACACATGTTATGATATTTTGTTCTTTGATGCCTGATAACTGATCCCTTCAGCACCTCATGATCACACAGGCTGGTGTGCTTCTTCCATGTGGGCTTTGTTTCTTCTGAGCTAGATGGCCACTTGTTTATCTTTAAGCCTTTAAGACCCCTGAACTAACTACAGGCTTTTCTTTGTTGTTTTGTCATTGGCTTGTTGTTTTTGCTTTGTTTTCTTTTGTTGCTTTGTTTTGCTCTGTCTTGTTTTTGTGCATGTTATTATCTCTGCAGGTCTGTCTAAATAAGATAGGCTGGATGAATAATCTGGAGGAAAAAACAATGAGACCGATGATTCCGGGGGGATGTAGGAGAGGAGGAGGTGGGAGGAAAGGAAGTGGGGTTAACAAACCCAGGGACAAGAGAACAACAAGTGATCCAAATCGGTGGTAATGAGAGTATGGGAGGTCTGGTAAGGCATGATCAAGGGTAATGTAACAAAGAGGAATTACAGAAACCTAAATGAAGACTTAGCATGATAGTGGGACAAGAGAAAAGTAAAAGGAAATAGAGGAAAGAACTAAGAGGCAAAGGGCATTTATAGAGGTCTAAATAAAGGCATGCACATAGGCAAGTATATTTATATATGAGGATGGGGAAATAGATCTGTGTGCACATATTTATAGGTTTAGCATTAAGGTAGCTGATGGACATTGGGCCTCCACTCAAGTACTCCCTCTATGCAAGAATATTTTGTTCTATTAAACTGGCATTCAATGATGCTCACCTTCCCAACAAGATCACTGAAGACAATTGGATGCATAAGCAAGTGTGGTGAAGAAAGCGGATGGTGCCCTGGTATAAAAAGATAGTGTCTGGAGTCTCTGACTTTTTATTAAATGTTTTATTCCAGCAGACATAGGTCTGCTTTGTGAATGAGCATTAGTAAAAGTCTTTTGATATCTCTCAATTCTCATTGTTTGTGTAAATAATGTCTGGTTCCTAAAGTTTTAATCTGTACAAGTCAACAATCCATGTATTTTAGTGTCAAATGCCATCCTATACATGTATACTTTCCTTTTCCCAACTATATTTTTAATTCTTTTAAAATGATTTATAATGTTCCAAATAAAATAAGAAAACTGTCTCTAAAGTGAACCAGGGACATATATAAACCATATGTACATGAATGGATTTTGAGCTTACACTTAATTATTGCCCTAATCTAAGAACAATTAGTTTTTAAAAATAGCTTAATTGTGGTTGTTAGTATGTTATTGTAGAGTTTGATAGCTTTGTTGACATATATTGTGCTTATAATTAAAATTTTAAAACTGGAACAGATTTACAATGGGCCCAAAGCAAGATAAAATGATACAGCGCTACATTTTAACCTAACTACAACTATAAGAACCCACTTCACAATACTCTGTGTTTGCTAGTAAGGATATTCACATGCAAGGACTTGAGGCAGAGAAGAGGTGCCAGAGGGTTAATCCAGGTGAGGACCCTGCAAATAGATTTCGGGCTCCACTGTCATACTTCGCTTTCTGAGCACCAAGTATCCAAAATTTAAGCTCTAACTCTATTCCCTTCTTGGAATTTGGATTTTATTGCTTATGATGTTATTGTTGTTAGGTGTCATCGAGTCAGTTCCTACTCATAACCACCCTCTGTGCAACAGAGCAAAACACCACCTGGTTCGGGCTCTCCTCACAAAGGTTCTTCTTTTTAGGCCCATTATTTCAGCCACTGTGTCAATCCATCTTGTCGAGAGCCTGCCTCTTTTTTGTTGCCCCTCCACTTTACCAAGCATGATGTCCTTCTCCAGGGACTGGTCTCTCCTGACAACATGTCCGAAGTACATAAGATGAAGTCTTGCCATTCTTGTCTGTAAGGAGCATTCTCTCTGTAATTCTTCCAAGACAGATGTGTTGGTTCTTTTGACAGTACTTTAAATACTCTTCACTAGCAACATCGTTCAAATGTATCAATTCTTCCATGGTCTTCCTTATTCAATGTCCAACTTTCACACACTTATGAGGCGATTGAAAATACTATGGCTTGAATCAGGCTCACCTCAGTCCCCAAAGTAACATCCATGCTTTTCAACACTTGACAGATTTTGTGTAGCAGATTTATGTTATGTAATGCATCCTTTGATCTCTTAACTACTGCTTCCTTGAGTCTTGATTGTGGATCCAAGCAAGATGTGAATCCTCAATAACTTGACCCTTTTCTCCATGTATATTCACGCATATTACCTATTGGTCCAGTTATGAGGATTTTGGTCTTTTTCAAATTGAGCTGTCATCCATACTGAAGGCTGCAATCCTTGATCTTCATCAGCAAGTGCTTCAAGTCCTCCTCACTTTCAGCAAGTAAGGTTGTGGATCTGCATATTGCAAGTTGTTAATAAACTTCCTCCATTCCCAATGCTCCGTTATTCTTCATATAATCCAGCTTCTCTGAGGATTTGCTTCTCATACAGACAGTAAATATGATAAGAGGATGCACACCTTTCTTGATTTAAAACCATGTAATATCCCCTTGTTCTGTTTGAACAGCTACTTCCTGATCCATGTATAGGTTCCCCTGGAGCACAATGAAGTGTTCTAAAATTCCCATTTTTCCCAAAGCTATCCATGGTGTGTTATGATCCACACAGTTGAATGCCTTTGCATAGTCCATGAAACACAACTAAATTTCTGATATTCTCTTCTGTCAGCCGTGATCCATCTGATGTCAGAAATCATATGCCTTGTTCAACATCCTCTTCTGAATCTGGCCTGCACCTCTTTCAGCTTCCTGTCCATCTATTGCTGCAACCGTTTTTGGATGAAATGGTGGAATGCCGACGAGTTCTTTTTGGTACAGCAGCTCTGTGTATTCCTTCCATCTTCTTTTGATGTTTTCTGTATCATTCAATAATTTTCCCATTAGAATCTTTCAAGATTGCAACTCGAAGCTTGAGTTTTTTTTCCTTGAGTTCTTTCAGTGTAAGTTATGCTAACCATGTTCTTCCTTTTGGGGTTTCTAACTCTGGATCTTTGCACACTTCATTATGATATTTTACTCTGTCTTTTGGAGCTGCCCTTTATTTTTTTCTCTCAGCTTTCTGACTTCATCATTTCTTCTATCTGCCTTAGTTGCTGTACGGTTAGGAGCAATTCTTTAAATTAACCTAAGTCTCATTTCTCTAATTGTAAAATGGTGTTGAGTTTTCTAGGCCCTGGACCATTCATAACATTACTGAGAAAAAACATGATGTCAGATGTGAAAACCCCCTCTGTCAACTGCTGAGTTACTATGTTTATCTTGTCACCTTATCCTAACTTAGGTGGTATCATAGCATAGTGGCTAAGAGCAGAGGCCATGGTGAGAAAACCAGATAAATTGCCGTTGAGAATGTTTTGATGGTCTTGACTTATGGTGACCCCACAGGGTTACTCTGGTGAGAGGCTTCATGATGTTACTTGCAATGCAGGTGTGTAGCTTGGATCAACCCAGCCAATTTACTCACCTCCAAGTTAGCAGACAGAAAAGGAGTTTCTTAGAAGGTGACACCAGTAAGAAGCCTACCAGTTATGCAGGCAGTCTTAGTGGTATTCTGTATGAAACCGGAATTCACATAGCACGTATTCTTTCATTTGGAAGTCACACTTTGAAGACTCGTGGACTGATATTTTATGTTAACTCAGTTTTCAGGTTAACTAAGGAAAATCATTGCTGATCATGAGCAAACAAACAAAACAATAAAGCTTTTTAGTTTGGGGCCTAGTTTACCACCTAGGTAGCAGGGCCTGTCTCTGAATCACTAAACAGTCAGATAAATGAGAGCAGGCTCTCGAAGTGCTCTGGCCCTTCTAGAAAACATCCACATCCAAACTGTTTGTCTTTGAGCAATGTACCAAAGGTGACCAGATTTTAACATTGGTAAAGCGGGACACCGTTGATAAAACTCATATCCTGGTGAAATAGCCACATGGCAGCCGAAACCCGTATACCCTAGCTTGTCGTGCATTCTTTCCAAAAATCAGGACTTTTTAAAAACACTGAGGGACGCAGGAAAAATTGTAAAAAGCGGGACATCTGAAAAATCTCATAGAGACTGCATAGAGTAAAGTACCTTAGACTACCTTCATTCAGTAAGGGGAAGTTCTTATGACCACATTAGTAAAATGACTCGGATTACAAAGACTATGAGTCTTGGGATGGTTGTGATACGTCTTCATTCCTTTAATTTTGTCATTTACCAGATATGTGTCCTTGGGCAGGTCATTTAACCTTATGGTACCTTCATTTCCCCCATAATTTATAAGGTAATAGCAACAGTACTTAACTTATAGGGCTGTTACAAAGATCAAATTAATTAAGCATGCATGCTGCTTACAGTGGTGCCTGACATATAATCACTGATCAATAGTTTTCATTGTTTTATTATCATAATTATCTTTGGGCTATACTCCTGTCTTACCCCAAGGTTGGAGAACATGGCTTAGACCTAAACCAATCAGCTTTTGGATCCCCTTGTTGATAGTGATTGGTTCAGTGATGAACACTTGACCTCAGCAGAGCCAATGCAATGCTATGAAACTTTTGCTTCCTGGGAAAGAAACTCATATTATTCTTCTGGATTTAAATTTAAAAGAACATAGCCCTGAAAACTGCTATTAGCCATCTTGTATCCATTAGTCTCCCATCCATTACTGTGGAATGAAGTCAACAGAAAGGAGGCAGGGAAGAAAATGGTTAAAGGAATGGGGTCCATGGAAATTGGACCCCAGAACCAAATAATACCTTGTTATGTGAACCAAAAAAAGCTATTCTCTCTCTCTCTCTCTCTCTCTCTCTCTCTCTCTCTCTCTCTCTCTCTCTCTCTCTCTCTCTCTCTCTCTTTCTCTTTCCCCTCCCTCATGCCCTCACTTTCTCCATAAGTCAATTAAAATTGAGTTTTCTGTCATTTTCAAATGAATGAACTCTAACGGACACAACAGTATTATTGTACTATGATGACTTTAGGCAAAATGTCCCCCAATTCCCCAGAACAGATTGAGTCTGGCTGCTGACATAACGTCTGTCCCTAGCACACTTTTCATCCTCACATAGTGTAGTCACACAATTATGAGTGGCATTCTTTTATTAGCGTGATGGACATTTAAAGGGTGAAAACAACACTGCCCTTTTCAAAGTTTTGTTGAGAGCCGGAGATGGAAGACAAGTCAGAAATGTCAAGCCCATAACTTTCAAGCAGCAGCCCTGGGCTGGAATGGAGATCAGCCAGAAACCATCATTTCACATTTCAAAAGGTTACCATTAGGAAAGGATTCTTTAACTATGAACCCAGACGGAAAGAGGGAAGACAGATGGAGGGCCTGCAATGATAGCTACTCACTTGCATTCCACAACCCAATAAACCCTCTCCATGGCCAATGGGGTCGGGAGCCCCCTCCTGCTTTCATGTTGACTCTAACATTAGCAATCTGTCACAGAGAGCCTTCTTGAAACATCTTTCATAAGTTGCCTATCCTAGAATTCGCAGAGGTTGAATGTACATGGTGGACTGTTTTCTGGATATATATATATATATATATATAAATATAAATATATATAAATAAATAAATAATTAGACAAGAAATTCCTTATGACTTCTGGCCTACAGATCCAATTATCCTCTCTATACCACCACATAAGAGTTAGAAAGGACACTTCCAATTCTACATACTCAAAATGAACTCATTATTTCTCCTTAGAAAATTTCCATTATGAAAAGATATCACTGTCCATCCAACAGTTAAAATAAACAACCTGGCGACGCCCCGATTTTGTAACGGATTGCAGATTAGACTGTTAGCTGGACTCCTAAGCAAGGTCAGCAGCCTGACATTACCAGTCACTCCATGGGCAACACTGAGGCTTCCTACTCTCTAAGATTCACAGTCTTGGAAACCTCCAGGGCAGTTACATAATTTCATGTCAACTTGAAGGTATGAATGTAGGGGTGAGTTATGCTAGCTAGTTTCTTTTGTGTCAACAGGGCTCCCATAGGAACATGTGGGTGGAATTTAGCTTGTCCATCAGGCTGCAGCTTTATTGGAAGGCTGCCAAGATAAACGAATCTCCAAGGCCTCTTCCTCTTTCTCCTCGAAGGCAGAACCACACTCTCTCACTGCTTCCCCTTCCTGTTGACAAGCCACCTGAAATCATGTGGAAATCTGCCGCAGTCCTGAAGATGCTTCCGCCACCACTAGGTCCATAAGACTCTGCACTCACTGCCCTGCAAGCTGCCTGCATTTTGCACCATTGCATGTGCTGAGTCTGAAGAGGGATTTGTGGACTAGTATCAGAGTTATGGGCTAGTATCGGACTTGATTTGAACAGGGCTGGGATGTTTCTTTAATATACAATAACTCTTTGATACAAAGCACTTTCATATATATATGTATATCTGGATTTGTGTATGTGGTCAACCCAGCCTACACATCTACTCCGTCAGATACGGTCACTACGAGTCAGCATCGACTCAATGGCAGTGAGTTCTTTCATTACCCTTCACACTCAAAATCGAGCAATTCTAATTCTACTGATTCCAACTTTTATCATTATAATCTCCCTACAATGAGCATTCATTCTTGTTCCTAGGTCATTACATTGGCCTCCAGAATGGCTTTTAAATATCCCCTGTCCACTATCCAGTCCACTCTCTCTCCTGTAGGCAGGATGGACTTCAAAACATAATATCTAACCATGTCATACTGTTAAGCTTCTATCTTAAAGCTTCCAAAGTATCCTCCTTGCCCCAGGATAAAGTCCACTTTACTGACATGTGTTTCAACTATGCTTATGACTATTGCCGACTTCTCCCATTGCAAATCTTGTCACTGTCTGCCCATTCTCTCGGCAATTTGCACCTTGGTCTATTCCTCACTAAATGTTTGGCTTCTCTGTTAAAGTACATTGTCTCTAACCTTCAGACTAGAGCTATGCTGTTCCTGCTTCCTAGCACACTTCCCATCTCTCAAACTTGGCAGTTCTCACCTGTGGGTCACGACCCCTTTGGTAGTCAAACAACCCTTTCACAGGGGTCACCCAATTCCTAAGAGTAGCAAAATTACACTGATGAAGCAGCAAGGAAAATCATTTTATGGTTGGCAGGGTCACCACAACATGAGGAACTGTTGAAAGGGTCACGGCCTGAGGAAGGCTGAGAACCACTGTTCTAATGCCCGTTCGCCCTTCAGGTCTAATCAGATTTGTGTGTTTTGTTGTTGTTGTTGTTTGGATGATTTTCTTAGTCCAGGAAAGTAGTTCGGTGGTTACGTGGGAAGGTCAGGGAGTCCGATATTTTAGTCTAAAAGACATATAGTACAAATTGTGACTACGGCAAATAGGATGGCTAACTGCCCTCACTAAATACCAACAGCACTGCCCCCAACTCCATTCATGATAGTATATATATTACATCATCTCTACTTCAGCATCAGCCGAGTTTTTAGCACATTTCTTTTGGACTTGGAACAATAATCACTTAATACATTTGACTTGCTTCACCACCATCATTATCATCATGTAAAAAATGCCTTGCATGGACTAATGTAATGTCAAATCAGTAGAACTGGAAAATTTCAATTACGGTGTTTTACATATGCAAGTGTTAATTTGAGCTCTTCATAAGCCTCTATATTGTAAGAGACAAAATTAAAAACAAATAAACAGGTAAAATAAAATATCAATTCTTTTGCTAGTTCATTTTAATTTATAAAACGCTTACCATTTGAAAAGTTATTTTACAATAAAGTCCAGAAAAACATTTCTGGCTCACGGGACTTAGGTTTGTATGTCGGCTCTGCAAAGGCTCGATATTTGACCTTCGGCAAGTTACTCAAACATTTATATGCATCCCATTGCCTCATTCGTATAATGAGGATAATAGTACTTTCAAGCTCACGGTGTTGCTACGAAGATTAAATAAATCTGCCTATTAGAAGTGATTACAACATATGGTCTAGCTCACTGCTGATATCATAGGAATCACAAGTGGAAGAAGCCTATTTTTTTAAAATCCTGGTATTTAAAGTTCTAACCACTTCTTAGAGGGATTCACTAGAACCCAAAATGAATAGCAAACCAACAGCAATTGATCAGTATTAAAATCAGTCCTGCTTCCTTTATAAAATCCCTGACATTGTTTTAGCCTTTTTAAAAATCATTTTATTGGGGGCTCGTACAATTCTTATCACAATCCATCAATCCATTGTGTCAAGCACATTTATTCATTTGCAGCCATCATCATTCTCAAACATTTGCTTTCTACTTTAGCCCTTAATATCAGCTCCTCATTTCCCCCCTCCTTCCCCAATATCCCCTCGCTCATGAACCCTTCATAATACATAAATTATTATTATTTTGACATATCTTACACCATCTGATGTCTCCCTTCATCCACTTCTCCACTGTCCACTCCCAAGAGAGGAGGTTATATGTAGATCCTTGTAATCGGTTCCTCCTTTCTACCCCACCTTCCCTCCACCCTCCAGGCATCGCCACTCACACCACTGGTCCTGAAGATATCATCCGCCTGGGATTCCCTGTGTTTCCAGTTCCTATCTGCATCAGTGTACATCCTCTGGTCTAGCCAGATTTGTATGGTAGAATTGGTATCATGATAGTGGGGGGAAGAAGCATTTAAGAACTAGAGGAAAGTTGTATGTTTCATCGTTGCTAGCCTGCACCCTGACTGGCTCATGTCCTCTCCGCAACCCTTCAGTAAGGGGGTGTCCAGTTGCCTACAGATGGGCTTTGGGTCTCCACTCTGTACTCACCCTCATTTACAATGATATGACTTTTCGTTCTTTGATGCCAGATACCTGGTCCCTTCTACACCTCGTGGTCACACAGGCTGGTGTGCTTCTTCTATGTGGGCTTTGATGCTTCTTAGCTAGATGGCTGTGTGTTTATCTTCAAGCCTTTAAGACCCCAGATGCTATATCTTTTGATAGCCGGGCACCATCAGCTTTCTTCACCACATTTGCTTATACAAACGTTTGTCTTTAGTGATCACATTGGGAAGGTGGGCACCACTGATATGATTTTTTGTTCTCTGATGTCTGATACCTGCTCCCTTCTACATCTCATAGTCACACAGTCTGGTGTGCTTCTTCCATGTGGGCTTTGATGTTGCTGAGCTAGATGGCTGCTTGTTTATCTGAAAACCTTTAAGACTCCAGATGCTATATCTTTTGATAGCCAGGCACCTTCAGCTTTCTTCACCACATTTGCTTATGCACACATTTGTCTTCAGCGATCATGGCGGGAAGGTGTTCAGCACATTTTTCATATAGTTTTTCTGGTAAAATTAAGTGCCTCGGCGGATATTCAGGTCAGCTTATACTCGAGTATATACGGTATTTAAATCTCAGACATTGCCAAATGTTCCCTGAGGCACAAAATTGTCCTCTGTTGAGAACCGCTTCCTTAGAATAAACTCCAGGTACCTCATCAAATCTCCAAGTTCTCCCCTAGGCCATATGCTCATCCTGAAAGTCTGCCCTGGGGTCAGTTGCACCAACACCACGTGATGAACAATGAGACATGATCAACCTCAAAAGACAAGCAGGGTGGTTTTTTCAGAAGAAGGAATGGGCGTGAGGCTGCAAAACAACAAAGAGAAAAAGACATCTGTGGCAGCGTACCCAGTCCTTCTCCTGGTATCCCCATCACTAGCACTGGGATTGGCCAAGAGAAATGTTTATCCAATGGCCGCCCACCGTTCCTTCCATTCTGCAAACTCTCCATCTTCACATATAGCTTTCTTTCTTTTTGACTTTTAAATCGTTTTATTGGCAGATCATTAACGTAGCACGGCGTGTCATCATTCCGCAATAAGAAGGGGAGTTGCGCAATCATTACCTCACTCAAATTCAGAAGCCTTTCTTCTTTCTCATCGGCGTTGATGTGAGCTTCCCATTTCCCCTCAACCTCCCCTGCCATGGTCCTAGGTAATTATTCATCCAGCTACTGTCACTATAGATTTGCCTGTCCTGGAACTCATATAGCTTATGTTAATTATGAGCTAGAAGTTGGTCAATTTATAAAATTAATTCCCCACCCACCAAAAATCTGACGAATCGTAGCTCAGTTGTCATGGCCTTACTTTGTATGGAAACTCACTACAGAGCTTAAGCTTTCAATCCTTTGTTGAGTTATGACTGAGCTTCGTTGGTGTCCGTGAACAGAGAAACAGACACCATAAATCCTCCAGGCCTTGTCAAACCCTGTCCCAGCAGGGTTGCGTTTTAATCAAAGACACCTCTTTCCATGCCTGCTGAAATTTTATGTTGCCTTTTATATCCCAGCAATGGCTGAACAATGGTTTAGCTTAGCTGCAACTACAGAGAACTCAAAAACAGAGCAACCAGAACCCACCACGGGACCATATTTCAACTCCCACTGGAGAAGCACTAGAAGGGAATCTTCTGACAGCAGTTTCTCTTCTGGACCATTTGAAATGGGATCAAGAGAATTCAAGTAGAGCCGGAGCAGCAGTTCTCGATGTCTTTTTGTTTCCAGGACTCATTTCCTTTTATAAAACTCCCTGCCATCGAGTCTGTGCCGACTCACAGGGACCCCCCTGTGGATTTCTGAGACTGTAACTGTTATAGGAGTAGAAAGCCTTATCTTTCTCCAGTTGAGTAGCTTATGGTTTTGAACTGCCAACCATAGAGATCACAGCCCAACTCTTAACCACTATATCACCAGGGTTCCCGCTTTACATTGATAGACATACTATATATCAATGTTATATAATGTTAAGAAGAGTTGGACAATCATCACCACAATCAATTTCAGAAAGTTTTCTTCTTTCTCGTACTCATTGTTGTGAGTTCCTATTTCCTCGCAACCTCTTCCGACTCATAGTGACCCTAAGGGTGTCAAAGTAGAACTTTACACTGTATGACTTTCAATGACTGATTTTTTTTGCAAGTAGAGCCAAGAAAGTCTTTCTTCTATGGTGCATGCAGGTGGACTTGAACCTCCGCTGAGCATGTCTTTTCTTTGATATCACATCCCAAATCAACTCCTTGCAATGTGAAATCTGAGAAATCAGTTATTTTTTTCCCCATTGTTCCAATCCTGCACTTGGGACATTTTAAAAGAACTATTTCTGTGTTTGTAGCACCATGCACTGGCCATTCAAAAAATATTGATTCACTGATGTCCCAAATGATTGGCACATTTTGCTACAAAATTACAAAAACCCACATTTGCTCAAGGAAGATGGTACACATTTTCCAAAATATAGCTTTCACCCGAAACCTTGGATTTTTTTATGGGCAAGAAATACTGCTGCTTGATTGCCTTGAGGTTCCAGACTTACTTAGCTCATTTTTGAGAAAATCTCTCCCAAATGCCCAAGTTTGGATAGCCATAATTTGCCTGTCAGTCTTTTTTTTTTAAGTAAATACAGTGTTTCATAAAAAATAACAAAGGTTGCCACCTCAACTCAAGCTCCTTGTGAATGTTCCTTCTCCAGGCACCACCCTGTCCTGTGTATGGTTTGATCGCACCCTGTCCTGTGTATGGTTTGAACGCACCCTGTCCTGTGTATGGTTTGATCGCACCCTGTCCTGTGTATGGTTTGATCGCACCCTGTCCTGTGTATGGTTTGATCGCACCCTGTCCTGTGTATGGTTTGATCGCACCCTGTCCTGTGTATGATTTGCGATGTAAGTTCTCTATATGCACCCCCTCTTTAATGACCTGGAGGATACATACTTGTATTAAAAATTCAAGATGTCATAAAATTAATACTTTCCTAGTGCTTTATCAAGGATATATTAATGTGAAACTGGCTTGCCACCACCGTAAGTGTGTGATGGTAAGGAATACAATGATTTCAGGCACAGTTTTATTCCACTGACTGCATTTGTGCTAAGGTGCTAGCAGTTTTACACACACACACACACACACACACACACACACACACACACACACACACGACTTTTGGATCATCAGTGCATATACCAGCACAGTGCCAAAGACGAATAGCACCGTATGATTACTGTGAAAATCATTGTGACGTAGCAGAACCTTTGAAAGGACTTCAGACGTTCCAACCCCCATGGCAGGGATCGACAGAGCATACTTTGAAGATACTGAGCAATAGAGTCAGAATTGAGAACGTAGGTTGTCAGATTGAAAAGGCCTGGGTTTGAATCTTCGCTCTGCCACTTAATTTGTCATTGGGTACTTTGATGTTAGCTCCAGCTCAAAACACAATAGAATACTACCTGGTGCCGTGCCATCCTTGAAATCATGGATATGTTTAAATTCACTTTAATAATAATAATAATAATAGTAATAACGAAGACTTCACTGCCATGGAGTCTCCATTCTGACTCACAGTGACCCTATAGGACAGGGGAGAACTGCCCCTGTCGGTTTCCAAGATGACAACTCTTTACAGGAGTAAAAAGCCTCTTCTTGGAACCGTGGGGCCATTAGTGGTTTTGAACTCATAAGCACTAGGCCCACGGGACTCCTCTTGCACACTCAGAGCTTTGAGACTTTGAGAGCTTTGAGCATTGAAGAGCAGGTGCTCTTCATTTCTCATCACTAAGATTAGGGGAGCAGCCCTGGTGGCACAAGGACTAAGCACTTGGCTGATAACTGCAGATTGGTGGTTCAAATCCACCGACTGGTTGGGCGGAGGACCTGGTCAGCTGCTCCTATAAAAATGATGGTCTAGAAAACATCAACTCTGCCATACACAGGGTGGCCACGAATTGGTCCTCACAGTTGAGCGCCTTTGTCTAATCAATAAAACACAAGCCAACATTATTCCGGTATTCCCAGTGTCCACTGTGAGCACCACAGCAAACTATGGATACCTTTGAGATGAATGGGGAATCCAGAACCCTTCATTGTGCCCCTGTGGAACTTGTCCATGGATCAAGACGCAGTTGTGCAGACAGAACCAGGGCATACCGCCTTGTTTAAAATCAGGAAAGGAGTGCATCGGGGCCGTGTCCTCTCACTGTCCTTGTTCAATCTGCATGCCAATCAAATCGTTAGAGGAGTGGATTGTATGAAGAAGAATGTGGTGTCGGGACTGGAGGAAGGATTAGTAACACCCTGCGAAGGTGACACAGCCTTGCTTGCTGAGAGTGAGGAGGGTTTGAAGCGCTTGCTGATGAAGATCAAGGATTGCAGCCTTCAGTATGGATTACGACTTAATGCAAAAAAGACCAGTATCCTCACAACTGGACCAATAGGCAACACCATGATAAATGGACAAAAGCTTGAAGTTGTCAAGGATTTTGTCTTGCTTGGATCTACATTCAATGTTCATGGAAGCAGCAGATCAAAAGATGCATTGTATTGGGTGAATCTGCTGCCCAAGACCTCTTTAGAGTATTGAAAAGCACAATGGAATGAGCTATCAAGCTACAAAAAGGCCTGGAGAAATTTTAAATGCACATTGATTAGTGAAAGGAATCACTCTGAAATGTGACATACTTATTGTATTATGGAAAAGACAAAGCTATAGAGACAGTAAAACTAACAATCATTTTCAGGATTTCAGGGTGAGGCGGAAGGGAGCAGGATGCATAGGGAGAACTCAGCAAGGATTCCGAGCCGTGAAGCTGTTCTATATGATATTGTAATGATATCACATATATCCCCTGATATTTTGCATCGTCAGAACCCATAGGTTTTGTACTACCTATTACATTTTCTGCAAATCTAAAACTGCTCCAAAAAAATAAAATCTGTTAACTCATAAATAAAAATCCATTCTTAACCCATGGGCCATTTGAAATTAAGCAGGATATCAGATTTGGGCCACAGAGTGTAATTTTCCAACCCCTCAGACATAATCATATGGTAATCTATACATCAATGATTCTTGAATGTAGAATCTCAGAGATAAAGCATGGAGGACATATATCCTATTTATTGAGGAGTGTCAACCTAGTGCAGTTAAAATACAAAATGTTTCATTTTGGCTTCCAATGTTATTATACCAAACCAGTATTTGCTTAATGATAATTTGGGAAGATTTCATAACTTCCCACTCACCTTGGTTGTTAAGCCTTCCGGTTGTGTTTAAAACTTTCAATTGCGTACATTCATCAAAGCTCTATTTTTCCTCCTCTTTTGGATTTTAGCTCCTCCATTACCTTATGGCAGCAAGCAGTTAGACAAAAAAGCCAACATGTCACTTCATTTAATGAGAATGCAAATCTTTTCTGGTCCTTGTTCCTGCTTCTCTCCCTAGCACTGATTGTCAGCACTCTTTGGGCGGCAGGCATCTGCAGATTTACTCTCTTGTGCAGATATGAACATAGTTTATCGAAGGGCCCACTGGGCCTTCTCGGGGGCTCAGAGGGTTTTTGCACTTTACTATTAACTTAAAGACTGATGACTTGGATCCACCCAGCAGCACAGCGAAAAAGGTCTAATGATCTGCTTTCGTGAAGATTATAACCAGTCAAAAACAAACCAAAAAAAACACACTAACAAAAAAGATTATAACTAAGAAAGGTTTACAGATCAGGTCTATCTGTTACACATGAGGTCACCATGGATTGGAATCAAGTCAACAGCAATGGGTTTGGGTGGGGCCTTTGCACTGCACACTGCCCTGATATCGACCATCTATCTCTGGTTCAGATTTGTCCATCTCCCTGGATTCCTATCATGAAAACTCATGGCCTCATAACACTGGCGACTACAAGTGGCTCGTATTGTACTATGTCAACATTTATAAAAGGCTCTCCTTCCTTTGGATGGACACAATTCTGGAACAAGGTGTCTGGTTTGGTGAGTGAAGCACAGGTTCAAGGTCAGCCCTGCTTCACTCCTAAGGCCAGACAACAATGTAGGGTGACATCTAGGCATACAGCATGCCGCCCTGGCTAGGGATTTTTTTTTTTCTCCTAATGAGCTATTCTTCCTCAACCATCTTTTAGCAGAACCATTCGATTCATCAATTGTGTCATTGAAAACAGACTTCCCTGTTGCCATTCTCTCTCTTTCTGGGGTTCTCAGAAATGCAATTGAACTGGCCGACCCAGGAATAAAATGCCAGTCTCTCTTCCAGGCACTTTCAATCTTCCTCATGAATGACTCTTCTGGGAAGCACAAGTAACTAATTTACTAAGGAGTTAGAAATCCTGGAAGGAGCTGGAGGAGGGGAGACTGAACTGGCACTAAGTTGTCTAGGCAGGAAGCCAATGGAGATTGTCTGGAATGAATGATTCAAGAAACAATGATCAGCAAGGACGTGAAGAGATAGGAACCCTCATTCATTCCTATTGAAATTGTAAAACGGTGCCGCCAGTGTTGAAAACAGTTTGGCAGTTCCTATACCCTTAAATATAGAATTACCATGCAACCCCAGAATTCCACTCCTAGGTCTATCTTCAAAAGAAATGAAAGTAAGAGCTCAAGCCGATACTTGCACACCACTGTTCCCAGTAGTCAAAATATGGTGGCAATTCAAGGGTCCACGCAGAGATGTATCCCTAAACAAAGGGAGCGATAGCCCTACAATGGACTATTATTCACCCATAACGAGAAATAAAGTTTTGATACCCGCTGTGGCATTGATTAATCTTGGAAATATGATGCAGAGTGAAATTATTCACAAAAGTATAAATATTTTATGACCCTGCTTGTATGGAATATTATAGGCAAGTGTATCATTTATTAGTTTTATCAGGAATTTCCCTGTTAATCTGGTAGTAAACTTACCAGTTTATTCGTATTATCAGGAATGTGGAAGGAGGAGTAATTGTGTAGGGACACAGATTCGGGTCAAGGTGATAAAAACATTGGAATCAATGGCGATGGTTGAACATCATGCTGAATGCAATTAAAGCCACTGAATTTCTACATGGTTGAAAGAGCCAATGTTTGTGATGTATATTTTACCACAATAAAAAATTCAATATATTATTTAGATGTATGAAGGAACTACAAGGGAACTAAAACAGATACAGCTGAAATTATTTGCCAATTTTATTTCCCCATTTCAATCCTAAAGAGACTAAGGCTCCGAGATTAAGTGGCTTCCAGGGTCTCACAGCCAGTAAATGGCAGGATTCCAATAAGAATCTCAGACTACCTGATCCCCAAGTCCCTGCTGTTATATAGTATTTGTTGATGCCTCTCAAAAATTATTGAATGCCCTTTTGTGTCTAAGGTTTGTCTTTTAACAAGCCAGGGAGGAGAGAGAAAACAGCCTGTGAGTTTTATAGGCTTTTCTTTAACCTCGGAAAAATGGGTTCCGTTGGAAAGCCCTGGAGCAGCACTTGTTAAGTGCTTGGTTGCTGACCTAAATGTTGGCAGTTCAAACCCACCAGCTTCAGCAGAGAAAAACGATGTGGCAGTCTGCTTCTGTAAAAATTACAACTGTGGAAACTTCTATGCTGTTCTATACCAAAGCCAAACTCACTGCCATCCACTCGATGCCTACATAGAGCGATGCTATAGGACAGAAGAGAGTTGCTCCCTGAGTTTCTGAGACTGTAACTCTTTACAGGAGTGGAAAGCCCCATCTTTCTCCCACCGCGGGTCAGGTGGCTTTGAACTGCTGACCTTGTGATTAGTAGCCCAATGTGTAACCATTATGCCACCAGGGATCCTGCTCTGTTCTATGGGGTCAATATATACACACCCCATATGAGTACTTTTTCAGTGAAAGAAATTCAAAATTAAGTGATAAATTATCTAGATCACTGATCAATGGCAATACATTTACAACAGCTGGGGCTCTCTCCTCGAATGAACAGAAACCATTTGCACCTCTACTGAATAAACCATTCATAGGCATTGTTCCCATTTTCTACCACGTAAAATCTATTTGGCACCTGGACCTACATGTCTACGAGCAATGTCCAATAAAATCACATTCCCTAGAGAGAATCAGATGGTCCTGAGGTAAGCTTCTTAGACATCGCTCTTTGAGCAGATTAAGAGGACACAATCCCCTTTCGGCTTGATTTCTTTGTTTTATTTTTGCCTGAGGCACCCTGGTGAAGTGTCCAGCTGCAAAGTGAAATATCAGAGGCTGGACCCCACCTGCCCTGCTGCAGGAGAAAAATGTGGAAGTCTTACTTCCATGAAGATCCTAGCCCCGGAACCCCGTGGTCAGCTCTGCTCTATCCTACACAGTCACTACGGCTCAGAATCGACTTGGCGACAATGGATCAACCCCCCCTTCTCCCCCGCCGACATACACTAATAATTTATTCTAATAACCCACTCTGATCCCTCAACGTTGGAAATGGGGTTATTGGCCTCTCCTCTAATCCAACCGTAACATTTCAAATGATGAAATTAATGAATAGCATTTTCAGAGCACCGACCTCCTAAGATGAGTGGAATCCTAGAATCAGAAAGTTGGGGCCTGGGTCTGGGATTGGAAGAAGAGGTCTTTGCACCCAAAATGACAACTGCCAAAATAGTTAACAACTAGTAGACACAAGACCAGCCAGTCAGGATGGCTGTCATCTCATAGCACTGAAGCTAGGGTGCGTGGCCCCTGCTGAGCCACCTCTTGACCCTCTACTTGCCAGGTCTTGATAGGCTAGGGATATCCCAGGAAAATCTAGGGTAGCTGCAGTGGTGTGTGTGTGTGTGTGTGTGTGCTGGAGTGTGGTATTTGCCAACATATAGTACTTTTGCAGTTGAGTCACCAGTCTGGCTACATGGTCCTGTTGTGGCTGAATGTGTCATAGTCCTACCTTAACCTCTACCTCTGGCCAGCCCCACAAATAATCATGCCCCCAACTATGGCCACTCATTCCCATCTTTCCTTAAGACTACAACTCCCCCCTTTCTCTTTTCTGACTCATGGACCTTAGACATTTGGAGAAAAATAAAAGGACAAGGAGACAATCAGAACTATGGAAGACAGTGAGCATTCTGCTGTCCTCTGCATCTTTACCCAAGGCAATTATCATCAGGACTGAAAGGACAGAAAAAACCCCTTGGCAGTGATTATGAGCTCTAGGGATATAGCTGTCTTCCAAACAGACAAGAATATTTGCCCTCATAGAGTTTATATTCTGGGGAGGGGGGAAGGGGGGAGACTGGAAACATAAGGGAAAGCACCTAGCATGTAGAACTTGGCACCTGGAAAATGCTCAACGAATGTTATGTCCTCTCAACTCTGTCCTCAACCACATCTTTGTAGCTTCCCCAAAAGCTTCTGAACACATAAATAAAGCTGGGACCCCATCTGGCTGAAAAGTGTCAACCATCTGGGGATTAGAAAATATGGGGGAGCGTCTAATGACTGACTAATTTTTTTTTCAGTTGTTCAGCCAGATGTTTGGTGTTATCCAGGCCCATATGTAGTAGGAATAGCAGGGGTTTTTTTTTAAACCTCTTTTCCATAATTTTGGTTCCCATTTCTAAAATCCTCAGAGGGTTTTCTTTTCTTAGTAGATAACTGTTTCATGAGTCAAAAGAATGATTGTTGGCTGATAAGGAGCAATTCAGGAATCCAATCTGCAACTATTTGAAATTTGGATGAAAAGGGGCTCTTAGGCCCTTCTCCAGGGCTCAAAACTAGTAGTCCATGGGCTAAAATGGATTGCAAGGTGACACAGTACTTTAAAAAAGTTGAATTTGTTGATAGCATTTTTAATCAAATGATTTTATATAAGAATATGGATATCTGGCTTTTATTTACTTGGGATAATGCATCATATTTGGTGTACATTTCCACAGGGTAAAAATCAACTCAAGTAATTGTTGACCTTTAGACAGGGCTTGTGCTCACCATGAATATGTCACAGTCCTCATTGTTCCTTCTTGTCCCCACACTGAGACAAGTTTCAGTTGCCATTCATCTCTTTATTTTTATTCCCTGCCCCTTCCCTCCCCCACCACACAGAATTGAACTAAGGTGACTTTGAAATTCTTGTTTCCCACTTTGTTATTGGCTTAGTCCTTGTGGACCATTGGGCTTGCTACTCCTTCATGCTATCTAAAGTCTCATTTTAGAATTGGATAAACTGGGATCTGAAGGAGGAAAGTGACATGCACAGTCCATATAACATAGCAGCAATGTGATTACTATCCAGGGTCCCTTGCTACTAGGCCATTGAATTTTTCTACTACCTAAATACACTGCTTTGATTGTGTCTAAGAGTTCAAGAGGTTTTCCTAATGAAAGAATCACATACTGAATATGTTCTCATTCAAATTCACAGGCTTCCATTGAAAACACACAGCAGGTTGGGGCCCTACTTTATGAATGCCTTGCATGCCTTCCAATTAATGAGTCAGGCATTTCTTTGGGTTTCTCAATGTGGGTGTCACTACATGGGTCGATTTCACCCCCCATTCAAAGCATGTCCTTTGCTGCCTCTGAGCTTTGCATGTCTGGTGGCTCCTGTGCTCCTGCAGACTCTGCACAAATATGCTGAGTGGTTGAAATCTGGGCCTTTGTAATGGAAAATCTCATGGGTCTCACAAGCTAAGGTTTGTACCAGTAACTAATAGTCACTGGAGCATGAATTAATGTTCTCTAGCGAATGCACCCAGGGGTGGTATGGCATCTCCCGAGTACTGCCGGCGTTCAAATCCCAGCTCTACCTCATTTAAATGTGTGGCCTTGGGCAAGTTATAAAACTCTAGGCCTCCATTTCTTTACCTGTACACTGAGGATAATAACGGTATCTGCAGAATAATGGTCCCTCCATCGAGGGGAGAGGAGCCATCCTGGAATAGGTGAAAGGTAACTTACTGGGGAATTTGATGAGTGGTTCAAACTGTGGAAGAGAAAGTGGATGATATGAAATGTAAGCCCCACCTAATTTACAGTTAAAATGAACAATAAGGATATCTACATCACTGAGTTCCTTTGGCGATGAAAAGCTTTTTTTTAAAGGAATTCTTAAAATAGTTCTACCACATTTGTTACTTATAAATGACAATCTTGTGGGTTATAGAAATGAAAACTGGAAACATCCTTTTTCTCACTTAAGGGATTTGATCCTCCTCAACATACCTAAACACACGTAGGCACATTATAAAGACTCAATAAATGTTGACTCGCCCATCATAATAACTTGGGAAATTTTCTTTAAAATTCACATTCCAGGCACCCGCTCCAGATTTATGAAAGCAAAGAATCTAGGTGTGGGAACTGATTATCTTTTTTTTTTAAGCTTCTTGTATTATTCCAATGGTTAGACAAGTTTAAGAACTAGCAATGCATTCTTCTTATATTTGAATATCTCCAGCGAGTTAGAACTCATCATCTCTTAAAGCTCCTCAGTCCACAGTGTATAGTTCTTTATGTTGAGGTAATACCTGGTTTTCTCTAGCTCCTCTACCCCCTTGGGGCCAAACAGAACATTTCCCATCTCTCTTCCATGTGACAGCCTTTCAGATATTTGTTGACAGCTGTCATGTTCCTCCTGAGCATGCTCTTCCTTTTGGCCAAAATATCCACATTCTCCTATTGCTCTTTAAAAGTAAGGATGGGCCAATGCATTTTACCACTCAGATGAACCTTAACATCATGCTGAAGAATGTCAGTCAGTCACAAAAGGAGACCAGTAGGATGGCCTCATCTATATGAAATAAACAAATATAAAGAAACCAAAGATTATTATTGATTATCGGAGGGGAAAGGTAGAGGGAAATTTGGGGGGGGGGGAGTCATTGAGGTTATGTAAATGACAGAGGAATAATTGGGAAAAGGACAGTGATAATGGTTGTACCACATGAATGTAATCACGCAATCAAGTTTAAAAGAAGATGGAAGAATTGCCTTTTCTAATTTGATCTATAATAAAATTGAGCTAAAATATCCCCTAGTCATCCCTTGATTCTTAAAGGAGCAGAAAAAAATGAGGGTGTTCAGGCTTTAGGATAAGCAGGAAAGCCTCAATAGAGATGGCTATACATCTTTATTCTAGCAGGGTATGAGGTTCCTGCAAATTCTTTGATGTAGGCAGCACATGAAGAAGAATCGTGGCTTCACATTTCAGCCAGATATTGATGATATTGGTATATACATAGCTAAAAATTCAGTGAATGTGTTCAGATTTGTGCATCTTGCTGTGTTTAACATGCTGCCACAGCTCCTTCGGACTTCTATATAGGTAATAAAAAATTGCTATGCCAATTTTTAGAGAGACAAACAAATTTTCTCTAAAGAATTAGATTGATCCAATTCCTGCTTGATTCACTTTCTCACTTTTCCCACTTTAGCTCAGAATGCCTGGGTGGAGTTCCAGTTCCGTGTACAAATTGTAGGTGTGAATCATGATGTTTGAAATGAGACCAACCATCAATGGTAAATTCTGAAAAAGGCTCTGGAATTTTAGGCTCCACTAATTCTCTGATCGATTTTTTTGTTTCCCCATAGAGCATTACAGGGGATGCCAAAATCACTCCTTAATTGTGCATTTCCAGGTTTGGACACAAGAGGCAGAAGAATTGGAAAAAACTGGAACCTGGTATCTATCTGTGCCATTTTCACTTGGGAGACACCTTAGGTATCCATGTCATTCCTAGAACCATGGAAACCTTCAAACAGCCACCAAAGCACAGCTTTAAAAGGAATAGCTTGATTCCTTGTTATCAACAGAGAAAAGGAAATGGTGGAATTTCTCTTAGGTGATTAAATGACCCCACCATCCCTGATCAGAAATGATCACAAGTATTGCAATTTTTGTCAGTATTGGGAAAATAATTGTCATAACATTTCTGTTAGTATACTGGTTATGGTATGGGTTTGGGATAGGACTAATTCTAGATGACTGATTAGAAACTAATTCACCTCCCAAATTAGTTAACTGAGGGTTTGAAAGGGTAAATGTTCTAGCCAACGTCATCCGGCTTGTTTGCTGCATTACTTACATCTTCTGACTTCATGTACAGTGGTCTTTGCTGCAGCGGAACTCATTTGTTTCTACTCGGGTTTCCCACCAGTTGCAATTGCAATGGCTACAACATCATTTGTAGTAGTGCTACAGTCAGCAGAGCAGTTGTTCAGGGTGTCAGGGCATGGGAAGAGGGCCAGAGAATGATGCAATATTACACTAGCAAGTGATGTCATAGCATGATTTCCTAAGTGATTTGCATAAGTGCAAGTTCCCAAGAAACCCTGACAAATGCCAGCCAGTGGGAATGCAGGCATGAAAACCCAATGGCAAGCAGGAGAGAGGAGTAAAAGGAAACCTAGATCGCTTTGCCCATCATTCTAACAAGCGTCTTCGATTCCTTAGAAATCTGAGAAAACTTCCTATTATGTCTCTAATCTAGTGACTTCCCTCAGGGGCTCTCAGGCTACAAAGAGCTTTGATTTTCATCTTAATTATTCTGTTTACTCCCACTCTTGGTGTAGTGAACGCAAGTTTGGTAGTGAGACAGGCTCTCAAGGACTTGACATTCTAAAATTGGTCTGTCTGTCTTCTTCAATTTTAATTTAGAATACATCCTCTAATTTTGAGAATTTAGAAGGTATTTAGAAGTTTCAGTTATGGGAATATCAATCTTATGGAAATATGTGTTAAGTTTTGAAATCATGCAGGAAAGAAGACAAGAGGATATATCAAATACCAACAGTTCTGTTCTGTTTTGATGCAAAATAGTGAAAGATGTATTAATAAGGAAGTTTTCTTAACATATGTGTGTGAGGAGGAGGGGAATCTGATATGTCACCCTGGGACTGGTTGGCAATGGAAGTTGATGAAAATATCTAGTTAGACCAAACTCAGAAGAAACAAACAAGTCTACGATGACAAATAAATTCAATTAAGCAAAGCTAAAGACCCCACCACAATCCAGAGATCAAAGCAGTTCCCCATCTGCCTAGGGATTTTTGGATGTTAGGATTTGTGATTTTAAAACATTCTCAGTCGCAGACGCTGCCTAGAGTGCCAAGAAATATCATTCTTATGAAGCTCAGACCAAAAACAATCAGCAAAACCCAACCCCTTCATCCCACACAGCATCAGTCTTGCGGGGAACAGTATCTGAACACCTGCATATTCTTAACAACAATCTAAACTCTCCTTCATTCCCCATCACCGCCTCCATCTCTGCAAACATCCACCAGAATATCAGAAACAAAATTATTTGAACCCATGGAGAGGAATTGTAAATACCTTCTAGGCAGCAGGTCCGCCACAGCCCGGAATGGGTCATTACTTCTTCATTCTTCCTGCTGGTTTCATTGTCACTTGTAGATTTAGTCCTGCACACACCTCTGGAATATAACCAGTAGTCCGTGCCCACCGCAATGGTCATTAAACTAAAAGCTGCAAAAGCTCCCACAGTAGTGAGCAACATCTGGATACCTCTGTCACACATCCTCATAATTCTTCATGGTACCCTGGACAGCTGGGAGTTGGAGGAGGAGGGTTGGTGCCACAGGGTGGAGGGGAGGAGAAAAAAAATCACTCTGCAGCTGAGTAACCTAGGACAGGCTCTTGCAACAATTCAGGTCTCCTTTTGTCAGCATCCACGGGGACTTTGGGAGAGCTGGGGTTTCCTGTCTGGAGCTCACTCCAGTTCCCTGGGTCTCCTATGGCCCTTGGAAGGGTGCCGATTCCAGGAGGTTGGTCCACATCACTGCTGCCTCCTGAGAGTCCCTCGGTTCCTTTCAATCCTCACGAGCGTGGTAAAGATGAGGGTCTGTGCAGGGCATGGCTCCGGTATTTGGTGCTGCCGGCTTGGCTCGAGATGCGCCTAGCTCTTCGCAGCCCCAGGAGACTCCAGGCAAAGAAATCCAGAGAGGTCTGTGTGTGTGTGCGTGCGTGCGTGTGTGTGCGAGCGCGTGTGCTGGGGGTGAGGGCGGATGGCAAAAAATAGCACTGCGGGGAGGCGAGTCGCTGCGAAGAGTGTTCACCGCTTCCCCAGCCTCCCAGGAAAGCTCTCCGCCTGCTCCCGACACCCCCGCTCAAACTGGAGAAAAGACGAGAATCCTGGGGAGGGGGCCGGGTGGTTCCTCCAGAGGGCAAAGGTCTGCGGTGCTGAAAGGACAGCTCCCCGCCTGTTGCCCTCCGCCTTCCGAATGCCCAAGCTTTACGGTCCGTGGTGCTGAAGGGACAGCTCCTCTCCAGCTGCGGCACCCTCTGCTCTCTAGAGGATGGCCTGGAGACCTGGGGTGGGGAAGACAGCGTTCACCCCAGTCGCTTCCCAGGCTAGCCAGCCGGCTTGGCTCTGCCCAGGCAAGCCCACGCTCCGCGCAAAGTTTCGGGAGCCCTGGGCAATCGGAGCCCCCGCTCCTTGGTGCTGCAGCACAGCACGCCCCTGTCCCTCCGCTCGCGAAGGGTTAAAGAAAGGGGCAGGGGAAGAAGCACTGTGGCGCTCTCTCAGCTCCCACCCAACACGACTTCTCTCCCTACCAATGAGCCAGGCAAGTTTGCCTTTTGCTGCGGGCGCCTCTGGAGCCCATGGGGGAGAGAGAAGAACCAAAAGACGGAGTCTTCTTAAAGGCGCCGGGGGATCCTAGAGACGGCTGGCTCCATGGCTCACTTGAACAGGCAAAAGGTGCTGTCACGGGCACATCTGTGCATACATAGCCTGTCTCAATTTGGTTCCCCCGAAAACAAACCAATATGTCTACCCTCCTTTCTCTGGAGCCTCTGGATTACCCCGGAGACAACGTGCTCCGATCAGACCCGGAACTGTTCAAGTACAAACGATCGTTTATTCTTAAGAGACCCAAGGAGCTAAATGTATAGAGACTCTTCTGTTTATCTTGTAGGGATCTGGCTAGAGTGTGTGAGATTTGGACCTCTGAAAACATCTAGTATCTATTTGAACAGCCCTGCATTTGATCATGTGGTAGGTTAAAGATGGGGGGTGCTCACTGAGAAGACTCTTTCAAAGGGGCCTGGGAGACTGCTTTCCCAGCATGCTGATCTAAGGCAACCCATGAGGCACGGCAAGTTAGGTCTGCTCTACTTATTAACCCAAAGTGCGGAAGAGATCGCAAACCTGGAAAGTGCCGGCGTTACAGACATCAGCCCCGAGCTAGTTTTTTTAAATTTTTATTAAGGCATACCGAGTCGCTGGGCGGTGCATACAGTTAATGGGCTTGCCTGCTGACCAAAAGGTTAGAGGTTTGGGTTCATGCGGAGGAACCTCAAAAAAAAGAGGGGTCCCTGCTGATCTACTTTGAAAACACTATGGTGTACACTTCCAGTCTAACATATGAGAGGTTTCCATAAATCAGGGTGGACTTGGTGGTAAATGGGCTCTGAACGCTGGTTTGTGGATGAGCACGTACTGAGTTGCATAAGGACAGTCCACAGAATTGTCTCTATAATAATTTTTCCCGATGACATGATAGGACTGATGACCAGTGATTAGGTATTTGGAACGGAAGCTGTTTAGATTGTACCTTCAGTCCCTGATGTGTCCATAACCACCTAATGTTTATTTAACTGGAAAAAGCATCTAATACGAGATAATCATGGGCACACACACTCCCATAGCGGCACTTCTGAAAGCCTCTATTCAAATGACTGAGGAATAGAAACATAGAAATGTCCTATCAAGCATAACTCACCCAGGCCGTAAGTAGCTTTGTGCTTTCATGTTGGCATGAAGGTCATTGGAAGACTTGGTTCTTGGTGCTAGATATAGATGCACATGTATGCATATGTTTGATTGTGTAGTGTCAGTGTGTGTTTGTTGAAATGTACATGTACCTGTGCTATCCTCAGTTTCTGAGAACTCTGGTGGCATAGTGATTACAGGTTGTGCTGTTAACCACAAGGTCAGCAGTTCAAAACCACCAGCAGCCCCATGGGAGAAAGATGAGACTTTCCACTCATTTAAAGGTTACAGTCTCAGAAACCAACAGGGGTAGTTTTACTCTGTCCTATTGGGTCTCCAAGAGTCAGCGTCAATTTGATGGCAGTGTTGGTTTTCTTTTATGCTCAATTTAGCTATGAGTTCTAAGTACCCATGGGTTTGCTGTGAAAATAATGAAACATTAAACTACAGGTATGTTGCTGCATGTAGTGCTGTAGTCCACATGAAGGTGATGGTTGCAAATGCACAGTTTGGTGCTTGCGTGTAGGTATAGTGTATATTTGAACATCTAGATGTGTCCATCTGTATGCATTTGATTGCAGATATATGTCGTAGTTCACAAATGCTTCTTCGTGGGGAGGAAGTAGAAATTCTGAAAAAATATGGAATATCCCAAATAGAATAGACAAAGGACCACAACTAGCCATATCCTATGTGATGGTGTTAGGGTTTTGAGATTCTCTCCATTTCTTGGATCTTAATTTTCACTAATTCCAGGAAACCCAAAACATAACTCTGGTCCATTAGTCAGAGTCGGGGCATAGGAAGGTCCAGGTACTAATGGAGTCCATCACACAGTAGGCCCAGTGTATCCCTGAACCCATTTCTCCAGTTCCAGAACACACAGTTAGAATAAATCTACTCACTAACTGGCAGAACCTCCACATTGGACCTCTGAAAGTGCAGTAAGGGCTATAATGGTAGAAATAGCCAGGTGAAATCCATTAGAACTATCCATTCCAAGCAAACAGTGGACCAATAGCAATACCATGTACCTGGACAGATTGCAGAGATTAGTGCCACCATCAAGGTCTTGAAGAATGTAGGAGTGTGATTCTACCACCAACACAGTCCCATTTAATTTGCCTCTTTGGATTGTGGAAAAGGGGTGGGAGATGCATCTTGGAGAATGACAGTAGATGACTGCAAATTCACTAGGTGGAAACTCCAATTGCAGCTGCTATTTCAGGTGAAATATCATTGTTTGAGCAAATTAATCTATCTTCTGGGACCAAGTATGCAGCTATTGGTCTAGCCAATGCCTTTTTCTCAACTCCAGTTTTGAAAGATTAGCAGAAGCAATTTGCTTTCAGCTGGCGGAGCCAGCAATACACCTCCCATGTCCTGCCTCCAAGTATCAACTCAGCAACACTGTGTCATTATCATTTAGTCACGGGCATCTTGTTTGCCTTTCCCGTACACAAGGCATCACACTGGCTCACTACATTGGATAGTATTGGACATAGTAAGAAATATGCATGTTGTGATAGTTAATGTTTATTGTGCCAACCTGGCTGATAAACACATGTGGGGTTAATTGAAGGGCAGAGGGATAAATGGCTCAGTGAGCCTCGTCTTTCTAGTTATCAGGTCTCTTGCTTTCTAATGGTCAGACCAGGGTACAGCTGCCTTAGCCAATTCCCTGCTTCAGCTGGCAAGGCTCACTTCCTGCCAGAGATACCCAAAGAGAAGCCACATGGACCTACCCCGATGCAGCCTTGGGTGCTGAAGCATCTATGTGCAGACTTGTGGGCTTGGGCAGCACTGGGTTGGGATGTTTTCTTGATGTGCACTTACCCTTTATATAAAACTCTCTCTTACACATGAGTTTCTGTGGATTTGTTTCTCTAAAGTACCCAGACTAACACACGACTACCCTAGAATTACCAGTTGCATGCTAGAAATGGAAAATGAACCCCCCACCCAAATTCAGATACCTTACATCTAAGTGAAATTTCCAGGAATCTTGTGGTGTGTGGCATATCTAAAGTGAAAGATAAGTTACCGCCTCTAACCTCACAAAACTTAAAATGAGACACAATTCCTGGTCGGTAACATAGACTTCACTTGGATGTGCTATTTTAACTTATATATCGTGACTCCAAAAGTGGCCAATTTAAAATTTGTTCTAGTTTTTCATATTTTTCTACTTTCTTTTCTATTGGGTTTTGCTGTTTCACTTTGTTATTGTTCGTTTTGTTGTTATTTTGTATGTTTTTCTGTATATGAAATATAGGATAGCTAAATCTATAGGCAGTATCTGGATTAATGGTTTCTTCGGGCATGGCAGGGTAGGCCGGGGAGAAATGGGGACCTAATAACTTTGAATATAAGAAAGTAGAAAATGTTCTAAAATCGATTGTGGTGATGATTGTACAATTCTTCTTGAGATAATTGAACTATTGAATTGCATGATATGTGGATTATGTGCCAATTGAACAGATTCAATAAAAACAAACAAACAAAGAATGGCTTGATTTGGGTGAGTCCAAGAACAACAGATTCAGGTTGCCATGTAAACCAATCTGCCACTTGGGCCATATGACGCAGCTTATCCAGTGGTGCTTAAAGTGGCAGATAGAGATGGTGTTTAGTGCCTTTGGCAGGCTGCTACTGATGAGTCACAGTGCTTAGTACAACCTGAACACTTAACTATGGCTCTCCACGCCATTATGTGGCTTAAGCTGCCCCTCATCAACAAATCGTTGTCTAACTCAAAGAGCCATAAAGTTGGATTCTATCATTAAATGGAGAGGTATACACAAGATTGATCTTAAGCTGCACCTGAAGGCACAGTAAGTTGCATGAGAAAGTGGTCCAAATGCCCTTAGTCTCTACTCCTGTCATTACCCTCCCTCTCTCAGTCTGTACCTATGATCTCTTTGGGTCTTCCCTATGATTTGTAGATCATTCTAGATGGTATGCAGGCACCATTCACAAGTAGACAAAGGCAGTACTGAAACTCCTTTCTGAGGTCGCCCTGAAGGGCAGTAATGAAGGAAAGTCCTCCCAAAGGTTGGAACTTGCTTGTTCACTTTGCTTGGGAGAAGAAAGGGAGTATATACATTTCCCTGTGGAATATAACCCCCAGCCCTTCTAGATATTATCTGTTGCTGTAATCATATCTTAGAAATCCATTCAAGTGTTCTATCAATCCATTTGCTCCAGGAGTATAATATGACCATATTCCTGATTGCATATTGATTCGTGGGATGTGGTCAATGGTTTGGTTGGATGGTGACTTGAAAAGAATATTATTGAAAATTTTGAGGCAAGGAAGTTTATTGATAGATTTCTATGAATGGGTGAAAGAAGTGAAGATATTTTTGTTTCATGTGAATGCTCACGAAGGGCAGAGAAGTATTTTAATAATCAAATGGATAAGATGATATAACCTATGAAAACCAGTAACTCTCTTTCTCAGACCCCCTGGTATTGCCCAATGGTTTCATGAACAGAGAAGTAGCATGGATAAAGGTTATAAATTGGCTCAGCAACATGAACTTTCTCTCACCTAGAGCAACATGGCTACAGCCACTCCTGGTTGCCCAATCTGCCAGCACCCCTGACTCCATAATATGGGTCCACTCCTTGGGACAATCAGCCAGCAACTTGGGTGCAAGTGAAGCACCTTATCCTGGAAAGGGCAGAATTTTATTCCTACTGGAAAAGATAACTTATTCTGGATACAAATTTGTCTTTGTATATATCATTTTTGGACCTGCATGATGCCTTATCCACCATCATGATATTCCGCACAGTATCATCTTGCATCAAGGGACTCACTTCACAGCAAATAAAGTGTGCCAATGGGACCATGTTCATGGAATTCACTGGTCTTAGCATATTCCTGGAACAGCTGAATTGAGGGAAAACTTGAATGATTTGCTAAGACATGATTATAGCAATAGGCAGGTGGCAATACCTTGCAGGGTTGGGGTAATATTCTACAGGGAAATGCATATGCTCCAAATCAGTGTCCAGCATATGGTGCTATTTCTCAAATAGGCCAGATGAATGGGTCAAGGAAAATGGGAAATGCATCGATAACTATTACTCCTCTAGTGATCTACTCACAATATTTTTGCCTCATTCCTGTGATCCTGCAGGTCTTGAGGTCTTATATCCATATGGAAGAATAATTCCATCTGGAGCCATGATATTAATTTCCCTGAACCGGGAGTTAAGAATGCCACCCAATCACAATCACTTTGGGCTATTCATGCCTATAGATCAGTGTTTCCAAAAGTGGATGATACTGCCCCTTTGAGTGATAATGAAAAAAAACTAGGGACGAGGAATTCAAAATCAGATACCTACACTTTATTCTGGATTATAGTACAAAAGTTTTTAATTGAGTAATTTTTATTCTGGGGGTAGTAAGCCAAATAAATTTGGGAAACTCTGCTGTAGAACAACAGGGAAAGAGGAGAGTTACTGGTTTGCCTGGTGTGATTAATCCTGATCACCAAGGGGAAATACAATTTTTTTTGTAATGGAAGTAAAGAAAATAATATCTGGAATCCAAGAGATTCCTTAGAATGTGTCTTAGGACTACTATGTCCTCTGATTGAAGGCAATGGTAAACTACACCAAACCAATTCTGACATGACTACTAATGGCCTAGACCATTTAGGAATGGAGGTTCTGGCATCCCACCAGGCAAAGGGCCATGACCAGCCAAGGTGATTGCTGAGGGCAAAGGCAATATGGGATGGGTGGTGGAAGAACGTAGTTTTAAATAATGACTATGATCACGTGACCAGTTGTAGAGAAAAAGGACTACAATCTTTATGAGGATTCCTTCCTTCCTTGTGTGTGTGCATCAAATGTTTTTAAAATGTGTACAAGTGCCAAGATTTCATGAGTTGTGTGCAGGTGACAAGGTGATAAGGGGTGGACTATGATTGTTACAGCTGTGTGTCAACTTGTCTGGATATTGATTCTCTGGTTTGGTTGCTATGATTTAGATTGGCAGTTATGTAATGGTGTAGGCCTCTCCTAGGATGAATTTGATATAATATGATTACTTACATGATGTGATCTTCTATGAGCATCTAAGAGTTGAAATGAATTTCTTTAGGTATGTGGCCTGCATTCACTATCTATAGACATTCTGGCAAAGCTTTCTGCCTTACTTTATCTGGATACTGTACATGATTCATCACCACCACCACCACCACCATCATCCACTGGCTTTCACATTCTGTGATCCAGCAGCCTGCCAGCTTACCGGTCAATCTTGGATTCATCAGTTTCCACAGCCCATGATCCAGCAGCCTAAAACGTGACTTATCAGACTGGGCTTGTCAGGCCCTAACAACTAGCCTAATGCCTGACTTACATACTTGGGACTTACCAGCACTACAATTATGTGTGAACTATTTCCTTGAGATAAGCCTATATATCACACACTCACTGCTACTGAGTCCCTGAGGACAGGGTAGAAATGCTTCATGGGTTTCTGAGATTCCAACTATTTATTTCTCCTGCAGAGTAGCTGAAGTTAGCAGCCCAACACATAACCACTACACCATCAGAGATGCTCAGGTATGTGTGTGTGTGTATAATATATATATATATATATATATATGTGTGTGTGTGTTATCATATATATATGTTTTTCTAGGGACATAGTCTAAGACACACTTGGAAAATAACAAGAGAGAATGGGCAAAGGTATACAAAATCTTCTACAAGTTACTTTTTTCCTTAAAAGGAAAAATTTCCACTGAATAAAACCTTCTTTGCTGACTTTTTTTTTTAAGAAAAATGTCATGTGTAACAGGAAACTGAAGTCGATCTCTCTGAGAATAGTTTTAATTAGTGAATATTTCTCTTCTTCCTCTCAGAAACTGAAATAATATGAATTAATTAATAGTGACCAAAATAGCTCTATTGGATCTGCTTGGTTTTCCCTAATCCAAGAGGGTGAAAAGGACTTGTTTCCAAACAAGCTCATGTTGAAGAGACTGCATGATTTGAGCTATATCTCTCCCACCCTAGTCATTCCATTTGCCATCAGGGGTCCTTAAACTTTTTAAACGAGGGGCCAGTTCACTGTCCTCAGACCTGTTGGAGGGCTGGACTATAGTTTAAAAAAACTATAAACAAATTCATATGCATACTGCACATGTCTTATTTTGAGGTAAGAAAACAAACGGGGCAAAAACACCAGGCAGGCTGGATAAAGTCCTCAGCAGGCTGCACGTGGCCCGCGGATCGTAGTTTGAGGACCCCTGGACCAGATCCTTAGTAAAACAAGAGAAAGTACACTTCTAACCCATCAGCTCTGCCATTAAAGTCCAGAAGGATAGGGTGTGGTTTCCTAGAGCCACTATCATGACCCCAGTTCTACCTTACAAATCCGACTAGACCAAAGTAAGTACATTGGTACAGAGAAGAGCTCTTGATACACAGAACCCAGGACAGATAAACCCCTCAGGAACAGTAATGGGAGTAGTGATACTATGAGGGTAGGGGGAAGGTGGGGGTAGAAGTGGAAGAAAGGGGGAACCAATTGAAATGATCGATGTGTAACCTCCCTTCCCCTTGCCCCAGGGAGATTAACAACAGATATGGGGGGGGGAGGGGAAGGGAGACAGTGAATGGAATAAGATATGAAAATAATAATAATTTATAATTTATCTAAGGTTCACAAGGGTGGGAGGGTGGGGGGAGGGAGAGGACAAAGAGGAACTGATACCAAAAGCTCAAGTGGAAAGAAAATGATGTTGGCAACATATGTACAAATGTGCTTGACACGATGGATTATGGATGGTTATAAGAGCTGTAAGAGCCCCCAATAAAAGGACTTATTTAAAAAAAAAAGAGTAGAAGGAATCTAAATATTCAGGTGGGACATAGGGGAAAAGGTCAGGGGCTCAGGTTGATGTATGTTAAGTCCTGAGTCAGGATGCAGGCCATTAATATAAGCAAAAGAAAAGGATACGTGTTCCACGAATAGAACTTTATACTGTGGACTGAACCTTTGGTGGGTGAGGCAGGCTACCGCTGTGTAATTCCTGCTCGGGGCTGATCACCGAGTGTGGGAAGCTGTGCACCTGCATTCGGAGCAAGTGAGAGCACCTGCCTGGAGTGGGAGTGAGGGGGCAGGGAGGCAGTCAGTTAGTTCCTGATGGTGTCTTTCAGCTTACTAGCGGTGACCTCATCCTTTCATTCAATCGAAGGTGTAGGTGTGGATGGGAGCTTCAGATTTGCATTTAAGCCCGTGTTCACCACCAGAGGGCTCTCCCACCAGATCAGTCAGGGACCAGGAGATTCAAAGCACTCACAGGCCTGTTTGTCAGACTTCTGTCTGTCTTTGCTGAGGACCCTCTCTGATCCCACTCATCTAAGAGAAGACCCAGACGCATTCAGAGAGCTTGAAACTGATGATTAGTTCTCCTGTGAAGGATTTTCCCCTTGCACTGAGCTCTTCGCTCGTGCTGTGGCTGGCAGGGCATCTCTGGGTACCTCCTCTTATCCCTTCTTGCCTGACCTCAGAAGTGGCTGTGTCTCATACCTGCATGAAGCAGGGAACCAGTGGAGAGGTCTGAGGGGCTAGCCCCAGTCCCAGCTACGTGGACAGCCACCCCTTCCCCCAGAAGAATTTACTTCAGAGGACAGCACTGAAGCTGCAATTCAGGGAGAGAGACTTGTTTGATCAGAGCACACAGGAGCAAATGAAGGGGGAGGAAGAGAGAGTGGAGCACATCCTGGCCCACCAAGCCTTGAGGATGATATTCCAGCTCAGAGCAGCCAATCCACAGAGAAGACCATATGGCTGGCCCCACTATGAGACACAACATCCCTCACTGACCCATAGCCCTACAGGGGACAACACTGGAGACACAGTGTGGGAATTCCGCCCGATCTGACCCCACCACACTGAGACAAAACACTAAGGGCATGCAACAGAACAGCAAGGGGAGCACAGCAAGGAAGTCCCGAGGGAATACCAAAAATAGACTTTGGGGCCAGGGTGTGACACACCATCAGACTAGATCAGAAAACACTCCTAAAGGTCAACAAACAGACCTTGAACTATTTACAGGTTTTTCTTTTCCTTTTGTCATTAGTTTTTTGTTGTTGTCATTTTGTTTTCGTTGCTTTGTTTTGCTTTGTCTTTTTTTTGTGTGTGTATGCATATTATTATCTCTCCAGGTTTATCTAAATAAGATAGCCTGGATAAACAATCTGGAGGAGAAACCAATGGGAACGATGGCTCCGGGGGACATGGGAGAAGGGGAGGTAGGGAGAAAGGTAGTGGTGTTAACCAACCCAGGGACAAGGGATCAACAAGTGATCCAAAATTGGTGGCAAGCAGAGTGTAAGAGGCCTGGTAGGGATTGATTAAGGGGAATGTCACTGAGAGGAATTACTGAAACCCAAATGAAGGCTGAGCATGATAGTGGGACAAGAGGAAAGTAAAAGGAAATAGAGGAAAGAATCAGGAGGCAAAGGACATTTATAAAGGTCTAAATACAAGCATGTATATATGTAAATATATTTATATATGATGATGGGAAAATAGATCTATGTGCATATATTTATAGGTTTAGTATTAAGGTAGTAGGTGGACATTGGGCCTCCACTCAAGTACTCCCTCAGTGCAAGAAGACTTTGTTCTATTAAACTGGCGTTCCATGATACTCACATTTCTGACACAATCACTGAAGACAAATGTGTGCATAAGCAAATGTGGTGAAGAAAGCTGACAGTGCCCAGCTATCCAACTATATAGTGTCTGGGGTCTTAAATGCTTGAAGGTTAACAAGCCGCCACCCAACTCAGAAGGAACAAAGCCCACATGGAAGAAGCACACCAGTCTGTGTGATCACAAGGTGTCAAAGGGATTAGGTATCAGGCATCAAAGAACAAAGAATCATATCATTGTGAATGAGAGGGAGTGCAGATTGGGGACCCAAAGTCCATCTGTAGGCAACTGGACATCCCCTTACAGAAGGGTTATGGGGAGGAGATGAACCAGTCAGGGTACAGCATAACAACAATGAAACATATAACTTTCCTCTAGTTCTTAAATCCTACCCACTTTCCCTACCTGCCCCCCCCACTATCATAATTCCAGTTCTACCTTACAAATCACACTAGACCAGAGGATGTACACTGATGCAGATAGGAACTAGAAAAACAGGGAATCCAGGGTGGATGATCCCTTCAGGACCAGTGGTGAGAGTGGTGCTACCAGGAAGGTAGAGCAAGGGTGGGGTGGAAAGGGGGAATCAGTTATAAGGATCTATATATAACCTCCTCCCTGTGGGACAGACAACAGGTAAAGGGAGCCATCAGGTAGGATAAGATATGACAAGATAATAATAATTTATAAATTATCAAGGATTCATGAAGGAGTGGGGAGTGGGGAGGAGGGGAAAAATCAGGAGCTGATACCAAGAGCCCAAGTAGAAAGCAAATGTTTTGAGAATGAAGATGACAACAAAGGTACAAATGTGTCTGACACACTGGATGGATGGATGGATGGATTGTGATGAGAGTTGTATGAGCCCCCAGTAAAATGCTTTTAATAAAAAAGAGCTTGCATCATTTACTGTCATTTACTGGCCTCTTGATTCAATTCAAAAATGCTTCTAGAGTATCTGCTGGGTGCAAGGCAGTCTGCTCCGTACTTTGGAGAACACGAGGATGGGGTTCCTCTCAGCACGGATTCCATTACAGAGTATGAGATGTCTATCATATTAGTTAGAACATGTTAGCTGTAAGCAACAAAAACTCAGCGGAGCTAGAATAATGAAAGGAGGGGATGTTTCCAGGAACCTAAGGGAGACTATAGAATCAGGAGGCTTCAGCAAGGAGTTGAAACTAGGCAGTGAACACCACAGAAGCCTTGGGGGTCATGCTATTTTGCGTTTCTGCTTTTTGCTTATAATTATTTATTGCTTTCTCTACTCTGGAATCTTCAAGATCAAGACTCGCTTTTAAGTTTTTATGTCATCTTTTATTTAAGAAGCCAACTCAAAGTGGCAGCTTGAGTCTCAATTTCGAATTTCTAGGAGAGATCATCTGATTGGTCGAGCCTGCACTGTTGACCCTTTTCTGTCCAATCAGCTGTGGTCAAGACAGTTCAACCATATAGTCTAAACAAATGATCGGTTCCTGTGAAGAGAGGACAAGTTTCAAATAGGAGAAACATCTGTGGCACTTCCAAAGATTTGACTGTGGTCCACGTGGTTCATATTTGGAGCCACGTCACTGAAGCACATGGGCTTAGCAGGGGAAAGGTGTTCATGAATGAGAAGGAAACATGGCGGGGCTGTGGGCTCGAAGATATAGAAGCCCTCTTAGAGAAGTGAGACTAGGCTGGGAGTCAGTGATATAGCCCGGCCTCACCTATTGTCTATGTTGTTCTTTTAAGGAAGGAGGCTGAGACATATGTTAAAATGAAAAATATGTTCGGAGGTCAGGCTTCCATATTGTTTGCACGTCAAGGAGACAATGAAAAGCAGGGGGCGGCGTCGTTGCCATAGTGAAATTCCCTTTGGTATTTTCCTTGTGGTCCTGACTTGTTGGTTTTATACTTTTAGATCCAGCCTATATTGTGACTAGATGTCGTGAGTCCGTTGCAACCCACAGCCGCCTTACGTACAACAGGACGAAGCAGTGCCGGGTCCGGGGCCTTCCTCACCATTGTTCTTGTTTGAGCGCGTTGGTGCAGCCACTATGTCGATCCATCTTGTTGAGGGCCTTCCTCTGTTTCGCTGCCCCTCCACTTTACCCAGCACGCTACTCTTCTCCAGGGACTGGTCTCTCCTGACAACAGGTACAAAGCTCATGAGACTAAGTCTCACTATCCTTGCCTCTACGCAATATTATGGCTGTACTTCTTCCAAGACAGATCTGCTTGCTCTTCTGGCAGCCCACGGTAATTTCAACATTCCACACCAGCACCATGATTCAAATACATCGATCCTTCGTTGGTCTTCCTTATCCAACGCCCAATTTTCCCATGCATATGAGGCAATTGAAAAGACCCTGGGTACATCAGACACACCTTAGTCCTCAAATTAACATCCTTGCGTTCCAACACATTAAAGAGGTCTTGTGGAGCAGATTCACACAATGCAATGTCTTGTTTGATCTAACTGCTGCTTCCATGAGCATTGACTGTGGGTCCAAGCAAGACAACATCCTTGACAACTTAACCTTTTCTCCATTTATCATGATGTTACCTGTTGGTTCAGTTGTGAGGATTGTGGTCTTCTTTATATTAAGTTCAATCCATCCTGAAGGCTGCAGTCTTTGACCATAACCAGCACATCCTTCAAATTCTCCTCACTTTCAGCAAGCATGTTTGCGTCATGCATACCAGAGGTTGTTAATAAACCTTCCTCCAATCCTGATATCACATTCTTCTTCATATAATCCAGCTTCTCTGATTATTTGCTCGGCAAACAGAATGAGTAATTCTAGTGAAAAGCTGTAACTCTGAGGCAGATCTTTCCGGAGTTTAAACCATGCCGTATTCTCTTGTTCTGTTCACACAACTGCCTGCAGATTCATGTATAAGTTCCACAAGAACATAATGAAATGTTCTGGAATTCTTCTCAAGGTTATCCATAGTTTGTTAGGATTCACACAGTCGAATGTCTTTGCATAGTCAATAAAACATAATTGAAGAATCAAACGCATAGAAGAAAACAACCCAGGGTTATAAAGTACACCTACACATCATATTAAACTTAAGCCTTACAAACCCTTGTTCATTTCCTGAAACCCCTATGCTCTCTCTTGAACGTACGCCAATTATCTTCCTGCTATCTAGAACAGTAGTCGAAGTTGGGAGGTGGAAATGAGGCAGGAAAGGTGAGTGTACAAAATCCTAATATTTCAAGGAGAGCCATCAAGAGATATTGCCAATAGTCGGTGGCAAGAGAACTAGAAGTTTAAACATGCTTTTGAAAGTTACGAAGATGATAAATTGAGGAACTAAAACTATTCTACAAGGATATTGGAAGAAGCAAAGATTGGGGAGAGTTAAACTGAGGCAGACATTAATAGCTGTGCTTATCCTTTGGGAAACAGAGTGAGGTCAGACAAGGACAGCTGCTTTTCACTATGGTCTTTTCTTTAATATTTTATTTTTTAATTTGTGTGCATGTCTACATTGATAAATGTTTAAAGTTAATTAAAAAATAAATGAAAACAGTAAGCTGTGTGCCACCTGTCCATCCTTCCCAACCCCTTCCTGCTTTATCAGTGCAGAAATGCCAGGTGTTTCCTGTGATTCATCCACTGATTCCTTGTCCCATGACTGCTCTTTTCTAAGACAGTCTTTCTTTGAAAGCATTTCTTTTACAACATCATTTCTAATTTACATAAAAGTTGCTGCCGCCAGATATTCTCAGGGCCCAATCTCTCCATTTATAGCTTTTAACTCTTCCTTTACGTCTTAGCCCAAGCGTGACTTCCTCAGAGAATCTTTCTTTCACGATGCTCCTAAATAACGCTCCCTCCTCCCCTCTGTCCTCTCACTCTGCTTTGCTCTTTATCATCACACTTCTGCATACCTGACATTTTACCATGTCCAGATGCACATGCATGTGTGTATACATACATTAATTATATATTTCATATCCATATATATACATAAATGAAAAGACTCAGTGACATCAAGTCAATTCCGACTCATGGCAACTCTACAGGGCAGGGAAGAGCTGCCTCTGTGGTTTTCCAAGGCTGTAACTCTTTAAGGGAGTAGAAAGTCTTGTCTTTCTCTCACAGAGCAGCTGATGGTTTCCAACCACTGACCTCGGGGTTAGCAGCTCAATGCATAACTACTATGCCACAAAGGCTCCATATCGCTCTATCTCTCTATCCATAGAGAGATAGTAGATCTCTATCCTATCCCTAACTAGAGCAAAAGAATTCCATGAGGTCAGGTGTTATATCTTACTTGCATCTAAATTATGAGCACCCAGAACAGTGTTAAGTCCTTGGAAGGGGTGTTCTCTAGAGAAACAAAACCAGAACACTAATAATTATATATATATAAAACATAAGAAATAAACAGTTAAAGTATAAAGCAGTACCAATGGCTCAGTGCAACTCACTCCTGTGAGACAGTTGTGAGACACTGGCAGTCCTTCAAGTCTTGAGAGCCACTGGGTAGTCCTCTGTAGAGCAATTCAGGCTATCCGGGCACAGGCAGCAAACAGCAAGCAGGTCACCAACAGTCAGCCAGATGACAAGGTCCAACAGTCCCTAGCTCAAGAAATGTAAATCCAATAGTGTGGCAAAGAAGGTCTTGAAGGAACCTCAAGTTGCAGTGACACAGTCCCTGGGTTAGGTGTCCCACAGGTAGTGTAGCTGGCAAATTGAGACACAGAACAAGTAAGGTGGCCGCACATTGGTTCGATGATCAAAGAGCAAGAGAGGTGAGCTTCACTGAGCCATTTATCCTCTGCCTTTAAATTAATCCCACATGTGTTCATTGACCATGTTGGCACAATCAACCTTAGCTATCACAATCCACTGCTTGCCAACTTGGCACTTGTACACAATTCTTTAGCCATATATAATTTCCAGACATTAATGAAATCACACTTATACTTAACATCAAACATCTATCATACATATACATGAAAACACAGAGTCCAATTGTATCTGATGTATCATACATGAACAAAGGAAAGATACTCAAGAAACACATATAAATAAAATACATTGACTATTACAAACCCCACTTTTACAATTGATCACGTGGTCATAACCAATAGGTAGAACTACCTTCTTCTACTACCCATTCTGTACTATCTTTGCCCTCAGCAAGCACCTCAGCTGGGTGTGGTTTTTTGCCTGGTGGGGTGACCCAGACCTTCATTCTTGAGGGGCCTGGGTCATAATAAGTCCTGTCAGGATTGGGTTGCTGTAATTTACCATTTACTTTAATCACAGGCAATGGGAGCACTAAGAGTCAGCCTATGGGATCTCCTGGATCCAGACATATTCTTCTTTACCTCCATCATGTAACACCAGTTCAATTTCTCCTTGGTAATCAGGATCAATCACACCACTCAGTACAGTGAAACCCTTCCTGACCTGTTGATCTAAAGGCATGAGAAGCCCAAAGTGGCCAGGGGGCATTCTCAGCTGCCAGTTTAGTGGAATCCATGCTGTGTTTCCAGGTGGGAGAGTTCCTTCCTTCAGGACCAGGACCTCCATGGCTGAGGAACACAGGGTTGCTGGGACAGGAAGCACAAATGCTGCAAGTAGATCACTAGGAGTAATAGTGAATGGTGCCACTCCAGCTTCCACCCCTTGGTTCCTGGACCCATGCATTCTGGCTATTGGAGACACAGCACCATATACTGGCTGCTGGTTTAGAGCGTATAGAGCTTCCTGGAGAAAATTGCCCCAGCCCCACAAGTTGTTGCTACCCAGTTGGCGCCCTAATTGTGTCTTCAGGAGCCTGTTCTATTGTTCTATCAAGCCAGCATCTTCAGGATGATGAGGAACATGATACGACCAGTGGATTCAATGGGCATGGCCATGGGTCCATTGCTGCACTGCACTTGCTGTGAAGTGAGTTCCTTGATCTGAAGCAATGCTATGTGGGATGCCATGCCGGTGGATGAGGCATTCTGTAAGTCCAAAAATGGTAGTTTTGGCAGAAGCATTGCATGCAGGGCAGGCAAATCCATATGCAGAGTAGGTATCTATTCCAGTAAGAACAAAACACTGCCCCTTCCATGATGGAAGTGATCCTATGTAATCAACCTGCCACCAAGTTGCTGGTTGATCTCCCGAGGAATGGTCCCATATCTTGGACTTAATGTTGGTTTCTGTTGCTGGCAAATGGAGCACTCAGCAGTGGCAGTAGCCAAGTCAGCCTTGGTGAGTGAAGTCCATGTTGCTGTGCCCATGCAGAACCTCCATCCCTGCCACCATGTCTACTTTGTTCATGTGCCCATTAGGCGATAACAGGAGTGGCAGAGGAAAAGGGAGGACCAGTCTCCACAGTGCATGCCATCTTATCCACTTGATTGTTAAAGTCCTCCTCTTCAGAGGCAATCCTTTGGTGCGCATTCATGTGAGATACAATTACCTTTACTTTTTTGGCCCATTCAGAGAGGTCCATCCACACACCTCTTCCCCACACTTCCTTGTCACCAATTTTCCAATCATGGTCCTTCCAATTCCCTGACCATCCAGCCAAGCCATTAGCCACAGCTCATGAATCAGAATACAATCTCACATCTGGCCATTTTTCCTTATAGGCAAACTGAACGACCAGGTGCACTGCTCAAAGTTCTACCCATTGGGAAGTTTCCCTTCACCACTGTCCTTTAGGGAGATCCCAGAAAGGGGCTGTAGTGCTACTGCTGTCCACTTACAAGTGGCACCTGCATATCGTGCAGAGCCATCCATAAACCAAGCATGACATTTTGGGTCTTCAGTTAAAGTATGGTAAGGAACTCCCCAGGAGGCCATAGCTGCAGACTGGGAGACAGAAGGTACAGTGACAGGAGTAGAGACTGTGGGCATTTGGACCACTTCTTCATGCAGCTTACTTGTTTCTTCAGGTCCTGCTTTGGCCCGATCTCATATATACCACTTCCATTTAACAATGGAGTGTTGCTGCGCACATCCAACTTTATGATTACGTGGGTCAGATAATACCCAGTTCATGATAGGTAATTCAGGCCTCATGGTGACTTGGTGGTTCATAGTGAGACGTTCAGTCTCCACCAAGGCCCAATAACAGGCCAACAACTGTTTTTTCAAAGGGGGAATAGTTGTCTGCAGAGAATGGCAGGACTTTACTCCAAAATCCCAATGTTCTATGCTGTGATTCACCAATAGGGGTCTGCCAAAGACTCCACACTGCATCTTCATCTACAACAGACACATTGAGCACCTTTGGGTCAGCTGGATCAAATGGTCCCAGTGGCAAAGCAGCTTGCACGGCAGCCTGAACCTGTTGATGAGCCTTTTCTTGTTCTGGGCCCCCCTCAAAATAGGAGGTTTTTCATGTCACTTGATAAATAGGTTGAAGTAGAACACCCAAGTGATGTGTTTCCTCCAAAATCCGAAAAGGCCCACTAGGTGTTGTGCCTCCTTTTTAGTTGTTGGGTGGGGGCCAAATGCAATAGCATATTCTTCACTTTAGTAGGAATATCTCAACATGCCCCACACCATTGGACCCCTATAAATTTTACTGATGTGGAGAATGCCTGAATTTTTGTTGGGTTAATTTCCCAACCTTTTGTATGCAAATGTTGTACCAATGAATCTAGAGTCTTTGATACATCTTCCTTAGTGGGTCCAATCAGCATAATGTCATCAATATAATGGACGAGTGTGACATTTTGTGGAATAGACAGGTGATCAAGGTCCCTTCAGACTAAATTATGACACAGGGCAGACGAGTTGATGTACCCCTTGGGGAGAGTTGTGAAAGTATATTGTTGCCCCTGCCCACTGAAGGCAAACTGCTTCTGGCGGTCCTTTGAGACTGGTATTGAGATGAAGGCATTAGCCAGCTCAATAGCTGCATACCAAGTACCAGGAGAAGTATTAATTTGCTCAAGCAATGAAATCACATCTGGAACGGCAGCTGCAATTGGAGTCACCACCTGGTAAAGTTTACGATAATCCACTGTCATTCTCCAGGATCCATCTCTCCTCTTTACAGACCAAATAGGTGAGTTTAAATGAGGATGTGGTAGGAATCACCACCCCTGCATCTTTCAAGTCTTTGATGGTGGCACTGATCTCTGCAATCTCCCTCCAGGAATGCGGTACTGCTTTTGGTTTACTATTCTAGCCAATGGCAGTTCTAATGGTGTCCAGTTGGCCTTTCCTACCATGATAGCCCTTATTACACATTTCAGAGATCCAATATGTGGTACTTCCAGTTACTAAGTATATCTATTTCAATGATGCATTCTGGAATTGGGGAAATAACCACAGGTTGGGTCCAGGGGCCCCACAGTGAGGCATACCTGAGCTAAAACTCCATTAATAACTTGACCTCCATAAGCCCCCACTCTGAGTGGTGAGCCTTCGAAAAACTTTGGGTCTCCTGGAATTAGTGTCAGTTCCAAGCCAGTGTCCAGTAATCCCCAAAAGGTTTGATTATTTCCTTTTCCCCAATGAACAGTCACTCTTGTGAAAGGCCACAGGTCCCTTTGGGGAAGGCTAGAAGAAAGACTAACAGTATAGACCTTCACTGAGGTAGCAGGGTCCTCCTTCAAAGGGACCCGGCATCCCCCTCATTTAAGGGGTTGTGGTTCTGTAAACTGGCTTAGGTCTGGAAATTGATTGTGATTGTGAATGTCTATTCTGCTGTTCACCTGATCCAGCATTCTTCTGCCTGTATACATCACATAAATATTTAGTAGGTTTCCCAGCTATTTCACTGCTAGGAACACTGTGGCTAAGTAGCCAATGCCATAATTCCACACGAGACAGGTTGCTTTGATTACCACGGAAACCTTGTTGTCTGTTATAACCACGCCACCCTGTCTCTGTTGATTCAGTGCTGACACCTGCCCTCTACCACCATGGGGACCAATCAGCCCCATTATGGGCAAATGTCAGAGTTCGCTTAGGGCAGTGCTAACTGTTAATCCTGGTGCACATAAAATAGCAATTACAGGAGTTTTAAGAGATGCTGGGGCCCACTTCACAAACTTGTTCCTTGTGGCTGTGGTAAAGGGGATGTCCTCAGGAGACACCCTTTTTGGGTCTACGGGAATATCCTGATAGATCCATTTCAGCATATCAATCTCTCTAAGCTTTTGGATGCCTTCCTCTACAGTGTACCAAGGTAGGTCAGGTACGTCAAGTTGGTCTAATCTAGGCCATCTGGCAGTCCATGCTTCAGCGAACCAACCAAATAAAGAATTAGATCCTTTCTTAGCCTCTCTCACAGACATTGAAAGAAGAATTTGTGCTTAGAGGTCCCATATCCAGAAACTCAGACCTGTCTAGTATTACATTTCATGCACCAGTATCCCACACCCTTAGTAACCAGGGATATTGCCCAGGCTTCTGCTTTATGTATTTGAAAACTCAAGCTGGTCTTTATGAGTATAGCGTGCTTCTTCTTGGATAATCATCTCAAACTCACCTTTAGGAGCTTTCTGAGACTTAATTTTGTGATGGGTCTAGCGGAAATAATGGGTGGTGAGGGTGTTTCCTGGGGGCTCTCAGCAATATCTTGTAAGGCGTCTCCCTCAGGCAATGCTACCGATGCAGCCCCACCTGGCATTTCAGCTTGAATAGTTTGGCTAATCTGCTCCAGTGTGGGTTGTTTTATTAATAGTGAATTAATACCTTCAGCTGGGAGGGGTGTATCTATTGACTGGGGTGGGTCAATTGTTTCTAGGGTCTCAATATTCTCCTCTTCTGGGTCATCAGCCCATATGTTCCCATCCCATGTTTCAGGGTCCCAACTTTTCCCAGTCAATGCCCTCACTTTGGTATCAGACACTGCTCTAGATCTGCAATTCAGCGGATGTTGTATTTCAGCCACTCACATAAGGAGACTCTGGACCTGGTTCTCAGCAATGTCAGCTCTATTACTAGAGGAGAGAAGGCTCTCCTTTGTAGCACAGATGGAAGCTTTTAAATCTGTTAGTCTGCACCTGATGCGCGCTTCTGAGGCTCTGAGACCATCCCTCTCCTTAATCACACTTTCCATTGTAAGAAGGACCAGTCAACCAGCTTCTGTATACTTGTGGTCCTGACAAAACTCCTGGAAAATAGCAAAGATATGATGACTCTGAGCCTCTCCTTTAACTAGCACCTCATCCATCGGTGGTGATACTATAGATATTAGCTTTGCTATTTCACACCATGGATTAGTAAGAGTGGAAGACTTATCCATGCTTTGGGTGTAGAAATAGCATTATCAGTGCTGTTAAGACTAATCAGGCCAGAAAGCCAATTTTAAAAGCCCATATTTATAATTTTATTTCTCTAGAACCACTCTCAGTACCAATTATGTTAGACAGGGTTCTCTTGAGAAACAAAACCAGAATGCTAACAATTTTATAATATTTATACAGGTAGATAGATATATAACATAAGAAATAGTTAATTAATTTATAAAGTAGTACAAATGGCTCAGCACATCTCACTCTCATGAGACAGTTGTGAGACACTGGCAGTCCTTCAAGTCTTGAGGGCCACTGGGTAGTCCTCTGTAGAGCAATTCAGGCTATCCAGGCACAGGCAGCAAACAGCAAAGCAGGTCACCAACAGTCAGCCAGATGACAGAGTCCAACAGTCCCCAGCTCAAAAAGTGTAAATTCCAATAGTGTGGCAAAGCAGGTAACTCAAGTTACAGTGACACAGTCCACGGATTAGGTTTCCCACAGGTAGCGTAGCTTTCAAACTGAAGCACAGAACAAGCAAGGCAGCTGCACACTGGTTCGATGATCAAAGAGCAAAAGATGAGAGGTGAGGCTCACTGAGCCATTTATCTCTCCACCCTTTAATTAATCCCACATGTGTTCATTGGCAATGTAGGCACAATAAACATTAACTATTTCAGTCATGTTGACAAACAAAACCAGTGACATGCATCTATGTATAAGAAAGAACTTTATATCAAAAAGTAATTTTATAATATGAAGACAACCCAGCCCAGTTCAACTCAATTCCATGGGTCCAGTGCTAGCTGGAGCCCTCTTCAGGATCACGTAGCTATAGATTGATGATGGAGAAAGATGAGTGGGAAGCTGGTTGGTGAGTGCAGCATCCTGTGGATCCGAGACCAGTGAGAGCACAGCAAGGCACTGACGGCTCCTAGGGTGGATGGCCCGTGTAGGGCCACCCCTGGGGGCAGACACAGAATCCAAGCAAGGAGGAAGGCAAATGGCAACAAAGAGAGATTGGTTCCAGTTTCTCTCTTATAAAAAAAAGTCACACCCCAAGGAGGCATCATCAAGCTGTGAACTGACTGATTTATTGATAGGTTGGACTTTTCACCCAAGACTACACTTTTCATCTAGGTAAATGTTGATCTACAATATAACCACCACAGACGGAAAAAATAGTTGAGTACTCAGCTACAAACCAAAAGGTTGATGGTTTGAAACCACCCAGAGGCGCCTGGGGTGAACGGACTGGCAATCTGCCTCCAAAAGGTCACGGTTAATAAAAACCATAAAAAATAAAGTTCTAATCGGATCCATATGTCAGGAGCCCAGATCAGCTCAACAGCAATTGGCTTTATTTTTAGAACAGTGCCTGGGAGTAGAGTAGGTTACTCGGCATTTTAATCAATTTATTAAATAAGTATTTGTATAAGTTATTATATTTAGCCTATGCGATAGGCCCTGGTGATATAATAATAAGCCAGGAAGGCATTCGTTTTCCTTTGTAAATGTCCAGGGACTCACAGTTTAAGAGAGAATGTAGAGAGACTCAAGAACAGTGATACTACATGCTATTGGTAGAGGGATTGAATGGTGTCCCTCCCAATATGTATCAAATGGGCTGGGTCATGATGGTTAGTTATGCAAAGATGGAATTTGGCAGATGTGTGATGCCCAATGATGTGACCGATGTGACCAGCCCATCACTCGTAAGTGGTTTTCCATGTGGCATGGCCTGCATCTTCTTATCAGAGCTACAAGGAAAGGAAGAGTTACATGGGTAGAGGGCTTCACAGGATAGTGTTATCGATTTAATTTCTTGAGAGAGACTGTGTGTTTTTTAAAAAAGAAAAAAATCCTTCCATATTTATCCCTCAAACATAAATAGTGTTCTGAGCGGTTAACAATAAAGAAAAGAAAAAAGAAGGGAAAATAAAACTGAAGCTTGGAGTCTACAGTGACAGGCATGTTTATCCCAAAGAAACAAAAATATACCAAGAGAGAAAGGAAGCAGAGAAGAAAGCACCTGGAATTGAACACATCCTTTAGATCCAGGATTCCCGGCCTGAGAACACACAAGACTAAGGAAAAGACACAGGACATCTGCCAGGACTGCTAGGTCCATAGACAACAGAGAGAGAAAAATCTTGCTCTGTGGTTGGTTCTCTGAATTAGGACTTCTAGCCAACTGAGCTATGAGAAAATAAATGTCTGTTGGTTAAAGACTTCCCTTGTAGCATTTCTAACAACACTAGATAGCCCCATCAAGATCCACCTTCCTGGGTTGGAGTATGTGCCTACTTGTTCTGATCACCTTTCCTCTTTCTTGGGAGAATTGCTGTCACGCAACAGAAGCTCTATCTTTTAGAAAAACTTACCATCCCTTACCCCCCTTTCACCCCCTGCCAATCCATCTGCAGTCAATGATATTACAATTCAGAGGTGCCAAGAGTCTGTCCTCTTGTCAAAACAAGCGATAACTTTGTGGTGTAAGTTATGGTGGAGAGTTCGCCCTCAATCAGGTCAAGGCTACACATTACCGATGACGACATTTTAAAAATAACTTTTCATTTTGAATCAGGTAAAAGTTTGCAGAGCAGACCATAGCTTGACATTCAACCATGCTACCTATTTTGATTCCATTTATTCATGGAGCCCCCTCAATGGTGCTATCCCTTATCCCACTTCTTTCCTCTGTTTCCTACCTCCATTTAGCCTTTCCTAACCCTCTGAGGTTTGTCTGTGGGTAAATGCTGCCCTTTGGATCTGAAATGGTTTAGTCCAACATGGGGTGAGTTCAGTTTCAGACTGAGGGTGACGGAGAGCCATTGTCCTGAGGATCCCACCAATCTCTATCCCTCCAGTCAAGCCTGATCTGGTTGATGAATTTACGTTCTGATCCACATTTTTCTCCCACTCTCTCAGGACCTTTTAATGTCATCCTTTTCAGAGCAGTTTGCAGGGGCAGCTGGACATGCTCTAGCTCTCTTGGCCTCAGGTTGAGGAGACTGATGATTATGTGAGCCATTAATCATTGGACTAATTGCTCCCCTGTGTCTTTTGATTTCCATAACTCTTCTTTCCTCTGGATGGGGAGAGACCAACAGGTGCACCTTAGATGCATACTCAAATGTTTACACCCCAGTTTCTACTCATGAATTTAGGAGGAAGAATATCATCTTTTGGAAGAAGCACACCGGCCTGTGTGATCACAAGGTTTTAAAGGGATCAGGTATCAAAGAACAAAAAATGAAATCATTGTGAATGAGGGGGAGTGCAGATTGGGGACCCAAGACCCATCTGTAGGCAACTGGACATCCCCTTACAAAAGGGTTACAGGGAGGAGACAAGCCAGTCAGGGTGCAGTGTAGCAACAGTGAAACATACAATTTTTCCTCTAGTTCCTAAATGCTTCCTCCCTCCCCCACCTCCACTATCATGATCCTAATTCTACCTTACAAATCTGGCTAGACCAGAGGATGTACACTGTACAGATAGGAAGTGGAAACACAGGGAATCCAGGATGGATGATCCCTTCAGGACCAATGCTGAGAGTGGTGATACCAGGAGGTTGGAGGGAGGGTGGGTTGGAAAGGGGGAACCGATTACAGGGATCTGCATATAACCTTTTCCCTGGGGGACGGACAACAGAAAAGTGGGTGAAGGGAGACGTCAGACAGTGTAAGATATGACAAAATAATAATTTATAAATTATCAATGTTTCATGAGGGAGGGGGAATTTGGGGGGGGATGAGGAGCTGATGCCAAGGGTTTAAGTGGAGAGCAACTCTTTTGAGAACGATGAGGGCAACGAATGTACAAATGTGCTTTATACAACTGATGTATGTATGGATGGTGATAATAGTTGTATGAGCCCCCAATAAAATGATATTTAAAAAAACATTGTCTTTGTAAACCATGTTATGCCAATTGACCTCGGTGTCCCCCAAGCCATGATCCTGATCATCTAGACCCATTCCTTCAAGGTGTTCAGTGAAGTCGGAGAACTTCTGGTAACATTGGGCCACCGCTCCTCCTGTATGCTCCATCCCCTTCATGGATATATTAGCAGCGACAGTAAATGTGCAGATGCAGTTATCCTCCAGCAAGCCTATGCATATTCATAGGTATACTTCTATTCTTCCGCTTCCACTACATTCTTACTTGATTTTTTTCCCCTTCCGCTGTAATCCCCAAACTGTAACATGCATCAGAATCGCCTGGGAAGCTTGTTGAAAGACTGACTACTGGGCCTCCCCCTTAGGGTTTCTATTTTCATTTCTCTCAAGTTTCCACATTATGTTAATACTGCTGCTCGGGGGAATCACACTTTGAGACTCACAGCATTTCTTTGTCCTGTTTCCCATAGTCCCTTATAGGTTTGTTCTAAAGATGACTCTCAATAACCACATGCATCTGAATCCCTGCCTGTCTCTGCTTCTTGATCTAAGACATCAAACGGGATGGGCAGGGCTGCAATGTGAGAGAACAAAGCAGAATGGATACATTTGAATAATGGTGTTGGCGAAGAATATGGAAGATACTGTGGACTGTCAAAAGAACAGACACATCTGTTTTGGAAGGAGCAAATCCAGAAATTTCCCTAGAAGCAAGACTGTACTCTGGACATGTTATCCAGAGAGACCGGTCCCTGGGAAAGGACGTCATGCTTGGTAAAGTCGAAGGGCATCCAAAAAGAGGAAGGCCCTCAGCAAGATGGACTGACACAGAAGCTGCAACAGTGGATTCAAACGTAAGAACCACTGTAAGCACAGCGCCAGGACCAGCAGTGCTTTGTTCCCTTGTACACAGACAGGGATTATGAGTCAGAACTGACTCAAGGGCATCCGACAACAACAACAATAAAAGATAGGAAAAGTGAAGATTGGGTATTAAATATCGTTAAGGGTCATCGAGAAGGCTTCTCAGAGTTATTTATATTTAAGTTGAGCCCCTACGGATGAATAAGGTGCCAAGTGAAGCGCAGGAGACGCTGTATCTAGACAACTGGGTTAGCACTTTGAAAGCCCCCGTGCCTGGTGAATTTGAGGGACTGGAAGAAGGTTAGTATGGCTAGGATGTGAAGGGAGCCCTCGTGGTGCAGTGGTTTTGTGCTGGACTGCTAACCACAAAGTCAGTAGTTCGAAACAGTCAACTACGGCTTCAGAGAAAGAAGTGTTTTCTACTCCCTTAAACAATGAACAGACTTGGAAATTCACAGAGGCAGTTCTACATCGACTCAATGGCGGTGGGTTTTGTTTTGGGGGAGATTGAGGGGGGAGGTGAAGTGTAATGTTTGATAGCCTCTTCATACTTGACTATTATGTCCAGATAGAAGTTTGGCTGTGGATGCTCTCACATTGGTTTAGGCAGAAAATCGTGCCTACTAACATTTGGCCATCACTCATCTGCTGTTTAGTCATTCTGCGGTGGCTTGAATGTTGCCATGATCCTAAAAGTGATTTCACTTGTGTATCAAATACCAGAGGTTTAGTCAAAGTGAAACAGCTCCGGTGGAATTTCTAGACTAAGGCTAAGAAGAAATGTCTAATGATCTACTTTCAAAAATAGCTGATGAAAAAATTGTGTGGATTGCAATGGCATACACTCCAATATTGTGTTACTAGATGCATTCTGTATGTTGGAAAGGACTACGCAATGGACACACGATGGACTCAAACGACCACTGATCAGATCACCAGGATGGCGTAGGACCAGTAGCACCATGTTCTGTTATACACAAGATTGTCAGCAACCAACAACAACAATCTTGTGGCAGAAATATATTGCCAAATAATCCCCAAATTTGATAGGCCACGAAGATCAAACTCCTTAAACCTAGTAGGATGTTCATCGTCTCTAATTCTACTTCATATGAAGCCAGAGAGAAAGCGAGACAAAACCTCTTCAGTGGGCATATTGAAATGAATGTGGGAGCTCCGCCCTGAAAGAGAATTGATTTGCTAACCAGTAAACTTCTGGAAGTTCTGGAAGGAAGAAATCTTATTATTCCCTTTAAGTTGGATTTGGTGATTTCTATGGGCCTGTGATTGCGTGTGAACCTCAAACTCCACTTTTCAAATAGGAGCTCTGGTTCACTGGTGCCTTTGTGTCCTTGAATATTGGGTGTGTTGGTAGTGGATATAATGCATTTTACTTTAGACTTCGAAAAGACACAGCCAGATCTACTGAACACATGGCACTTTGAGGTGGTTTCTCTTGTGAAAGAATGGATATATTCTATGTGTGAGAAGAATTACATAGATAGATAGATCTTTTCTTTTAAAAGGGGGTGGATTTCTAGCTATTTACTGAATTTCTTCATTATTTCCCTACTGATAAGTCCTTGTAAGAATTATATTGGAGCCAGATATGATCTTCTTGACTTCCCCAGGGGAAAAAGAGAATCAAACTCAAGAGCAGCACCAAGTCAATTACTAGGAGGCAGAGTTCATATATGCCTCCACCTTGTTTCCTCCTTTACCATATACCATGACTCCTTGGCTTACATCCTACCAGCCAAGCAAACCCAGGAAAGAGACTCTGGATAGGTGTTAGCAAGTGAAAAATAACAGGGTTTCATTGTGCACTACAGATAGGCACTTGCCAGACCATGTGACACCTTCAACCATGTTAGACAAGTCAACAAATCATTACTAAGGTCCACGTATTTATCAGGTAGAGTGGCTGGGTGGTGCAAATTGTTAACATGCTTAGATGTTCCGATCCATCCAGAGGCTCCTAGGAAGAAAGGCCTAGTGATTTACTGCCGAAAACAGCCATTGGAAAGCCCAGTGAGCACGGTTCTACTTTGATACATGTGAGATCACCATTAATCGGAATCAACTCAATGCCAACTGAAATTTACCAAACACCAGGCTAGGTATTGAACATACAAGAGCAAGCAAAACAGAGACCCTACATCTAAGGAGGCAGGTAGGGCAGACAGTCTGCTTGTTTGTTTAAAATGAACATATTTGTCACTAAAGACTCTAAGTCCATGTCAGTTTTACTCCCCCACCTCCACCCCCGCCTACTGCCCTTTTTAGGCACCCAAACCACCATTTAGGTTTGAGGCATAAAGAATCTGGAGGTTATTATTATTTTTTAAAAGAAACACTGTATATACCTACACATCCCATTTCAAGAAATAAAATTGAGAACCCTATCCTGTTAAGAGCCCTCCATATATATAGTTCTCCTCTCCTTCTCTCCACCCCCCTCCCTCCTTCCTCAGTATCCTATCCCTCCCCTCTCTGTGTTCCCACTCTCCCACCCCTGGTCTCCTCATGGACATTCTAGGTGAGGGAGACAGCCAATAAACATACAACTAAGCACACAAACAAAATGCAAGTAGTCATAAATACAAAGAAGGAAATAACGCTGAGTAATAGGATAAGACTAACAGCAGGGAAAGGTATACATTAAGTACAATAGTCAGGACTACAGAGCTCTCTAAGATGAATTATATATATATATATATATATATATATATATATATATATATATATATATATATTCTGGGAAAGTTGATACAGCAGGCCAGATCTCCTTTCAACAACTTCTACTCAAGTTGTTCACTGTGTTACATTCTACACAACACACAACTGCTCTTGTTGTTTCTCTTCTTGTTTCCCATTTCCATTCATCTCATTTCTCTGCTCCTTTACAGTCTCATCTTTGTTTTAAAATAATTGCTGGCCATTTGGTCTCCTAGAGGTGGTATTTTAAAGGAGCACAATACTTACGGGTGATATCAATTTATTTTTGTGAGTTAATTTGTTATTTAGCCTCAAGGTGACCCTGAGAATCATTTTCAGTTCAAGGCTTGAAGTGTAACTCAGGGCTGTAGTATCAGGAAGACTGTAGTATCAGTTTCAACTGGCTGATAATTTTTTTTTAAAACTTTATATAACACAACATTGACCAATTTGCTCTTTTTCATGTGCACAATGTAATGACATTAATTACATTAGTAATGTTTGCACAGCCCTCATCAATAATCATTGTCAAATTTTCTGTGACCACTAACAGCTACTCACTGCACTGCATTCAAGGACTCCTCAGAGGGGACTCCCGGGAAGTGTTTCCCATAATCCAGCGATAGAGAAAGAACCGTTTTAAGAGGACCCAGGGATCTAAGGAGAAGAAAGAGCTACACAATCCTGGTGTGGACATTAATATGTCTTGTTAAAGGACAGAAAGGATGGTGTGGTAGGAATCCCATGAATGAAAGGTTAAAAAAAGTGGTGGGGGGGGGCATAAAACAAGATGAGAGAGGTGGGCTGGGACCAGATTCAGAAAATCTAGAAGGTCAGAATAGAGAGTTTAAGTGTTTTTGTTGAACCATGTGAAACTACAGCATGATTTCAAGCATGAAGTAAAACAATCCGATTTAAACTTCAGACATCTCCATGTAGCCACTGAGTAGATTATGGGTTCCACAGGGTCAAGAATGAAGAATGGGAGAGGAGTGATGGGGTTGTTGCATGAAATCGGGCTAGAGATATTGGTGTCTTGGGCTAAAGTTGTTAAGGAATGGGACTTTCTTTTCCCTGAGGGCTCTTGGAAATATTGAAAAGTCTTCAGTCTAGAAAGGAGGATCATCAAGTTTGAATTTTTAGTGTCAGGCTCCATAACGAGTGCCTTGACTATAATCTGTGGGCTGAAAATTGTAGCAGAGCTTCAGCAAGAAAATAGCCAATCCCTTTGGCCCCAAGCTTTCTCTGGGCATTTGCTCCTTGTTGCTCCCTCTAGCGATGGCATGTGTGTGGGCACTGGCCTTTCTCGAAGACCTGACTGTGGAAACCAAACACGGGGAGATTCCTATTGACTTGCTCTTATTCCTTTAGTACTATTGAATGAACCTCAACTCATAGTGACCCCAAACTCAATGGAACAAAATACTGCTGGGGTCAGCCTCATGCCCAGGATTAGTAGTGCATCAGACCATTGTGACCCAAAGGGTTCTCATTGGCTGCTGTCCAGAAGAACCGCAGCAGCTCGCTCTTCCTACTCTGTCTTAGTGTAGATTGGAGGTCCAGTGACACCTGTCCATCATTGGAGCCACACAAAGGCCTCCAATGAGAAGTGGGGGGGGTGGCTGCGCAGGGGGGTTTTACCTTTCAGGGAGGAAATCCAGATTCGATGGGCTAAAGACACTCGAAGGGTTTCTTGGAGCAACTTCAAGAGAAAAATCCTTTTCTCATTTATGAACCAGAGCAGGTTTGGAGGAGAAAAGCATTTTCTCTATGGAAAAACCAAACGCTCTGCTCAGTGTATGGCAGCCAGGCTCGGTAGAGAGTGTGAGTTTAGTGTTAGTAAAAGCTGTGTTCAAGTTCTAATTTCATCACTTGATTTGAGGCCAGGGTGCCACGCTTTGCTCATACGTAAAATAAGAATACTCTCAGGGCCTCTCTTGCTGGGTTATAATGAGTTCATGTGATAGAACATGTAAAATGCTCAGCACCATTTCTGACATGTAGTAAGTCCTCCACAAAAGATATGGTGGTTATGCATGGGCTGCTGACTACACGTCCAGCAGTTCGAAACCATCAGCCAGCTCCTTGAGAAAAGGATGAAGCTTTCTCTTGTGGATTTACAGTCTCAGAACCCCAAGGGGCAGTTCTACGAATCTGAATGGCAGTGAGTTTAGAGGTTTCTTTTCTTTTCTTTTTTTAGCTGCCAAAAAGAAAACTGGCTTGCCAATGAAGCCAAGGCATCCTCATGAGATTTATTTTAATCTGCCACCGTAAGAATAACAAACAGCCATTACTGATTGGTTAATCAGTTTTGCGGGCAGGACTGATGTACTAAGAAAACAAAACAACCCAAGAGGCAGTCAAAGATTTAAAAGGTCTTCATTAAGAGATGAGATGAACACCCCAATAGACAACAAAAAGGCACAAGCCATTAAGTGAAATAGGATACGGTTTGGGGTTCTTCTTATTGGCTTAGCGTGTTGGTCAAAGCTGAAAGCTCTAAACGTGGAGGCCAAGGGCTGCCAAGTGACTACCCAAGGCTCATTACGAGATGTATATTAAGAGATGGTTCATAAGTTCTCACTCTAACTACTCCCACAGAGACTATAATGACTGAAGATTGGCATTCAAGGGAGTGAGAGAAATAATGAGCTGGGAGCCTGCGGGAGGCGGGTGCTGTGGATTTGCTTATTCTGTCCCTGTGATAGAAAACCAGTGACTCATCTGCACCAAGCCAAGAAAGAGTGACTCAATCATTTCTTCTTGGAAGTAGGGACCTGCGAGATAGGAGACGGACACCTCACTTTCTGGTCCGTGCACGGCTAAGCTGGGAGGTGTCAAAAGGCAGGCTCTACTCCCAGGAGATGATGTTTCAAAGGTACAGGGAGGGCCAAGTGAGTGCTCAAGCTCTCTCCATGCAACCAAGCCAATGGGAGAACAGCACTGGTCCACCTGCCAGGCAGACAACACCAACAACCGCAAGAGAACCACCGATGGCTCCAGCTACATCAGAAGCCTTTTGTCTTTTCCCTTCCACCTCACCACCCCCAGGCCCAAAGGAGCCAGCAACAAACGGAGGGGAAGAAAGAAGGACATAAGCTCCTCCTTCCTCTCCTCTTGATGGAGACCCTCTAGCCAGGGCCAACTGGGGCTGAAGAGAGGAAAAGATGCTGAATGAATTGTGCATTTGGAATATTTTAACTGAACTGGACTTTAAAAGCCTTTGTAGTATGACAATGTCCAAGCATGTATAAAAGTAGGTGGGGAAAATGGAATGAATTTCCTTCTACCATTCGGGGCTAAAACAGTTACTGGCTCTTGGGCAATCTCATTTCATCTCTATACCAGACTCATTACACCTCTCCATGGATTGTTTTAAAGCATGGAACAGACACGACAGCACGTCTGGACTGGACTTCATGTTGCCTGTGATACTCAGTTACAAAAACAAAGTTCTTAAATTCGAAATTGGTCCGATGGCTCTGTGTTCGACTCATTGTTCACTTTTACAACATCTAGAATGTAATGTTACATAGGGCAAAACATTTTTCTACCTTATTAACTTATCTCCCCTCTTGCTTATTATAACACACAACACACAATAGATAGATGATAGATGGATAGATAGATGATAGATAGATAGATAGATAGATAGATAGATAGATAGATAGATAGATAGATACTGTCAAGTCAACTCTGAATCATGGCCATGTACAACAGAACGGAATGTTGCCAAAGCCTGCATCATGCTCAGAATTAATAGCATGTCCATGTTCAGGTTTGTTCCCATCATGCCAACTCTTCTTACTGAGTCTCCCTTGACCTCGTTTGCCCTCTCATCATCAAACATAATGTCCTTCATAAGTACTTAATCCCTCCTGATGATGTGTGCAAACTAAGTGAGTGGGACAATGTTTTATTGTGGTCCACAGTTTCATTGTCTAATTTTCTAAAGTACTTTACCAGGCCTTTGTGCCTATTCTGAAAGCCCTGCTGTTGTAGTGGTTACACCTTGGGCTGCTAACTGCAAGATCAGCAGTTCAAAACCAGCAGCTTCTCTAAGGGATAAAGATGGGGTCTTCTACTCCCATAAAGAATTCAGTCTCATCAGTTATTGTGAGAAATGAAAAACATAATTATAATTTATAAATTATCAAGGGTTCATGAGGGAAGGGGCTGGGAAAAGGAGGGGGAAATGAGAAGCTGATACCAAGGGCTCAAGTAGAAAGAAAACGTTTTGAAAATGATGAGGACAACAAATGCACAAATGTGCTTGACACAATGAATGGATGGATTGTGATAAGAGTTGTACAAGCCCCCAATAAAATGATTTTAAAAATAAATAAATAAAATATAAAATAAAATGAATTAAGTACATTAAAAAAAATCTGCGGTGACTTGATGACCTAACCCAAATATAAGACAAGACTGGTCTGACAGGATGCCTTCATGTGGACATTTGTACTTCTTTGTATAAGTGCCAAGAAATAAAAAGACAAAAAGAAAAACGTTTTTAAGTTTTTTTAAAAAGAATTCCGTTTCAGAAACTCACAGGAACAGTTCTGCTCTGTCCGACAGATCCCTAGGAGTCAGTGTCCACTCGATGGGGGTGAGTTTGGTTTGTTTTCATTGTTGTTATTCCTAATCTGGCTTCGTCTGGAAGTTCCGGTGGGGAAGGAGGTCAAAAAGAATTACGTGTGTGGTCTAAGGGAGACTGCTGACGACGATGCAAGCTCGACCCTGTTTGCTACTTATTCCGAGCTCACTTTCAAAAGGCAGCCAACCAAAAACTTTGTGTTCAACACTTTAAAAAGGTCTCATGCAGCAGATTGACCCAAGGAAGGGCATCCTTTCTCTCCTGAGTGCTGTGTTCAAGCGTAGTACTAGTGGGAGAAAAACGTGCAACAAAACTCAAACTCATCAAAACGACCAGGCTTCCTGCTTAGATAGAGCTTTTTGGAACATCTTCTGGGCCTGGAACTAAACTCTCTGCTGTGGTTCAATTTTCAGGCAACTAATAGACAAACCTAGAAGGTGAACCATAACAGTATGGAGGTATACGCTCTTTAGAAAACTCAACCATTTGAAACCCAAAGGGCAGCAGTTGTCCAAGAACAAAGTTCAAAAGGCAGGAAGGAAGAGTGGAAATGGGAAACACGTGAAATGATGATATCACATTGTGAAGAAATAAAAATGTCTATGAATTGTTGGGTGAAAAACTGATTTGCTTTGTAACCATCACCTGATTTACAATTAAAAGGTTAAAAATACACGAAAATTTCACAAGCAATGATTGTGCGGAGGGTGCGGGACTAGGCAGCCATAGTAAGTCATCAAATTGGTGGTGAGGAGGGTCTAGGAGGCTTGGTAGAGCATGATTGCGGGTAATGTAACTGAGAGGAATTACTGTAACCCAAATGAAGACTGAGCATGATAGTGGGACAAGAGGAAAGTAAAAGGAAATAGAGGAAAGAGCTAGGAGGCAAAGGGCATTTACAGAGGTCTAAAGAAGGGCGTGCACATATGTAAATATATTTATATATGAGGATGGGGAAATAGATTTATGTGCATATATTGATAGGTTTAGTATTAAGGTGGCAGATGGACATTGGGCCTCCACTCAAATACTCCCTCAATGCAAGAATACTTTGTTCTATTAAACTGGCATTCCATGATGTTTAGCTTCCCTACATGATTGCTGAAGACAAAGCGAGTACACAAGCAAATGTGTTGAAGAAAGCTGATGGTGCCCGCCTATTAAAAGATATAGTGTCTAGGGTCTTAAAGACTTGAAGGTAAACAAATGGCCATCTAGCTCAGAAGCAACAAAACCCACATGGAAGAAGCACATCAGCCTGCGTGATCACGAGGTGTCAAAGGAATGAGTTATCAGGCATCAAAGTACAAAAAAATCATATCATTGTGAATGAGAGGGACTGCAGAGTGGGGACCCAAAGCCCATCTATAGGCAACTGGACATCACCTTACAGAAGGGTCGCGGGGAGGAGATGAGCCAGTCAGTGTACAGTGTAGCAACGATGAAACATACAACTTTCTGCTAGTTCTTAAATGCTTCCTCCCCACCCACTACTATGATCCCAATTCTACCTTACAGATCTGGCTAGACCAGAGGATGTACACTGGTACAAATAGGAACTGGAAACACAGGGAATCCAGGACATATGATCCCTTCAGGACCAGTGGTGAGAGTGGTGATACCGGACGGGTGGAGAGAGAGAGCAGGGTAGAGAAGGGGAACCAATTACAAGGATCTACATATAATCCCCTCTTTGGGGGACTGAAAACAGAAGAGTGGGTGAAGGGAGACATTGGACAGTGTAAGGTATGATAAAATAATAATTTATAAATTATCACGGTTTCATGAGGGAAGGGGTAATGGGGAGGGAGGGGGGGGAAATGAGGAGCTGATGCCAGGGGCTTATGTGGAGAGCCAATGTTTTGAGAATGATGAGGGTAATGAATGTACAAATGTGCTTTACACAATTGATGTAAGTATGGATTATAAGAATTGTATGAGCCTCCAATAAAATGATTTTTAAAAGTTTTCAAAGATTTCATACTACATAGATCCATAGTAAATGCTCATGAAAGCAGCAGTCAATAAATCAAGTGATGTATTGTGTTAGGTTGTTCTGTTGCCAAAGATCTCTTTGAAATGTTAAAAAGTAGTCACTTCGAGGCCTAACTTGTGATTGGCTCAATCACCTCATATGCCTATGAAAGTTGGACAAAGAATAAGGAAGACCCAAGACGAATTGATTCCGAAATGCATTGCTGTAGAAGAATATGAAATATAATTTGGACTGCCAGAGGTAAAAACTAATTGGTGTTGGAAGAAGTATAGTAAAAGGGCTCCTTAAACATGAGACTTCACTTTACCTACATTGGACATGTTATCTGGAGGGACCAGTCCCTCAATAAGGGCATCATGTTTGTCAGTGAAAAAAACAAACCAAAAATGAAAAAGCATCAAGGCGATGGATCGACTCAGCAGCTGCAACTATGGACTGAAGCATAGCAGTGATTGTGAAGATGGTGGGGGACCAGACAGTGCTTCATGCTGTTGTACAGATGATCCCTGTGACAGGAACCAATTCATCAATACATAAGAGATTTCCAGGTGAAAGTAACAGAAGACCCACCTGGGGTGGAGGAAAAGGCAGAACAGAATTGCAAATTATCGTGGACTCCAGACATCCTCGAACCTTGGAGGCTAGATATATTCCTGAGATCCTCTTCAACCCTGAAGCCAAAGATCCCCTAACGTTGTCTTAAAACTAAACAACAATTTCATTTAACTCATAAAAACGAAATTCGTCATGAGCCTTATGCCCTTTTAAGAATTATCTAAATGGGATCAACTTGCAACCACATGAGGAAAGATTAGACAGAGGCTTAAGAGGCTCTGAGTTTATATATGTTAAAGGGGAAGGAATAACTCAGAAAAGATTGGCTACACAACTCAAGGAATGTAATTGATGTCCCTGAGTAGTTCATGTAGAAACTATTAGAACAGTGTATGTTTACTTTCTATATTCTCAACAACAACAACACATATTTTTTAAAGTAGGAGAATCAGCCATTAAAGTGGCTGAAAAGTGCAGCTTTTGTATGGTTGGATTCAGGGGCTCCAGCTTCTCTGTGTTGCACCATTTTAAGGCAGGTACCATCATTATAGAGCCAAGATGACTACTAGTATCCTATAGCCAGCAGTCCACTCTCTAACCAACCCCAGCCCACAAAATAAACAAACAAATTAGAATAGCAATAAAGAACAACAACAAAAACTTCAGGACATGCCTTTGGTTGACCACATATAATCACATGACTATGTCAGACCAAATCGTTATGACTCTATTGATAAAATGGCACAGCCTCATGCTTGACATTTGGGGTTGGGTGAACCCCATGTGAATTATAGTGACTGAAAGTGAGGACTGGATACTTTCATAAAAGAATACTGGTGTGCCCTTTCCAGAAAGGAAAATGTCCATTATATACATCAGAAAATAAGTATAATGCCTTTCTCAGAGACTTCAGAAACCTACAGAACTTGCCATTCAAGGACTAGCTGGGCTCATTCTCACAATCTTGGCATCCAAAAGAAGTTGATTCTACATGCTGAGCTTGTAGAAGACTCCTTCTACTTTTGTCTGTCCTGAACGCACTCCCCTTTTAATTGCACCATCATTTTCCTTTGAGAAGAGGAGCCCTGGTGGCGTAGTGGTTTCAAGTTGGGCTGCAAACTGTGAGGTCAGCAGTTCGAAACCACCAGCCACACCACTGGAGAAAGATGAGGCTACTCCTGTAAAGATTTAGTCTCGGAAACCCATAGTAGCAGCTCTTCTCTGACTTATAGGATCACTTTGAGTCAGCATTGGCTATATGGCAGTGAGCCTGCTCTCTCTCCCCCCACCTCTCTCTCTCCCTCTCTCTCTCTCTATTTATTTATCTATTTAGTTGATGCCCCATGAGAGGCTCACCCTACTCTAAGGATGAGCATATGCTGCCCTGGCTTGGCAATAAGATAATTAGACTATTTCCATTGTATCAAGACATTCTGAGGATGGCTCTTGGAGCTTCCTAAGGATCACAGAGAAAATAAAGCCACGAAGAAAAAATTAATTAGATGGACGTGATGATTTTTAAAAATCTCCTCTCTTATGATTCTTCCATGGAAGGTGCGTTGAGTGCTATGGCTAAGCATTTGGTTGCTAACCTAAAAGGTCAGTAATTCAAACCCGCCAGTCGTCTGTGGGGGGAAATGTAAGTCTGCTTTTATAAAGACCTACAGCCTTGGGAACAGTTCTACTCTGCCATGGGGCCTTGGTGAGTTGGCATCACCTCAATGGCAATGGGAACCCTAAGAATAGCCCAACATGCCGATTCAATGCCAAGGCAGGGGTTGGGGTCCAGGAGGGAACCAGCCCAAAGAACATCCTCACTATCACTCAAACAGGGGGAGGATAGATGGTCCTTTTATTTCAGGATGCAGCGAGCTTGTGGTCTGGGCACCAGGCAGAGAGGCATGCCTGGTGAGGGTCTCCCTCAAGCTACCCTCTCAGGTGATGGAGGCTTCTCTTGGGAAATGTCCTTGAAGTTGGGTCCATGACTGAGCAACAATTAGTCCCTGTTCTCATTTGTTTTACCTCTCCCAGCAGAAACCATTGTGGAATATTGAAGGTCCTGAATATGGCCATGTGGAGCTTAGGTCTGTAGGCTTTGGGGTCTGATAGAATTGGCCTCAAGCCTTGGTTTGACCAGTTACTCTTGTGCGATCTTATTCTAGTTACTTTGGTATGTCTAGGACTCAACATTTTCATCCGTAAGACAGGTTTAAGAGTTTATCGCTTTTAGAGTTTATGTGAGATCAATACTTGGTGGTGACAGAGTAATAACTCAATACAAGTTAGCTATTTGAGCCCTGTGGCAGCATTGGGCTCCTCCCAGCATAGTCAGCAGTGCGAAGCCACCAGCTGCTCTTCTGGAGAAAGATGAGACTTTCTACTTCTATAAAATTATGTGCTCAGTAGCCCACAGGGGCAGTTCTACCCTGTCCTACAGGGTCACTATTAGTGGGAAAAGACTTGACAGTGAGGTAGTAATGCCCACTACTGTGACCACTAAAGGAGACAGGTGGCCATTCAGACTCTCATGGGCTGCTAACCTAAAAGTGGATGGTTTGAACTTACTCAGGCAGGGGCTCCGTGGAAGAAATGCCTGGAGAACTACTTCCATAGATTACAACCAAGAAAACCTTGTAGAGTGGTTCTACTCTCTAGAACACAAGCTGCCATGAGTTGGGGACTGACTGAACGGCAGCGAGCAGAAACAACCTTATCATTGGGACTCAACCCACCTTTCCCTTTAAAGGCTCAGTTTTGTCTGTAACTGAACTCAAAATCTTTCCCTTTGTGTGTTCTTGCACATAGATGTTTTTGTTTCACCAAAAATTATCAATATGCTCAACTGGTTTATGAACCAAGTGTAGCAGTTGAGAGCATAGACTCGGAAACTGGAATGTCTGGATTCAAATCTTGCCCATTAGTGGCAAGGAGAACATAGAAAATTACTCTGTGCCTCAGTTGGGCATAAAATAAGAGTGATAGAAATTGTAACTCTCTCATTGGGATTCAGTAAATTAACATTTATAGAGTGTTTAGAACAAAGAATGGTTCATAGTAGCCGCTCGGAGTTAGTCGCCATTTATGTGTCTGATATAGTGCCATTATCAACAGTATGACTGAGGTAGTTAATTGTGCCAACCTGGCTTATAAACACATGTGGGGTTAATTGAAGGGTGGAGGGGAAAATGGTTCCGTGAACCTTGCCTTTCTAGTTCTCGGGTCTCTTTCTTTCTGATGGTCGGACCAGGGTGCAGCTGCCTTAGTCAGTTCCCTGCTTCAGCTGGGAAGGCTCACTTCCTGCAAGACATCCCTGAGGAGAAGCCACATGGACCTACCCCGATGCAGCCCTGGGTGCTGGTGCAGCCGTGTGGAGACCCCTGCCAGCACTGAGATGCTTACATGTTAACTGATTCGGCTTTCTTTCTGCAGTCAGCATCACGGTGTGTGTTTTGTGAGATGGAGGAGGACTTTGTGGATTGGTGTTGGACATATGGGTTAATGTTGAACTTGTTGGCTTGGGCAGCACTGGATTATGATGCTTTCTTGATGTGCACTTACCCTATATATAAAACTCTCTCTTATACATGAGTTTTTGTGGATTAGATTCTCTGAAGTATCCAGACTAACACAATGACTTAGAGGCCAAGTTCTGGTAGTCTTTGACTTTTTTCTTTCATTGGGAGTTAATGCATGTATCATATAATTCCATGATTCCACCACGTCAAGCAGAATTGTACAACTGCTACCACAGTCAGTTTCCAAACATTCATTTCCAAACAGGATTTGATTCCACTGTCATCCAACGCTTCAAAGCCAGAGTAAATTTTGATTATTTGTGTATTTTTATGTATGTATTAAAATATATTTGTAAATTCATATGTCATGTACCCAACCCCCAAAGACAAAGATCAGAGGTATAAAGATACTTAAAATAAAAAGAAATAAAGAAGAAAGGGGAGAAAATGAGCCATTCAGCAAACGAGCTTTTGATGGAATTGTCAGAATGGCATCTTATCATAAGTTAGGTACTACCTGCACTCACTGCTGCAGATACAACTCAGTGTGAAGACCAAGCTTAGCTGAAGCCTGACTGGTTGAGTTCTAGTGTGATCTTACTAACCCCAACATGCACCAGCTTGCAGTGCACATTTTTATCAATATACATCTTGGTGACAACTCTGGCTAAGTCAATATTTTCTGTGTGATGGTTAAGAGCATAAACTCTCATTTCTGGCTGCCTGTGATCGCTGCCTCCATCACCTGACTCTAAACCATTTTGTCTTGAGTAAGATACTTGCTCTTCAAGCTTCACTTTTCCCATCTATAAAAGTAATAGTATAATTGGGAAGACTGGTTGAATTATTGTTGGAAAGTCCTAAGAATAGGCTTTCATTCATTATAAATGGCCAATTACTATAATATGAATTATAATACCCAGTTAATGTATTCTGCAAGTGGAATGCCCCCAAGTACCCTAAAGATTCTCTAAAAGAGCTGAAAATATTTGCAAATTAATCTTGTAAAGGAGAGATTTCAATCTTGTAGCCTGCCTGAAGGATATATTTTATTTGCCTAGCCTAGAGTTTTTTAAAAAAATAGAATTACTGGCTAATATTTTAAATATCAGAAACTTTCATGCAAAAATATAGATTTCTAGCTGCCCTTAGATGGGAAAATACACTGTGGTTGGACCTGCCTTTTTGAAGATTGCTGCTCACTTAAGACAGGACAGGTGCTCTCCAACTTACCATAGTTCACTACAAGATTGCCAGTCCTTTATCCCTAGACCATTTTAGTCTGAAAGCTCTGCTGAAACCTCTTCCAAATCATAGCAATACACAAGCTTCCATGGAAAGACACGTGGTGGCTCCATAAGAAATTGGACCCGCGGTCTTCCACATGGAATGCCAGTTTTCTAACACTAAACGGCCACTGCACCCATACCATACTCCAAAGGAATCCCTTTATCCTTAACCTACATCATTTTTTCAGTTGTATAAATGAAACAGAAATATGTTCAAGGGTGTCCATCTTCAGCTCTCACTGTCTTGTTGGCCAACCTGACTTTGTGGTGGTCCCTAGGGGGATAGCAATCACCCTTGATTTCCCAATACCATGCTTGGAATCAAAGCGTCCACGTGAGGATACTGAACTTGGAGTAAAAGTCTCTCCTCCACCTGGAGCCTCAACTTAAGACCCAGCACAGAGGACAAAATTCATCTCCAGAATTTGGTACCTTCTGCTTATCCTTATAATCACAGACCCACTCCTTCCATGCTGACTGCAAACTAACAATTGTATTCAATTTCCAAATGTGCTTAGAATCCAAAAAGAGATGACACAGCCCGATAGTGATGATCTGATATACTTAAAAAAGAAGAAGGAAACAACTGATGTCCCTTTCTGAGAAATATGAGAATTTCAACATGATATGGAAATTCCAATAAGCCCCACCCAAAAAGCCTGTGACTCCCTCTTGCCTGGAAGTCTCTGCATTGTCTGCATAGCCCTGCTAGCGATATTTTGTCCAGCTTTCTTTCCTGAAGTTCGTATTCTAGAAACAAAATGTCTTCTTTTATGTTTCGTCTTGTAAAATTTCATGATAATATTTGAAGATGTTGTTTCAAAACAAGACTCAAATGATGGAGGCTCGTTTGAAAACCCCTATGAGTGATTTCTGTGGATTCTTTAAAGAGACCATCTTTACCCAAATGCTAGGTTTTGAAATGATGCCTGACAGTTGCTATCAAATGCTTAACATTTGAATATAAATTCACAAAGCACAGAAGAGGAACAGATGGTCTGTGAGTTTTGTCCATTCTCTGTAGCTTTCCACTACTCTCTGCAGCATCAGACAAACAGGAGTCTGAGCCAACCCCAGGTGGGTGTCCTGCAAGGGGGCGGTAAACAGTCCCTGGCTTAAACCAAACAAGACTGCTTATCTTCAGGGGCCCTGCGGTCAGGCTGCAACACCAAAGTGCAAGTCGTTGCTCCTGATTCCCCTTGGTGGGGATAGCACTGATGAGGAAGGGGCAAAGAGGCACTCAGGCGCTCTTGGCATCAAAGTGACCTTCATAGTTTCATCCTGTTTCCTTGGACTATTGAGGGGTAGGGAGTAGCCATCCCTGAGTGAGCTGGCTGTGTCTCATCCCTCAGACCTGGCAGTCTGGGAATCTCAGCTTGGTCGGAGGACCAGTATGGGGTCAGGCTCAAAGCAAAGGTCTGGTCCACACCAGGTGTATTAGATTCCTGTGGCTGCTGTAACACATTACAGAAAGATGAATGGTATAAACCAAGAGAAATTTGTTCTCTCACCATTTGGGAGGCTAGAAATCAGAAATCACACCATTGATGGCCCTGCACTCCTTCAGACAATGTCAGGGGAAAATCTATTCCTTGCCTCTTTCGGCTCATGCCAGCTGTTGACATTTCTTTGTATCTTAGACTCCTAGTGCTGCCATAACACAGAGACAAGCAGGTTCTTAGAGACCAGAAATGTATTGTTTTCACTAGGCCAGGAGTATGCATTCAGGGTGTGGCTCTAGGACAAAGTCCCTTCTTGCCTCTTGCAGCTTCTTGGAGTTCCCAGTAATTCACCTATCTCATTCGTCTGTCTTCCATTTGTCCCTGTGTGTGTGTGAATATGGCATGGGGGGGTCATATCTGATCCCCACTGGCTCCTAAGGCTGATTGCCATGTGACAGGGGTCAGACCTGGAGATCTTCCATGCTTCTGATAGCAATTATTCCTCCCCTGATAACTTTAGTTTCCCTGAACTCCACTTTTCTGCTGGGCCCTATAAAATTCATTATAATGGCCTCATAGAACTCTCAGATGTAGGAAAGTGAATAGTTTTCAAGTCAGGTGAGAAATGCTTGGGATACAGCGGTTCAGGCAGGACAGGTTTTTCTCTACCATGTCCACAGACAGGTCTGTCTCTGGCCCTCAGATCCTTAACCCGGCCTCTACCTGGCTAGAAAATGTTATACAGCTCTTTCAGGGCTACTAATAGACACCCAAAGAGCATGTCATTCTGCTATAGGCTTCAACTCGAAGTACTCAGCTCCAACTCCATAGATCAGCAAATGCAACACCCCCAATTAAGTGCCCAGGGGCACCCCACTCCCCAAGTCAGTCTCCTGCCCCAAGGCACTCAGCTCTACTTGGTCTGTGCGTTGGGAAATCTATGACTCTGGCTCATTCCGTGGCCCCTGGTTCTGCTATTGCTCCTTCTCAGGTGTCCAAGTTGTCTTCTGAGTAAAGGAGGTTCATGGCACAGGGATCTCTAGGTTCAAAGGATGTACTCCACTCCTGGTATTTCCCTCTTGCTGATAGGGAGATTCCCCACTCATTCTTCTACAAAGGCCATGTGTTAGTTCAGGTTGACTAAAGAAACAAATCCAGGGACACTCATGTATGTATAAGAAAGAGCTTTATATCAAAGAGTAATTATATATTAAGAAAACATCCCAGCCCAGTCCAGATCAAGCCCAAATGTCCAATATTAGCCCATATATCTGATACCAGTCTATGAATTTCTCTTCAGACTCATATACACATACAATGACACTGAATGCAGGAAGAACACAGGCCAGTGGGTGGAAAGTTGTGTGGATCTAGTGGTGATAGAAGGAGCTCCAGGGCTCTGGTTGCCATCAGTGTGTCTCCATGTGGCTTGTCAACAGGAAGGTGAAGCAGAGAGAGAGAGACAGAGAGAGAGAGAGAGAGAGAGAGAGAGAGAGAGAGAGAGAGAGAGAGAGAGAGATTCAAGGCCATGTCCACACAGAGACATCATTGGCTATGACCTGATTGACAGGCTAGACTCCACCCCTTTGATCAAGTTGATAGGAGATTATGTAACTGTCACAGACCAGTTTTATTTTGTTTGTTTGAATCTAGCTTGTAGGTAAGTTTCACCTTTACTTTTCCTCCCTTTATAAACACAGAGACAAGTCTTTAGGTAGATGGATAAGGAACCTGGAGAGTTTTTAGAGATGTGACTCTTCTTCCTCTTCTTTTTATTATTTTATTTTTTACAACAATTAAAAACTTCTATTTATAAAATTTAACACCTTATCATTTGATTTCCCTTTAAACTCTTTTAAAAGTTGTTCTAATATTTAATGTTTTCTACTTTCTTTTTTTAAATTGTTTTTTATTAAGGGCTCATACAACTCTTATCCAATCCATACATACATCAATTGTGTAAAGCACATTTGTGCATTAATTGGCCTCATCATTCTCAAAATATTTTCTCTCCATCTAAGCCCCTGGCATCAGCTCTTCATTTTCCCCTCCCTCCCCACTCCCTCCTCCCTCATGAATCCTTGACAATTTATAAATTATTATTTTGTCATATCTTTCCCTGTCTGATGTCTTCCTTCACCCACTTTTCTGTTGTCCATCCCCCAGGGAGGAGGTCACATGTAGATCCTTGTAATCAGTTTCTCCTTTCCAACACACCCTCCCTATACCCTCCCAGTATCAACACTCACACCACTGGTCCTGAAGGGATCATCCACCCTGGATTCCCTGTGTTTCCAGTTCCTATCTGTACCAGTGTACATCCTCTGGTATAGCCAGACTTACAAGGTAGAATTGGGATCATGATAGTCGGGGCGGGGAGCAGGGGGGAGAGCATTTAGTAACTAGAGGAAAGTTGCATTTTTCATCGTTGCTACATCGCACCCTGACTAGCTTGTCACCTCCCCGATACCTTTCTGTAAGGGGATGTCCAATGGCCTACATATTGGCTTTGGGTCTCCACCCCATACTCCCCTGCCTCTCATTCACTATGATAAGATTTTTTGTTCTGATGATGCCTGATACCTGATCCCTTCAACACCTTGTGATCGCACAGGCTGGTGTGCTTCTTCCATGTGGACTTTGTTGCTTCTGAGCTAGATGGCCACTTGTTTATTTTAAAGCCTTTAAGACCCCAGATGCTATATCTTTTGATAGCCAGGCACCATCAGCTTTCTTCACCACATTTGCTTATTCACCCGCTTTCTCTTCAGCGGTTGTGTCGGGAAGGTGAGCATCATAGAACGCCAGTATAATAGAACAAAGTGTTCTTGCATTGATGGAGTACTTGAATGGAGGCCCAATGTCCTTCTGCTACCTTAATACTAAACCTATAAATATACGCACATAGCTCTATTTCCCCATTCTCATATATAAATATATTTGCATATGTGCATGCCTTTATTCAGACCTTTATAAATGACCTTTGCCTCCTAGCTCTTTCCACTATTTCCTTTGACTTTCCTCTTGTCCCACTATCATGCTCAGTTTTCATTTGGGTTTCAGTAATTCCTCTTGGTTACATTACCCTTGATCACACACTACAAGACCTTCTACACCCTCCTCACCATTTATTTGGATCAGTTGTTGTTTCCTTGTCCCTGGGTTTGTTAACACCACTACCTTTCCCCCCACCTCCCCCTTTCCCATGTCCCCTGGAACTGCTGGTCCCGTTGTTTTCTCCTCCAGATTGTTCATCCAGCCTATCTTATTTAGACAGACCTGCGGAGATAATAACATGCACAAAAACAAGACAGAGCAAAACCAAGCAACAATATACAACAAAACAACAACAAACCAATGACAAAAAAACAAAACACAACAAGAAAGAAAAACTTGTAGTTAGTTCAAGGATTGTTTGTTGGCCTTTAGGAGTGTTTTCCAGTCCAGTCTGTTGGGGCACCATGCCCTCGCCCCAAAGTCCACCTTCAGCATTCCCTGGGGACCTTGCTGCTCCATTCCCTTGCTGCTCTGTTGAACCCCCTTAGTGTTTTGCCTCGGTGTGGTGGGATGTGATCTGGCACAATTCCCACACTGTGTCTCCAGTGTTTTCCCCTGTAGGGCTATGGGTCAGTGAGGGACATCATGTCTCATAGTGAGGCCAGCCATATGGTCCTCTCTGTGGACTGGCTGCTCTAAATAGGAACATCGTCCTCAAGGGCTGGTGGGCCAGGATGTGCTCCACTCTCTCCTCCACCCCCTTCATCTGCTCCTGTGTGCTCCGATCAGATATGTTCATCTCCTGGAGCTACAGATTCAATGCCATCCTTTGAAATAAATTCTTCTGGGGAGAGGGGTCGGGTTTTTTTAATTGACTTTCCCACCTGTTGTTTGTGGAGTCTAGCACACACACATATTATATGTAGTTGTAACACATGTGAAAGTTGGACATTGAATAAGGAAGATCAAAGAAGAATTGATTCATTTAAATTATGGTGCTAGCAAAGAATATTCAAAGTAGCATCGCCTACCTAAAGAACAAACAAATCTGTCTTGGAAGCAGTATGACCAGGATATTCCTTAGAGGAAATGATGGTGAGATTTGGCTCATGTACTTCAGACATGTTATCAGGAGAGACCAGTCCCTCAAGAAGGACATCATCCTTGGTAAAGCAGAGGAGCAGCAATAAAAAGAAAGACCCTTGATGAGATGGCTGGACACAGTGGCTACAACAATAGGCTCAAGCATAGGAACAATAGTGAAGCTGCGCAGTAATGGTCTGTGTCTCATTCTGTGTGCACAGGGTCACTATGGGTCAGTGCCTAACACCTAACAACATGTAGTTTCACAGACCACCTTATAAACCAAGTGCAATAGCCCATTAAGCCCTTGTGGATGGAGTTCTTTTTCTTTTCTCAGCCCTCTTTATCTTCTTGTCCTTTCCCTCTTCCTTCACCCTTCCAGTCCATCTTGGCCTACGCATAGTCTTTAAAATCTTATTGTTTGGTGTGAAAACGATCATTTTTTCCTTTATAATAATGGAGTCATAAAATATTTATCTTTATGAGATTGGCTAACTCTGCTGAGTATAATATCTTCCAATATTGTCTAGGTCATGAGGTGCTTGTCAAACTATTGTTTTGTAAGGATGCATCGTATTCCATTGGTTGTATGCAACCAGAGTTTGTTCATCCATTCCTCTACAGATGTTTTTTTAATTTCCATCTTTGTACTATTATAGAAATTGTTGTCATAGACATAGGTGTGCATATGTCTGTTCCTGTTTTGTTCTTATTTCTTTTGGGTGTATAGCGAGTACACAGACTGCAGGATCATAAGGTATTTGTATTTACATTTGTTTAAGGAAGCACCATACTGCAGGGAGCAGAGGAGCCAGCCAGGGTGCAGTGTAGCAACGATGAAACATTTAACTTTTCTCTAGTTCTTAAATGCTTCCTCCCCCAACTATCATGATCCCAATTCTGCCTTACAAATCTGGCTGGACCAGAGGATGTACATTGGTACAGATAGGAACTGGAAACACAGGGAATCCAGGACGGATGACTCCTTCAGGAGCAGTGGTGAGAGTGGCAATACCTGGAGGGTGGAGGGAAGGTTGGGTAGAAAGGGGGAACCGATTACAAGGATCTACATATAACTTCCTCCCTGGGGGATGGACAACAGAAAAGTGGGTGAAGGAAGACATCAGACAGTGTAAGATATGACAAAATAATAATTTATAAATTATCAAGTGTTCATGAGGGAGTGGGTAGCGGGGAGGGAGGGGGGAAATAAGTTGCTGATATCAAGGGCTCAAGTAGAAAGAAAATATTTTGAGAATGATGAGGGCAACAAATGTACAAAGATGCTTGACACAATGGATGGAAGTATGGATTGTGATAAGAATTGTATGAGCCCCAATAAAATGATTTTAAAAAAAGAAAAGGAAGTACCACACTGATTTCCATAGTGGGGTATCACTCTGCAATCCCACCAGAAGTGTATGGATGTTCTAATCTCTCCACATCCTCTCCAGCATTTATTATTTTCTGTTTTTTAGAATTTTTCTACGAAGGTCAATGTGAATCGGTATTTCATTGTTGTATTTGTTTACATTTCTTGTATGGCTAATGAACACAAACATTTCTTAATATGATTGTTGACCACATGGATATCATCTTTAATAAATGTCTATTCATATCTTGTGCTCATTTTTATTGGGTTATTTATATTTTTCTTATTTAGGAGTTGTAGTTTTCCATAGATTTTTAAAAATTATCCCTTTATCTGATAAATCATTGCAGAATATTTTTCAGTCTGTGAGTTCTTCTTACTCTTTGGCTGAAATTTTTTATGTACATAAATTTATTTTTTGGAAGGTCCCAGTCCTCAATTTTGTCTTCTATAATATGGCTACTTTCATTATGTTAGGTAGTGTATTTATGTCTTGTATTTGTGCCATTAAGTTTGTCCCTATCTTTTCATTGAGGATACTTATCATTTTAAGGTTTATATATAGGTCTTTAATCCACCTTGAGTTCACTTTTGTACATGATATGAGCTATGGGTCCTGGTTCATTCTATTGCAGATGGAGAAGCAATTTTCCTGCACCCTTTATTGAAAGGACTATCTCTTTCCCTATTAAATATTTTAGTCCTTAATCAAAGATCAGGTGTCTGTAGGTGGTTGATGTATTTCTGGGTTCTCAGTTATAGTCCATTGGTCTTTATGTCTATTGTTGTATTAATACCAAGCTATTTTGATTACTGTGCCTGTAGAACAGATTTCGAAATCTGAGAGTGAAAGATGTCTTATTTTTTTTAAAAAAGTGTTTTGTTCCTTCTGCCTTCCTTTCATTTAAAGTTTGTGGTTAGTTTTCCCTTTCCTTGAAATCTTGTACTGAGATATGGATTGGAATTGCATATAATTTACAGTGCTTTGGGAAATATTGACATTTTCACTATATTAAGTCTTTCTATCTAGGAGCAGGGAACATTTTTCCATTTGGTTTCTCATAGTTTTTAAAGTAATTTTTTATAAATCTTTTATTTATTTCAGGAGATTTATTCCTAAATACTTTTATCTTTGGGGAAGTTATTGCAAATGGTGTTATCTTTTTAATTTCCTCTTTAGTGTCATCTTTTTTTAATATACAAGAATCCAAGTGATTTTTGTATATTGATCATATAGCCTGTTAAATTGTCAAATTTTTTAAGTAGTTCCAGAATTTAAGCAAATTAATCTTTGAGATTTTTTTATATACAGAAGTAGTTTATCTGCAAATAAAGAGAGTTTTGTTTCTTCTGTGCCAATGTGGATGCTTTAATATATTATTTGATGCATTATAACTCTGGCTAAGACTTCAAGGAATATATTGAATAAAAGTGGCAATAGGATGAACCTTATCTTGCTCTCATTTAAAGGGGGAAAGTTTTCAATTTCTCTTCATTAAGTGAGAAGCTAGCCATTGATTTTGTCTAGCTGGCCTTGATTATGTAGAGGAATTTACCTTCCATTCCTATTTTATGAATTGTTTTTTTATCAAGAATGGGTGTTAGATTTCATCAAATGCCTCTTCTATATCAATTGGTATAATCATATGGTGATTTTCCTTTGTTTTGTATATTTGGTGGATTAAATTATTTGTTTTTCCAATGTTAAAAATCCTTGCACACGTGGTATAAATACCACTTGATCATGACAGAGATTTTTGGTTTTTGTTTTGATGTTTTGTTGACTTTCATTGAAAGTTTTGGTGTCTATATTCATCAGTGATGTTGGTGTATAATTTTCAATTCTGGTGATGTCTTTGCCTGGCTTAGATATCAGGGTTATACTTGTTTCATAAACTGGGTTTGGTAGCATATTATCTTGTTCTATATTCAGAAGCAGTTAATATAGGATTGGTGTTAATTTTCCTATAAATGCTTTGTAAGATTTCCCAGTAAAACCATCTGGTCCTGGACTTTTTTAGTGTTAGGAATTTTTTAATGACCAGATCTATTTCTGCTTATGTTATCGGCCTATTGGGGTTTTCTACATCAGTCTGTTTATTTAGATAAGTAATGTGCTTCTAGACATATATACATATCTTCTAGATCTCCAAATTTGGGATATAATTGTTCATAGTTACTGGGGAATTTAAAAATTTTTCTGTTGTGATATCACTGATTTCATTTCTTATTTTTAATATTTGCTTTTCCCCCTTCTTTTCCTGTGTTAGTCTTGCAGTGAATTGTCAGTTTTGTCATCGTTTTGAAGAACCAATTCTTGCTTTGTTGATTTTTTTCTAGTTTTTTTCCTCTCATTCGTTCTTTTTGACTCTAATCCTTATTTTCTTCTTCCGTATGTGAGGGCTGTTTTGCTGCTTTTGTTCTGATTGTTGGAGTTGATGTACTCCGGTATTTATCTTCATTCTTCCTTCCTTTTTCAGATGTGGATTTACTGCTGTAAATGGTTCTCTAAACCATAAACTGCATTTTTCGTGTCCCAGGTACTTGGACGTGTTGTATTTTTGTTCTCATTTGTTTCAACGAATTTTTATTTTATTTCTTCAAATATCCAGTGGTTTTTAAGTAAAGTGTCAACTTTCATGTCATTGATTTTGGGGGGTTGCTTGTCCTATGGTTGGTTTCTAATTTTATAGCATAGTGATCTGAAAAATGGTTTGTAGTATTTCAATGTTTTTAAATTTATTGATGCATGCATGCGTGATGACCTAAGATGAAATCTATTTTGAAGTACATTCCATGTTTCCTAGGAAAACTGTATTTTGTATTTTTGTTGAGTGAAGTGTTCTGTAAACATCCAAGAGTACAAATTAATTGTGTCATATTGTTCTTCTGTATCTTTGTTAATTTTCTTTCTAGGTGATCGATCTTTGTTTGAAAGTGATGTATTAAAAGTTTCCCAGTATTATTGCATGATCGTCTATTTGTCTATTTCTCTAGGAGTTTGATCAATGTAATTTGAATATATTGATTTGAGTGTATAGATCTTAATCATAATTTCACCTTCTTGTTTAGTTGAGGCTGTTCTTGTTCATTATACAATAGCCTTCTTTGTCTCTCATTATGACTTTTGTCAGAAATTAGTATTGCTACTCCTGCCTTCTTTTGATTATCATTAGCTTGAAATATTTTTTCATCCTTCGATTTTTAGTCTATGTTTGTCTTTATAGCTAAGATATGTTTCTTACAAACATAATATTAAAGACTCACATTTTCTTATCCATCCTGTTAGTCTGAAATGGTCAGTTTTATTCACAGCATGATAATAATGACAATGAACCCCGCTAATAATCACTCACAGCTGAATCATAATCCAATCAGGATATTTGCCTACTAAATTCCCCAGAACCACCAGGAAGGAGGTTGGGTGGGAGTTACAAAGACTATAGCTAGAAGAACCATATTAATTAGTTCACTGCATTGCACTCTACATGTCCATTCTGCTCTTTTTAAAATTAGACGTGATTATCTTAAGAACCCATCCTAGTAGGCTGTTACCTAATTAACAACAACAACAACAAAAAGAACCCGAACTATTTCCAAACAGAATCATATTTATAGGCATTTTGTTTATAGCTGCTGATGTATTGGCCCCCAACTTATGGAGACCCCATGCCCATGGAAGGAAGCTCTGCCTGGTCCTGACCCCTCCCATGACCCATTGTGAGATAATTGTGTTGATGCAGAACCTTTTTGTGGATCAAGAGGCAGTTGTGAGACCAGAACAAAGAAACACTGCATGGTTTAAACTCAAGAAAGTTGTGCATCCGTGTAGCATCCTCTCACCATACCTATTCAATCTCTAAGCCAAGCAAATAATCAGAGAAACGCATTCCTCCTCAACTTGCAATTCCCTGCAGAGTAAATCATATTTTTCTGATCCAAAATGTCCAATTACAGTCCATTTCAGTTCACTAATATATAGAATATTGATCTGATGTGCCTTCCAATTCATTTTTTAAACTCCAACAGTACTAGATTCACACGTTGTATTTTCCACATTGTGATAATTAATCGATTCTTGCAATTGTTTCTTCTCATGTTGAGCTGTGCTATATCGACATATTAAGGTCCTTGAAGCTTTACTCCTCCCACATCATTAAGGTTGATTTACTTTGAGGAGGCAGCTCTTTCCCAGTCATATTTGAAGTGGTTTGGAAACCCAGAGGCTCAGAAGATTGACTGCAACCTTGGGTATGGAGTACAACTCAATGTCAAAAACAAAACAGTCCTCAAAACTAAGCCAAGAAGCAAGAGTATGATAAATGGCGAACCCATGGAGTCTGCCAAAGGTTTCATTTTACTTGCACCACAGTAGGCACCCATGGAAGCAACATCCGAGAAATTGTATGAGGGATTGCACTGGGCAAATCTGGTTTAAAACGACTTAACTGTTAAAAAGCAAAACCACCACTTTGAGGACTCAAGTGTGTGGAACTCAAGCCATGGTCATTTCAATCTCACTACATGCACGTGAAAGCTGGACAAGAAATATCGAAGCAGAATTGATAGACTTTGAACTGCTGATCTTACAAATTGCAGCCCAAACACGTAACCACTGTGCCAAAGGGCTCCTGGCTCAGAGTAGCTGCTTGATATTCATGAAATAAAATATGAGTTTATTTTCAGCACAGGGAGAAAGTAAGCATGAGGAAGAATCAGCAGCAGCAATGGTAACATCTCCAACAGTGTCATATAAAATGGGACATATCCCTAAACATCTGTAAAATCCATCTGGTTTTGTTTTCTACATGGGGTGCAAAGAATACCCACATTTTATTCTTTAAGTTGGCATTACCTGATGCAGTGTGATGAGCTGCTTTTAGATGACCATTCTGCCCCTGGTATTGTCACTCCCAGTAAATGACTGCGTAGGATTATGACAAACAGGTGCTGGTGGCCCACCAATGGGATCGGACCATTTACTGGGAATGAAAATAAGGAGCCTAATGTGGCAGTCACTTAATCTGGTGTCGATTTAAGGATTAAGAGTGTAGGGGTGGCGTCTAGGCTGTCAATCTGGAGATAGGCAATGAGACTTCTGTGTGGGCATGGCCTTCTGAGAATTCTGGGAAATCTGGTACTTCCTCCTTGGAGGCGGAAGACACCTCTTTCTCTCTGCCACTTCCTGGGAGACATTGCAGAAGACAAGCCACATGGACACAACCAGATCTTGGAAGCCAGAGAAGCCACAGAGAGAGCCCTGTCAGCGCTGAGATGTTTCCAATGACACTGGATCCAAAGACTTTCCACCCACTGGCCTGTGATCTTCTGCATTCAGCATCATTGCATGCGTTTCATGAGTCTGAAGAGGACTTTATAGATTGATATTGAAAATATGGGCTAATATCGGACTTATGGACTTGATCTGGACTGGGCCGGGCTTTTTTCTCAATGTTCAATTGCTCTTGTATATAAGTCTCTTTCTTGTACACATATGTGTGTCCATGAATGTTTCTCTAGTCTACCCAGACTAATACACATAACATCTCTGTGAAGTGGGACCTTGAAAATAAGGTAGATGAAATCTGAAGGAGGGGGTTGGTTCATTTTGTCATTCTGCTAGGCTTAAAATGAGCAATCCCAGAGGCAGAGAGGCATGACCTCACAACCACCAAGGAAGAAGAGCTGGGAGTGGAGTGTGTTTTGTGGACCTGAGCCCTCTGCATTGAAAGCCTCCTAGACCCACGAGTCAAAGAGTTGTAACACTGAAAATGGCACAAGATGGTGGTAAGCGTGACAGAGAACTGACAGCCACAGGACCAGGAGAGTGCACTGTGGGCCTCCCAGCCCACAGAGCAAGGGGCTTCAGTGTGCCTTCAGGTGAAGGAGGCATTACATAGTTGGAGTGGGGTGTCCCTGGGTACCTGACAGTGAAGCTAGGCTTACTGACTGACCCATGGAGCGACAGATTCGAACACTTTTGAGCACCTTGGGGATGAAGCTTATTGGCAGAATAGTGTGTCCCTGGACACTTACTGGTGGAGATACAGAATTCTGTAACACATGCCAGAGGAAGGCAGAGGCCATCTCAAGGGTAGAGGGGCTGAAGAGTAGAGAGAGACCCTGACTGTGGACACAGCTGAGCAGTTCTGACTGAAGAACTGTAACCTGAGTCATTCTTGAGCCTGAGCTATACAGCCTGCTACTCCCTAGAAGCCCCAGAACTGAGCTACGGTCTTCAAATTTTGTGTGGCCAGTGTGACATGTTATTAAACCCAGCAGAGGAGTAGAGAGTGTCCTGGGATGTATTGCTAGTACCAACATTGGTTAAAATGTTTTTGGTGCATTGGACCTCTGCTTCATAAGGTTTATCCTTGGGCTGATGTTGATTCTCTTTTCCCTCGTGAAGTTAGAGGAGGTCAGACATCCCCCATATCATTTTTAAAATGAGTTTTAACTGGAAACATGTCAGAAGTTCTGAAAAGATAAATGCATTCGGATGAAGGTATCCATGTTACCTGACCAATGCTGTTTACCCCAGTAAACAGCTTTCAAGAAGGGTGGAGGTGAGTAAAGACTGAGAATTTTAATGTACTAGGTCTGGCAAACGTACTCTTTTCTCCTACCCACTGGCTTTCCAAACTCTCTGACATCCGTTCTGATTCATAGTGACCCCATGGGACAGACCAGACCTGCCCCTCGTGGGCTTTGGCGGCTGTAAGTCTTTATGGGAGCAGACAGCCTCGTCTTTCTCCCATGGAGCATGTGGTGGGTCTGAAAGGCTGACATTGTAGTTGGCAGCTCAACTCATAACCCAGGTTTTCCTTATCCACCGGCCTTAGCAGTTGCAAATCCATGTGCTGCAGACTGGATTCTCACAACTTTCACCAAGAAGACGGAAGCATGACTTCATTCAGAGAAAAGAGAATTAGGCACATACCCAGTGACTTAGTGTCCCTTTAAGAGGGAGATAATGTGGCTCCTTACCTTGATCCTTGTCTCCTTTACTCCATCCTCTTCTGGCGTCTTGGACACGGGCCAAATATGGCTGTTGGGAAAGGGCACTCATTTTTCGGGGGGGGGGGGGGGGAGGTGACATCTTTATAGACCATTGGAAAATGCTCTCTATGAATGAACACCAGTCTCCTTGCTGGCTTTTGGTATCAGAAGGATACAAATTGTACGCCCTGGATGCTTGATGGTTTAATAAACGTGAACCACCTTGACTCGTTGGTTATTCAGATGCCCTGATGATGGCCAAAGGGAATATTGTGGTCATCAATTCTATGGCTTCAAAGCAGCCACGCTCTCAGCTTAAAATGGCTGTGGTGGGCCAGGAAGTGAAAGAAAGGTGGAAACAATAATGGGTGGTGGCAAGTGTGGTGAAGCAAGAGCACTCGCTCCTTCGAAAGAGGCAGCCATCTCTCAATTCCTGTAGAACGATTTCCACCTGGAAATGTAGACCCAATGTCTTTTCATATTTTCAAGCGAATCTGAAAACCCACGTATTTATATAGAACACTCCGTTTTAAAATGCGTGCAGTGAGTGCAATTAAGAAAAGTCGATGTGAGCGAAATAAAGTTTATCTACTTGCCAGGTGCCTAAGTATCTCCAGCTTATAACTTCACACAACCGTCAAGGAAAAACAGCCACGTAAACAAGAGAGGTGCATATATTAATTCAGTTTAATCATATCAATTCTTAAACAAAAAATTTCCTCCAAGAGACAATAGTTCACAGTAACTGCAAAGCTTACTCACAACTTTTAAAAATATCAGTCATGCTTAGCATTCAGAGAAGATATTGTAGAATAACTGTAAAAACGTTTACCAGGAACATCAGCTTCTGACTTAGAAATTACAAATACTGAAGCATTTTGGTATCAGACGCAGTAGTTTTGACACGGTCTGCTCATTTGATGAGTTTCTGGATGTTTGGAAAAGTGGTACCTCTATAATTGGATAAAGCGCTTATTCTAAACTAAACATCTCCAAATGTAGAAAACAAACTAGCAAGGTACACATACAAAGAAAGCCCTCTAGGGCAAGCTCTCCACATGTTGAATGCCAGCATCTGCACCATGAATCCTGGAAGACTAGAATCGATACATACACTTGGCCTGGAATCGGACCCTCCAGGCTCAACAATGGAATTTGCATTCACCTACACATTAATGACAAACTCTGGATTAGTATAGGAGAAGCCAGCAAATTCATTTTGGTCCAAGTTCATGATGAAGAGTTTATCAGTGGGAGTGAGTTCCACAGGCTGTCTCGTGAACTCTTTGTCGAAGTTGGAGGTGTCTCGCTTGTCTCTCTGCCAACGGAAAGCAAATGCATTAACACAGCATAAGAAGAAGGAAACGCGACCAGGGCATGCTGGGTACCAGGAAGCTCATGACACCTCATGGGCAGAGTCAGAAAAAGCTGCCTGGCTCACGCTGCCTGGCTTTCACTTCACTTTGTATGGTAAGCAAGCTTTGGGATAGGAGACTTGGTAAAAGAAAAATGGGTTGTAAAAAAGAAAATAACTTCATTTCTTTAAGGATTGCCACCAAAGGGTGTGTGTGAGGGCGTGTGTGTGTGAGGGCGTGTGTGTGTGTGTTTTCTTTGGCTTTGGGATGTCTTGACCTGGATACTACTTTTTACCATGTCTAGAATTCTTCCAATTGGTCATTGAGTAGAATGTCCCAAAGAAAACCATTCGGTCATCACCCCTGGGAGTTGTAGGCCTTTCCTTGCAAAGGACAGCTGAAGCACGCCACATGACCCCAAAGGCAGTGGCACCAGTTCATTAAAGGATATGATGGCTGTCTTCCACACATTTGCTGGCACAGTTTAGACCTTGAAGGGGATCCCCCAAACCTATCCACAGACTAGCATGCACGGCTTCCTTCATCAGAGACTCTATTCAGGGATGTTTATAGTATGAATAGAGTGAACAAACTATAAGAAACCAACCCCAAGGCTTAACATCAGTCCATAAGGGCAGCTTAAACACACACACACACACAACTCCCACAAAAGTGAACTTGATTTTCCCAATCTGGCATTGCTTTTCAGTTTACTAACTACAGTTTGGTGTTAAATTTTACCAGGGATCGCCAGAGTACAGGCTTTTAAAAAGAAACCTGCACACTGATGGTCCTTGGTAAAACCATACGCCAAACTGTAGTGGCCATATATACTCATGTATAAGCCGAGTTTTGTCAGCACATATTTAATGTAGTTTTTGTGGTAAAATTGGGTGCCTCAGCTGATATTCGGGTCAGCTTATACTCATGTATATTCGGCCATAAACTAAAAAGAAACGCTCTCACCTCTTCTGGGTCCTTCTCAGTCTATCATCTTTTCTCATTCTCATCACATCTACCTGTGAGCCAGGTAATCTGCACAGCCCGTTAGCTCACATAAAAAAGGGAGGCATAGGAAAGTGATATGATTTCCCTATTCTTGCACAGTGGGCTATAGATTTTTTTTCACCTGACCCCCATTGCTGCTATGTGTGTTTTGTCTCATCCCCTCTGACTGGGAGGACAGTCGTAGGGCTTCAAGGTGAGCAATTTAAATGCATTCTCAAGGAAGCGCCTGCGTGTCACTGGCCCCAGGCAGGCTGTTCAACTGAAGGCAGAGCCGAGGGTCAGTGAAGACCAACTAGAAGATTTGCTACAATTGGGCTCAATGCCACCCATGCCCTGAATGCCACTGCCTACTAGGGATTTCTCACTGCTGGGTTCATTCTCATGTCTATAAAACCTTTCACAAGAATTGCTTCTTTTTTAGCTGCTCCCTGAGAGATGGGTAAAATGCCCTTATGGAATTTTCTGCTTCTTCTTGCAATCCTATGTGGGTGGAGGAAGGCTGAGGGGAGGGCCAGGAGGACGCATCTTAAAAGATGCTGATGGAGCTATTGTCCATTGTCCATGGTGGGTCCAGTTTAAACTTTTCTGGATGGTGGGCCATCTCTCGCTGTGCCCCATCCATTCTTCTTTGCCCTGTCCTGTCTTATGTGCCCCCCATGCTGTGCTCCACCTCTAGGCAGTGAGCACGTTACTTCTGGGTTGGGATAAAAGCTCCAATGCCACCACTCTATGTAATGTTGTTTGTGGTCTTCTCCTGGTCCACACTCAGGTCATAAAGTCACACCTCTTTGTCTTCCTTGTATTTACTGTTATCAGATTTTTTTTTTCATGTATCCTTTCTCTCCAGGAGGGCAGAGTCCTTGTCTGTTTCTTCACTACTGTATTTTCTGTGACAAGAATCGGGCTTGGTTGGCACCCAGGAGGTTGTTTGCTTAATGAATGAGTTGATGTATAGGTAGTGGACGAAAGAGGTATTTCTTGGCTTTAACTTCCAGTCACTCCCAAGACAAGGATCTCACTCTAACAAAGCAATGGGATTTCCTTGGTGCCTTGCTGGATTTTTTTTTTCTCGCTCATAGTTTGCTGTTTAAAAGAAGAAGATGTATGGAAGAACAAAACAAAAACCTAAACATTTTTAAAGGGGGCTTGTTCCCATTGATCCTAAACGTCCTGCATGTGCCACTGCCTGTTTGGCCATCAAGGTGATCTAAACGGGGTTAGTTCATCATTAGGGCCCTTCCCGGTCTGAGAACTCTGGGTTGTGTGTGGGTCTTGGGTATATCTGGGACTAGAAGGCCTCCTGCTATCTATCCCATATCTACCTGTGGACACCTAGCAAAGATTCCCTTCCCATCAGCTCCCTCCTCTATTGCTGCATTGGTTACGACTTATGTTTCAAATAGCTAAGTGGTCCAAGCAGGAGTTGTCTTTGTGGACATTATTTTGTGAGCATCTCGCCCTATAAAAGTCTCCTGAATTTCATCAGAGGTTGGTATAGAAAAATCTTCTTTATAGGGACAGTTCCTGAGTTGGTAGCCTCTAAAATAAGATGAGAATAACATCACCCATCCAAAGATGGCTATCACTGTGTTTTCTTTTTGCATAACACACACATATCCACATAACATAGAAAATGAATGTGCACTGGGCTGTGTGGTTTGCAAACCACCCCCTTACCCCCCCAAAAAAAACCCCAACTCAGATAACATGTATGTAATTTGTGTAAAAATATGGCAATCTGACTGGCCTCCTATTAATAATCTAACCAGGCCATTGTGATTACAACCTATTTCTTTCTTAAGATCAGGCATAGCTCAGTGGGAATTTGAAGAAATTAAAAGTATTATCCTGGAATTTTGATAGACAGTTAGCCATGGCTAACCTGGCTGGTGCTTAGTTTGTTTGGTTTTAATTTTCTTTATCGTTCAGCTGGATTTGAAGATCTGGGTTGTATTCATTTGGAAGCAGTCTAATGGAAAGGGAGTGCCACACAAGGGTAAAGCCTGCAGGTATCTGACTTAAAAGCCCTCAGAGCTCAGACTCAGGGCTCTGAATCAGGCCATAAACCCAGCTCCCTTTTCCACATAAAGAGGCAGTCAGGGCATCTGTCTCTGCTCCGATCTCGGACATGGAAATGTGGTCTGTTCAAGCGTAGATGCCTTTGCCTTTGGCCTTCTAGGAAGAAATCATCCTGGAAATTGCCCTGCCTCTCTCCTGTCTGACTCATCACATTGCAGGATTTTCCTAGCAATCTGGATCAAAGGGCATTGCTCCACCTTCTCCTTCAGTCTCAACCGAGAAAGAAGAGACCCAAAGATATTTAATGGCTTTTTCTTCTTTGTAAAATCTTCCCTGATTAAGCTTGACACTGAATAAAAATTCTGGATCAGATTGTGCTTTTAATTGCTCATTGAATCACCGCCCTTCCATCAGATGGTACACTCCAGGGGGAGAGATACTGTTCCCCACTGTGTCTGGGAACACAGCGTCGAGTCCAGCACGCAATTGGTGCGCAATAAATGCTGGCTAAACGGATGCAAAAAAAATAACAAAAAATTTTAAATTTGTCCTCTTTTTGGAATTTCAGAGTATTCCCAAGAGGTTATATGTAGTCAAGACTCTGTTTCACGGTCTCCTTAGCACTGAAAATGTGGAAAGGGAAAAGAAAGAATTCCAACTAAAAAAAACCCTTACTTTCACAGAAGGCTTTCCTGACCCATCCTTGGCAACATGTGGCAGGTGAACAGAGACGTTGGCCTGAGTCACTATCTCTACAAACTATGAAAATTTTGAGACATAATGGCAACAATTTGGAAAATGAGGTGTATATATATGTACATTTTATTTATCCTTTATCTATCAGTCCTTCCTTCCTAAATTGCTCTCTAAAGATGTCTCAGATCATTTTCCAATGGGCTCATGTTTCTCTACAGTTTTTATTTTCCTGAGACCATGTCCAAGGAAAGTCCCGGTGCCTCTGCAGCCAGCTGTCGGACTTCAAAGAACTTGCTGCTTGGTGGGCATGGCTCAGAGACAAACGTTGCCCCTATTGCAGTGCCATAGAGCTGAGAGACCATGCAGAGCTGGAAAACAGGCTTCCTATTACCACTGAGTGACCTTGCAGGAGTCACTTCCTCTTCCAGACCCTAATCTGCCCCCAAATAAAGGAAGGGGATCTTGCCTTGGGTTCCCTCCTTCCCTTCTCTCCTAGGACTGTCACAAGGACTTTAAGCTGCCTTCCCCTTAGCTCCAAGTTGTAGCCACAATGGTGACAGGAGGGGAGCGAGAAGAAAGAGGACAGGAAGGAACGAACTGCAGGAGGCCTGACCTAAGTGGGATGCCCCATCATGGTCTCAGTCATAGGAGAAGTCTTACTTCAAGGATATTTGTCATGGGTGCAAAGTTCTCTTGGCGGCCTCTCAGGAGCTCCAGGGTTGCTGAAAAAGCTCTTGAATTGGGGTCAGAACTTTCATTCGGGCTGCGGAGAACAGCCCAGGTGGCAGACAGAGGTGAGGAGTCATGACTGTCCTTATCTGCTCAAACCAAATGAAATGTCCTCCACCCAAGAGACATCCCTAGACCCTGGGGGCTCACCGTCCATTGTTAGAAAGAAGACAAGCTGGGAGGGGCGGCTATGTGTCTATGATAAAAGGAAGAGGCCCAGCCGTGCTCTTAGCTGGTCCCTAAACTTGAGTTGAGAGGGATGGAGACTTCGGGCTCTGACATGACAGAGGCTCTGGCTAGGTCCCCCTACTCATGTTTCCCACCCCACTGTAGGCCATCAGGAACCCCAGAAGGGCCTACAGCCCCTGCCCCTCTGATTTGTTCGATTCAGCTGTGGATTTAGCTCCTTTTTTTTGTCCTAAAACCCCATGGAGCCCTGCTCTGTAGTGTGACTCCACGTTTTTTTTTAGAGAGCAGTGTCCCTGGAAATGGCATGCATTCTGTTGTCTTTCTTTTTAAAATGACATCTTGATGCTAGAAGAAAAATGGCACATAACAGATATATCCAGATACAAATAGACATTTCACAAACATCTCCTGGAAACAACATCAGAGCGAAGAGCACAATTGCCTTTGTCTCAAGACATGGTGTCTCTCTGAGCACTTAATTGGCTTTCCAAATCCAGCCACACACCGAAGACCAAGTCCATGCCCACAGGCACAGGTCTGCTGCACTCCAGAGCCACCTTCCGGGGTAAATCAAAGCAGGTTATCGCGGTTAATAACATTTGGACACAGATTTTTTAAAGCATATGTAACAAAGTGAGTAACCTTTTTTTTTTCTTCTTTTCTTTTTGGCATTTGGACAACAGAAATAAAACCCCCAAGCAACTTAAGTTTGAAATGTAATGTAAAATCACGGCCCTCTGGGGACCTTTCTAGAGTGACCATGAACTTTCAAGAAGTGATACCAAATGCCCCTTTCAAGTAGTTTCGGAAGAAGGGTAGCCAGGGACACGGCGTAGCAGATATTACAGTGTCGGGATGGCACCCACGCAGCTCGCCCTCTGGCCTACTGCAGTACTCTTGGATAGAAACCGTCTAAAAGCACCAACTTGGCGCATTTTAAAAGGACTTAGATAATCTTCTTCACTTTGGCTTAAGAAAGTAACTTTTGTTTTCAAAAGCATGTTCTTTTCAAAGTGACGGGGTCTCCCAAACATGCAGAACAGAGGGATTCCGGCTGGCAGCCAATTTTCGTTTTGTCGCCAAGAATCTTTACTGGATGACTGGGTTTGGAGAATGTATAAAAACGATCCGGCCGAAAAAGAGGGAAGGAAAAATAGATGGCTCCCTCTCCCGACTTGATCTCGTTGGCGGGCATGCTGGAGAGAGACAATTGATGAGGGAGGGTTGATGTGTCCATTGTGCAGATTCTTTTCTCTGTACCCTCTGCAGGATCGAATCTCCATGAGATTGCCCCAAACTACCTGGGGGAGATTTGGGTCCTGAAACATGGTCACTCTAGTCTCATCAGCAAATAAGACATGAATGCAACTTTGCAATGAAAAAGAATGTCACCACAGTCGCCATTGAGTTTGAATGACAGATGAAGGACGGAGATCTACAACAGCTACTTAGCTCTTGACTTCAGGTTTTAAAAATTCAGAGTTAACAAAGGAAAATCCTTCGAATTCTGATTGGTCAATATTCCTGATGACTTCCTGGTCAGGAGGTGTTAGGACTGGAGGATGGCGGGTGAAAAACCGGTCGAAGTTTTCAGCATTTCGCCCACACTATGAGAGGGGAAGAAAAGAACTTGTGGTGGGTGGGGAAAAAAAAAGCAAAAGCCAAAATAAAGCAGAACCAAACAAAACTGAATATGGTTTTCTTCAAACCCATTCCATTCACCACCTCAGAGAGGTTGTTCCAATGATCTGACATGAGAGCAACATGAAGTGAAAATTTTCACGAACCTTGGGTTCCCAATTTTCAGTGGCTCTAGCTCATGAACAGTCCTAGTGCCCTTTGGGGGGCAGCTAGGAACTGTATGGCAAAGGCATGAAATGGGGGGGTGGCTAGTGGTGTGTGCCATGTCCCCACCCCACCCCCAAAAGTCAGCCAAGCTCATCTGTTGAGAGAGATGGGGTTAAGGCACTTGAGATGTTTCATGTGGTGCAAGATGCAAATTAATGACCCATCAATACATCACCTGGGGACTTTCAATATTTGGCAGGAGAGCCCTCACCATGTGCATCCTCTGGCTCTCAATCAGGAACAACTGATGCTTTCCAGGTCAACAGAATACAGGAGTTTAGCCTCTCCCGCCAGTGGCAAAATATGCCAACCGCAAGACCTGGGTTGGATGCCTGCAAAGCCTGGGAAACTGTGGGGCCCTGGTGAGCTCATAAGTCATTGCCTCTTACTGGCAAGGAACCAGGTGGTGAATGCAGCTGGCCTTCCTCCAGCTAGAAGGAAGGGGTGGGATGAAACACAGTAGCACTTGGTGAGGCAACCTGGCTCCAGAGAGAAAAACAGCACCCCCACGTTGCACACTCATTACAATCCTTCTGGAGGATTCTGAGGTGATATCATAATCGCACATGGGTGTGAGGGTGTGCACGTATCTGAGTATATACTGATGTCCCCCTGAAGAGAGGAGACAGATAAACCACTACATCTCAGGTTGATTGTTCTTTGTTCTGAGTACAAAATCCATTTGCCCGAGGCGCTCAGTGTTCCAAATGCAACATCTAAAGGAGATGGTGATGCTAGTGGCCTCTGTCATGTTTCCCACTGCACCTTCAAGAGTCAGCCATAAAAGTAATAAGCTATAATGATCACCTCTAATATTTATTATACACTGGCCCTGTGCCAGGCATCCCCGACAACTCTTACTTGAATTCTATTATTTAATTCTACTGGTGATGCCAGGAGACAGGCATTATCGCTGCCCCCGTTGGACAGGTGAGAAACCTTGAGGACATGAAGATGAAGGAATCTGTTCAACGTTAGAGCTAATAATCTGCAGAACCCTCTGACATCAGGGACCAGACTCCTGGTTCCACTTTATAGTACATAGTTTGGGGCCTGAGAATACGGAGTGAGTCGGAGTGAGACATGTGGGAGGAGAAGGTCAAGGATAGTGAGAGCTCTAGTTTGAACGATCCAACGCCGAGAACACAGGAGAGAACACAGGGAGCGAAAACTGTTTCCATTTCGGACATGATGCTATTGCGGAGCCTTTGAGATTCTGCATAAAGATCAGAGGCAATGAGACGTTCAAGTTCAGGAGCTCAGGAAAGAAAGTCTTGAAGAAAAACTTAAAGGGCAGAATATGGAGATGAGAATGGGGGTGGAGGGAGACAGAGTAGTAATGGCAAAGAAGATGGGATAGGTAGCAGGGAAGATTATAGCAACAACGGCGTTAACAAAAAGTACGGAACACTTTCTATGCAACACATATTTTGTAATGTTTTACATATATTACCCTTTTCAAATCATAAAAGAACCCAGTGAGGCAGGTGTTAATCCCATTTTCCAATGAAGAATTGCTCAAATGATGCCATAGAGAGGGAGGAGAAGAACAAGGAGAGAGCAGCCCAGGTACACTAAGGATTGAGACTAACCCAAGGAGATGCAATTATAACTAAGTCAAGCAGGAATGTCACTGACAATGGGTCATTGCATTTGATAATTGAGAGGATACTGACAGGGAAAAGAAGCTTGTCCCTGAACTCCAGGAGCCCGGAAAGTAAAGAGCAATTGAGAATGAAGGAGTACAAGCACTTCTTTAAAGCCTGACACTGAAAGGAAGCCGAGGAAGTGCATGAAGGTACTTGGCTATCAGAGGGTCTCAGTCTTCACAACCCTCCCCATTTGGATAGAAATAAGTCCATGTGTCTGTAGTCATTAGACCTGGATTCTAAATCGGGTATGCTCAAACTGGACAACCTCTAGGCTTCCAGAACTCCTGACCAACACCAAAACTTGGAGATTTTTACAAATGTCAACCCCCAAACTTGGAGATTTTTACTAAGTCTGAAATGGATCAAACATGCAAGGAAAATGCATTTCTAATGACTGTGATTGAAATGTGAACATTGGAAACAAAGATGGAAGGATCAACCGTTAAGAAAATATGATCTTGGTGATAAAAATGGCACCAGAGATCAGAGGATAGAATTTTGAAAGACCAATGGCTTCCTCGTTGTAAATATCTTTTTCAGCAACATGAACGGTGACTAAACCCAGGGCCCTGACCAGATAGAACACCCAGGAATCAAACCAATGACAATCAAATCCATGGGCAGGATCCATGGAGAAATTCAATATAATCACTCAAAATAAAGCCAATTGGGAAAAGACCAACAATTGCTCACATGCAAATGCAAGTTGAAGCTGGAAGAAATTAAAACAGAATAGATTATACATACTGAACACAAATGACTGATGACCAGAGAAGTTGTGGATGACATAAAAGGCATCGTACATATAAAACCCAACAGGTCATTAAAAAAGACAAGAAAGAAAGAAAAGTCCAAAATGGATAACAGAGGACACACTGAAACTTGCTTTTCAACATAAAACAGCTTAAGCAACAGGAAGGCTACAAACGTGCTTGACACAATGGGTGGATGGATGGATTGTGAAAAGAGTTGTGCGAGCCTCCAATAAAATTATTAAAAACAACAACAACAATAACCCAGGAAGGCATGATGATTAAAACGAACCGAACAGAAGATTTCGAAGGGCAGCTTGAGAAGACAGCTTTGCCCATAATGAAACGGGCAAAGACCGGGAGTTTGAAAACCAGAACGGAAAGAAGCATCAGCACCTCTCAAGTTGAAAGCACTGAAGAAAAATTCAAGTCTCAAGTTGAAAACCTGAAGGATTCTATGGGCCGAATATCAACTGACATAGGATGCATCAAAAGAAGGTGGAAGGAATAAACAGTCATGGCACCAGAAAGAATTGGTCAATGTTCAACCATTTCAGGAGGTAGCTTATGATCAAGAACCAGAATCCAGGGTGTTGAAAGCAGAAATCCAAGCTGCACTGTGGGCGTATTGGTGAGAAACAAGGTTTCAGTCCATGTGTGAACCAAACACTAAAAACCAATAGAAATGTTCCCACAAGTGGTACAGGGTTGGGGGTGATCGAGTCATACTTGTTCTTACTCCAAAGAAAAGTGACCCACGTTCCATGTTATTAAACAATGTCAGGCATATCACATGCAAGTAAAATTGCTGAAGACAATGCAAAAATGGTTGCAGCATTATATTCCCAAGGAACTGTCAGAAATTCAAAGCTAGATTCAGAAAAGGGTATGGAATGAAATATAGCATTGCTCAGATGGATCTTGGCTAAAAGCAGAGTATACCAGCGAAGCGATTACCTGTGTTTCATTGACTATTCAAAGACACCCGACTGTGTGGGTCATAAGACCGCATTGAGACGAACAGGAACTGCAGAACACTTAATTGTGCTCACATGGAATCTGCATATAGACCAAGCGGCAGTCATTCAAACAGAACAGAAGGACATTGCCTAGTTTAAAGTCAGGAAAGGTCTGCATCCTTTCACCACATTTATTCAATCTATATGCTAGGCAAATAATCCAAGAAGTTGGTCTCTATGAAGAAGAACACAGCATCAGGATGGGAGGAAGGCTCATCACCAACCTATGGTATGGAGATCCCACCACCGTGCTTGTTGTCAGAGAAGAGACTTACAGTGCTCACTTATGAGGATGAGGCAATCCCGCGGCCTTCAAAATGTATTATACCTCAACAGATAGAAACCAAGCATCCTCACGGCGGTATGACTAAACAGCATCACCATCAATAAAGCAAAGATGGACGGTATCAAAGATTTCATTTTCCTCTGATCTGCAATCATTGCCCATGGAGCGGCAGTCAGGGAACCAAATGATGTGATGGGAAAACGTGCTGCAAGAGCGAGGTGTTCAAAAACAACAGTGTCACTTGAGGGATGAAAGGGAGTCTAGTCTGATCCATACCATGGTGTTTTCAATCACATGATACGCATGTGAAAGCTCGACAATGAATAAGGAAACAAGCAACAACAAAGAAGGATTCATGCCTTTGAATTATGCTGTTGGCAAAGAGCCAATGGACCGCCAGAAGAACAAAAACAAGCACAGTCAGGATGCTCCCAGAAGTGAGCATCCCTAAACTTTGTCTCGTCATGTACTTTGGACATATTATCAGGGGGGATCAGTCCCTGGAGAAAGGACATCGTGCTTGGTAAAATAGTGGTTTCTTCCTATGAGAAAGTGTCTACATGGTGCTCAAGGGTTAAATACCTTTAAACAAAAGCACATTATCGTTACATTCTTATAGTGGTAACACATTCTTGTAGAATGTATTTTTTTTAAAGACTCATGCCAGACTTAAATAAACCTCTTTGTTATTCCAGCTGCTTTGATAGCTTGGCTTAGGGACTTCGGAAATGACAAATGACTTCCAATCGTCCTGTGGTGGTTGGCTTGTGGTTGGCTTTTCTGCCAGTGAAGGGGAAACTCCCACACAAGGACAGATTGGCCAGATGCATCCATCCGTTTGTGCCCGTGCCCATTCAATAAATATTTGAGAACTTGCTGTGGTCTAGGTACTGCTGGGGACCCCAGGCTACAGAAGTACAGAATGGGGTTCTTGCCCTCACAGGGTTTACCTTCTATTAGAGATGACAGTCAATGAACAAAAACCACACTGCTCTGCCTGTAAATGTAAGTATGTTTTGACTCAGAGAGGAGTGATATTAAGAAAACTAAAGTCAGAGCAGGGGCTCAGCTGATAAAGTGGATGGCTCTGAAGGAGTGATCTTGGAGGATGACCTCAGCAGAATCAGCGAGAAATACAATCTAGGCAGAGAGACTAGCAACATAGGCCAAAGTTCACGTGGTACAGACACAGAAAAACCATGAGGTCAGTGTGAGCCAAAGCAGAGGGACCCACGGGGAGTGATATAATGTGTCAGACAGGAGACAGATCACAGAGACCCTCACAGGCCACATGAGGACGAAAAACCAAGCCCACTGCCATCCAGTCAAACTGATTTATATCATCAACCTCTTGTAGGATTTCTAAGACGATGAATCTTTTTAATTTTAATTTTTACACTATAAATCTTTCCAGGAGCAGACAGCCTCCTCTTGCTCCCATAGAACAGCTAGTTGGTTTCATTGCCAACCTTGCACCCCGATGCTTACCCCACAGTCTCACGAGGGGATTTTAATTCAGCTTGATAGAAAGCGACTGGGGAATTCGGAGCATTGAGTGATCAAATCTGACTGTGCTTAAAGGTGGCTCCTGGGTGATGGAAATGGTCCAGTGACCTGGAAGTGCTGCCCAAGAAAGTCCTGTGAATAGCTTCCATCAAAACTGCAGCCAAGAACCCGCTCCTCTCCTTAACACGTGGGGTTGCTTTGAGTCAGAAATGGCTGGAGATCAGTGAGTGTGCTTGTTCTGTTTGTGGACAAAGGCAGGCTGGTGCTGGGCCCAAAACGGACTGAAAGGGGGACAGTGGGTAACGAATGCGGTGACACCAGAAGGAAGCAATGGCAAGAATCCGAGTCAGAGGCAGGTGGTGACGTGGACGAAGGCGATGGTGGGGAGATGGAGGGATGCATTAGGAGTTCGAGGGCACGCTTTACTCGGAGTTAAAAACCCGCTAATGGGTGGGATGAGGGGGTGAGAGGAAGAGAGAAGGTGCAGGCGACCATGAGGCTTTTGACCTCACCTAAGTGGAGTGTGGAGGTGCCATGGACCGAGATGGAGAAAGAACACTGGGCTATTGAGCACAGTGGAGGGAGAATCAAACTCCTGGCTTCTTTTGTGATGAGTTTGAACACTCCAGTACCCAGACAGCCTTCAGCTGCAGGGTGGAGGATGAACAGGAGAAAGGGGTGAGGCTGGCTGTTGTCACCATCTCAGGGCGGATAAAGGTGGTAGGACCCATGTCGGGAGAAGGGGTGGAACAGAAGGGTTGATTTGACATCAAATTAAGAGACACCTCTGGCCCAGGTTGCTGGAAAGAGATGGCTTGTTATTAGGTTGCCTGAAGGTGATTCTTCTTGCCTTAGGTGTTGGGACCAGACCAGCCAGCACAGGGAACAAATTAGCTGATAGTCTTTGGGGGCCGTTTTTCTTTAAAAGACATCATTTTCCATCCACAACCCAGAAAGCTCTCGCTCTGCCTGGGTCTCCCCAGAGGAAACGATGGGAGAAACAGCGTCTGGCAGCTCCGCAGCCTCTCTCCCCCGACTCCCCCACTGCCTCCGAGAATAAGAAAATCTTGCAGCGTGGTGGCAGAGAGGAGCTACAAGAACAGGGCTAGCAGAGGGGGCAGCATACAGCAGGAGCGTGATTTCCCTGCTAATAAGCAACTTACAGGGCTGGCAGATCACAGCCTCCCCGTTAAGTGTTTCCGTGTTTTCAAATAGAGCTGTCACTGCCCATTAGCTTCAAGCGTGCTCCTTAAATGGAGACGTCAGCCCCAGGAAGGCAGAGTCTGGGCCAGCTCTGGGCTGGAGTGTCCTTGGAGAACTGGGCACTGGTGGCAGGGATCACACCACCAACCCAACAGATGCCACATTTGATCCTCTGGTGGGTTTGGGTGGACACCTCAGCCTCACTCAGCTACCACAGCAAACCCTCCTGACATCGGCTACATGGTTGGGGCTCTGGGGTGAGGAAAGGGGGCCAGGTAGCAAGGAAGTTATTTAAAGCAAATGGCACCTCTGTCAGGGTTGGATAGGGAAGTGGGGAGTTTGCCTTGCTGCTGACTTGCACCCCTACGTAAGAACCCAGACAGTTGGAAAAGCCTGTCTGTGAGCTGTTACTTGCTACCTTGTTGCTTCCTTCTGGCTCTGATTTCTGTTGGATGTAATTCACCATAGCTCTAGCGGTCTAGCTGTAGAATATAGGCTGGGTCGGGCCGGTGGTGCCAAGTTAGCTGCAACTGCCAGGGGACCCGGGGTGGCAGGGGGGTGGCTTTCAAAAATGCTCTTGCTGCAGTGCTAGGGGGTGGGGTTTCAGATCAGCGCTAGGGGGTGGGGTTTCAGATAGGAGAAAGGAAGGTGAAGGGGAGGGGGAGTTTGACCCCCTGCTGAGAGCAGGGCTTTCCATCCTAGACATACTGAATCACAACCTTCATTTTAACAAGCTCCTTGGGGTGGGGGTGGGGGGTTCTTATGGATCCTCAGGTGGGGAATCTTGTGGGTTCTCGCATAGGATGTCTGGCATGGAAAGGCACACTTAGCAAGGGGTCGAACAGAAAAAAAACCCATTTGAAGCCCTGTTGCAATGACTCTGGAAGTCCACACCTGGGTCACACATTTCCCCCACGTGCCCCATATCCAGCACCTTCTCCAGCTGCACTGAAGCACTCCCAGTTACTGGAATACTCATGCACTCCCGCCCTTCCAAGCCCTTTCAGGGGCTCCTATCTCTCCCAGGGGCTCAGGAACTCTTGCCCCGCCCTCCCCTTCACCTGCCTTTCTCCTATGCCCCCTTTCTGTCTCCACACTTCACTTCTGTTGGGAGACGTTTCCTGGTCTTCCTCTAGGCTTCTGAGTTTATCCCAGCAAGAAGCATGATGTTCACCAAAGAGTTGTAAGAGAAAGGAAATGCTCAGCATCAACTACCAGTTAGCTAGCAAGACAAATAGCTAAATAAATAATCATATTTCTATTTGATGTGCTACCATGCAAAGCCTTTTTTAATTAAAAGAAAATATAGAAGAATATTAAATGATAGCGGGGAATATTAAATGATAGAGTAATACATAATTACATGTGTACAATAGGTTTCCACACTGTTAATTATAGATAAAAATGTATCTGCAAAACATTCATGCACAGGTATATGTGCTCTTATAAAACTTGGCAGTTATTGCCATCAAGGTGATTCTGACTCATGGTGACCCTACTGGATAGAGAAGACCTGCCCCTTTGGTCTCCAAGCCTTTGCATCCTTATAGAGGAGGAGATAGCCTTTCTGCTGCCAAGGGCCCGGTGGAGTCAAACTGCTGACCTTGTGGTTAGTAGCCCAACTGTAACTCACCATGTAATCAATCCACTACACCTTAAAGAGTTACAGAGGGCTCTAATGTTCTCTTTCATGCTTGATTACATTTATGAAACATTAAATTACAATCCGCTTGTTCTGCAATAAGAAGAGAAAAACTATCGCCCACCTACTCATTGCCAGTAAGTTGATTCTGACTCATGAGGATGCTATAGGGCAGAGTGCACTTGCTCCCTGTGGTTTCTGGGGAGCAGACCTGCCTGAGCATCTTCCCATGTGGGGTTTGAACTACTGACGTAATTAGCAGACCAACATTTAACCCACTGCACTGCCAGGACTCCTTCAAAGCCATAAAAGCTATTTCAAGTGAGAATGCTACTGCTATCAAAGAACGAAGGAAAAACAGAACTGAAGAGAATGGGGATACTTAACCCAACCACGAAGGCCTGCCTGATGCCATTCAATTTGCTTCATCGTAGGCAAAAATGACATGATAAACATCTCCTACATGACAGTCCACATGAGTGTACGTTGGTTCTAACAGAATGATATTGTTGTTTTCAGTTGTTCTTGAGTTGGCTATGACCCATGGTCAGAGAGCCCTCGCAGGGTAGTGGTTGAGTGTTGGGCTGCGATGGGAATGGTTGGCAGCTTGAAACCACCGGCAGCTCTAAGGGAGAAAGACTGGGCTTCTTGCTCCCAAAACCAGGTAGTCTTGGAAGCCGACAGGGGGTCACTATGACTCAGCATTGACTCGAAGGCAGCGAGTTTGGTTTTGGTGGTTTGACCCATGGTGACCCCAGGTACAACAGACTCAACTGCTTCCTGGCCCTGCACCAACTTCACAGACTCCACTGTGCTCAAGTTCATTGTTTGGGTCAGTGCGTATTTTGAGTACATTCTACCCTTGTTGTTATTGTTGTCAGGTGCTGTCTTGTCGGTTCTGACTCATAGTGACCTTAGGTACAAGAAAGCCAAACACTGCGCCGTCCTGTGTTTACCTTCTCACCTAGGAGGCTTATCTTCCAACATTATATCAGACAATGTTCCTTTACGATCCATAAGATTTTCTCTCTCTCTCTTTTTTTGATCAATAAGATTTTCTTTGCCTGTGTCTTGGAAGTAGGTTTCCAGGCCTTTCTTTCTCATCTGTTTTCATCTGGAGGCTTCGCTGAAGCCTGTCCATCAAGGTGACCATACCAGTATTACAGCAACCAGCAAGCAACCACAGAGCAGCAAGTTCAGAGAGGGGTGGCGGCGAGGATGGTAAGAAAGCCTATGTTGGCAGAGTATGCAGCCTCTTCCCAGCAGTGTGTTAGGAAGCAGACGGGCAAGAACGCTGCTATATAGTGGGGTGTATGTAGTGCTTGAACCTAGAATAGAACCAAGAGTGGGTCTGGGAGACTTTCTGGAGCATATGACTTCCGAGGGTGACCTGAAGGACAGATATTGCTTATAAGGGGGGGAGAAAGGGGGTGCTGTGCCATATATCCCCTCTTTAACTGAATTTGACAGTGTGTGGTTAAATGGTACCAGCCGCCACCACCCATCTGTTAGCTACCTCTACTGGATGGTTTGCTGGACATTTTCTCACTCGCATTTCAAATGCCAACAGCATCACCCATAGTGAGCAGATTTCAGCAGAACTTCCAAACTAAGAGAGACTCGGAAAAAGGTCTGTGACATCCAGTCATTTCCGACTCCTAGTGGCACTTGCCTCACGGGACGGAACACTGGCTGCTTCGGCACCATTCTGGTGAGCCTGGTTATGTTTGAGCGCAGTGTGGCAGCTACTGTGTCATTCTTTCGTACATGTCTTCCTTCTTGCTGACCCTCTATGTTGCCAAGCACCCTGTAATCTGTGTTATCTTAATTAGTATTCTCTATTTGATCTCTAGGTTCTAAGATCTTGGCAATGGCTACACTGAACTCAGACAAAATTCTTGATTACAGGGTTTATTAAGGAAGTCCACAGGTTTTAAGGCCAGTGAGAAATGCTCAGGATGGATTTATTTATCGGGATGGTTTACAAAGTTCTTGCAGTTCTGTTAATAAATGTCCAAAGGGGCATACCACTCCACTGGAAGTCTCAACCTGAAGCCAGTTAGCTTAAGCACCATGGGAGAGCAAACCCAGCACCCGGAATTAAATGTCCAGAGGTGCCCCATACAGGAAGCCTAAGATCAAAGACACTCAGTTCCACTTCCATGAGTCAGCAAGCCAAGCATCCCCAATTAAGTGTCCAGAGGCACCCTACTACACAAGCCGGGGTCATACACAAAAGCACTCAGCTTTAATTGCTCCGTGAGTTGGGAAATCTATCACTCTGTTCTATGATGTGGCTCCTGGCTCTGCTGTTCCTCTGCTGTTAGATGTAATATGGATCCAAGAGATTCACTGGGCAAGAATCTTGGGTTCAGAGGGCATATACCATTGCTGGTTCTTCAGTTTCTCATAGGTTTCCTTTTATTTTTAAATTTTATTTTAAAAAATCAGTTTACTGGGGGCTCATACAGCTCTTATCACAATCCATACATCCATCCATTGTGTCAAGCACATTTGTACATTTGTTGTCATCATTTTCAAAACACCCTCTTTCTACTTGAGCCCTTTGTATCAGTTCATTTTCCCCTCCCTCCTCTACCCTCCCTCCCCCACAAACCTTTTTAATTTATAAACTATTATTTTCCATGTCTTACACTGATCACTGTCTCCCTCCACCTACTTTTTTGTTGTACGTGCCCCTTGGAGGGGGTTATATGTAGATCTTTGTGATCAGTTCCTCCTTTCACCCCCACCTTCCCCTTCCCCTCCTGGTATCACTACTCTCATTATTGGTCCTGAGGGGTGTATCCTGGATTCCCTGTGTTTCCAGCTCTTATCTGTATCTGTGTATATGCTTTGGTCTATATGCTTTGGATTTGTAAGATAGAAATGGGGTCATGATAGTGGGGGGAAGGAGGAAGCATTAAAGAACTAAAGGAAAGTTGTATGTTTCATTGGTGGTCTACTGCACCCTGACTGGCTCCTTCTGTAAGGGGATGTCCAACTGTCTACAGGTGGGCTTTGGGTCTCCACTCTGCACGTTCCCTCATTCACATTGATATGATTTTTCATAGGGCTCCTTTTATGCACAGCAGAATGGCATTCCAGGGAAACCAGTTCCCAATTCCAGATGAATCCTGTCTGCATCTTCTCTCACATCTGTATGAGACCCAGGTAGGGAAAGGCTGCTTTGGAGTTAGAGCCTTTGATTAGAAGAACCACATTAAACAATCATTGACCCTGCAGGTCCCTTTAAATAACATATCTAAATCACGAGACAAAGTCTCACCGTCCTTGCTTCTAAGGAGCATCCTGACTATACTTCTTCCAATACAGATTTGCTTGTTCTTCTGGCAACCCACGGCACATTCAAATTCATCTCCAGCACCATAATTCAAGTACATCAATTCTTCTTAGGTCTTGATTATTCATTGTCCAGTTTTCACAAACACATGAGGCAATAGAAAATACCCTGGCTGGGGTCAAGCACATCTTAGTCATCCAAGGGACATCTTTATTCTTGGACCCTTCAAAGTGCTGTCTTTTTTGTAACAGATGTGTCCACAGCAACACACCATTGGATTTCCTGGATGCTACTTAAATGGGCATCGAGTGTGGCGCCAAGCAAAATGAAGTCTTGACAACGCCATTGCTTCATCAGGTATCATGTTGCTTATTGATCCAGTGTGAAGCGATTTGTTTTCTCTACGTTGAAGCGCAATACATTTTGAAGGGTGCAGTCCTGGATCTTCATCATAAGGACACACTACAAGTTCTCTTCTCTTCCAGCAAGCATCCCACAGGCTGCTAATGAGCCTTCCTCCCATCCTGATGCTCTGTTCTTCTTCACAGAGCCCGACTTCTTGCATTATTTGCTCAGCATACAGACTGAGCGAGTATGGTGAGAGGATACAACCTGATGCAAACCTTTCCTGGTTTGTTTTTTTTTAAACTTTCCTGATTTTATTTTTTAAAAATCATTTTATTGGGGGCTTGTACAACTCTTATCACAATCCATCCATCGATTGCATCAGGCATGTTTGTAGACATGTTGCCGTCATTCTTTTCTAGCTGTATACTTGGTATCAGCTCCCCTTTTTACCCCTCCTCCTCCCCCACCCTCAGAACCCCCTGGTAGATTGTACATTGTTATTATTTTCATCTCTCACACTGACCTTTCCTAATTTTAAACCAGACAATATCCCTTGGGTTCTGTTGGAATGGCTGCTTCTTGGTCTATATAAAGGTTCCACATGAGCACAACTAAGTGTTCTGGAATGCCTGTTCTTTACAATGTTATGATACACGCAGTTGAGTGGTTTTTCCATAGCCAATGAAACACAAATAAACTTCTCTCTCTCTCTCTCTCTCTCTCTCTCTCTCTCTCTCTCTCTCTCTCTCTCTCTCTCTCTCTCTTGGTATACTCTACTTTTAGTCAAGATCCATCTGATATTAGCACCGATATCCTTCATTCCATACCCTTTTCTGAAATCCAGCTTGAATTTTTGGCAGTTCATTGTAAATATCCTGCTGCAACCTTTTTTTTGCATTATCTTCAGCAAAAGTTTGCCTGCATTGTGATATTACTGATTTTTTAAATAACTCCCACATCTTAAGGGACTTAGAACAGGGAATGAGGATTACTTTACTTTGGAGTAGGCACAAGTATGATTCTAGCAGTCAGTCGTGCGGGTATCTGTTTTCCAAATTTCTTGGCATAAACAAGTGATCACCCCCACCCTGTATCACTTGTGGAAAATTGTCCATTGTTTTTAGTGTTTGGTCCTCATAGGACCTGCAACCTTGTTTCTCACCAATACGCCCACAGTGCAGCTTGGATTTCTGCTTTCAACACCCTCGATTCTGGTTCTTGATCATAAGCTACCTCCTGAAATGGTTGAGCATTGACCAATTCTTTCTGGTGCCATGACTGTTTATTCCTTCCACCTTCTTTTGATGTGTCTTGTGTCAATGAATATTCTGCCCACAGAATCCTTCAGGTTTTCAACTTGAGACTTGAATTTTTCTTCAGTGCTTTCAACTTGAGAGATGCGGATGTCTTCTTCCCTTTCTGGTTTTCAAACTCCAGGTCTTTGCCCATTTCATTATGGGCAAAGCTGTCTCCTCTAGCTGCCCTTTGAAATGTTCTGTTCAGCTCTTTTACTACATTGTGCCTTCCTTTTGCTTGAGCTATTTTATAAATTCAAGTGCAGGTTTCACATCTCTTCTCCTTTCCTGTCTTTTAAATGACCTTTTGGGTGTTTCATGCATGGAGTCTTTGATGCCATCCCATAACTTGTCTGGTCTCCAGTTATTGGTGTTCAGCATGTCAAATCTCTTCTTGCGATCTCTACGTTCAAATGCAATATACTCAAGGTCACATATTGGCTTTTGTGGGTTCACTTTCATTTCTTTCAGCATCAACTTGTACTTGATATGAGCAATTGATGACACTATATGACTGACATTGAGATTTTCCATTTCCCCTCACAGATATAGTTGGTTTGATTCCTGCGCATTTCACATAGTGAGGTGCCCATGTATAGTCACCATGTATGTTGTTGAAGGCATTTTCAATGAATAAGCCATTGATCTTACAAAATTCTATCATGTGACCTCTGGCATTGTTCTATCCCGGATACCATAGTTTCCTAACTGCTGACCGTTCCTCTTTGTTTCCAATTCTTACATCTCAATCACCAGTAATTAGCACCGTATCTTGCTTGCATGTTTGATCCATTTCAGACTGCAGATGTTAGTAAAAATTTTCAATTTCTTCATCTTCAGTATTAGTGGTTGGGGGTAAGTTTGAATAATATTGGCATCAACTGATCTTTCTTACGAGCACCTGGATATTATCCAATCACTGACAGCACTGTACTTTGAGATAGATCTTGAAATATTCTTTTTGAAAATGAGTGTGACTCCATTCTTCTGTGTAATGTTATTCTCGACACAGTAGACCATTCAGAATAGCCAATACCAGGCCCTTTCAGTTCACTGATACCCAAGATCAATCTTTAATGCTTCCATTTCATTTTTGTGACTTTCTATTTTTTCTAGTTTCATGCTGTGTACATTTCCCATTCCAATTATCCATGGCAGATGCCTCTCCCCATTTTGAGGCCATTCCACATCTGCATTCATGTCATTAATATCAAATCTACATTGAGGAGGTAACTCCCCCCACCCTTACAAAACTGTCAAAAACTAGCCAGTGAAAACCATATGGATCACAATAGAATCTTGTCCTATTTAGTGCTGAAAGATAAACTCTTTAGGATGGAAGGTGTTCAAAATATACCTTGGCTGCAATAATGGGCTTAAGCTATTAATAAGTGGTTCTCAACCTTCCTAATGCCACGACCCTTTAATACAGTTCCTCATGTTGTGGTGACCCCCCCAACAATAAAATGACTTTTGTTGCTACTTCACCACTATCATATTGCTACTGCTATGAATTGGGAGACCCCTGTGAAAGGGTTGTTCGACCCCCAAAGGAGTCACGACCCACAGGTTGAGAACTGCTGCTATTCATGGTTGTGCAGATTGCGTAGGACTGGGCAACATATAATTTTGTTGCCATATGTTGACACCAATGGGAAAGGAATAAATGGTCTCAGTGGTATAGGGAGCTGCTGGGCCAAACTTCATCAAGATACCAAGGCATGTTTTATATAATAGAAGGTCACAAAAGAAGTCATCCAAGCCACACAGTCTGAGTAAAGAGGCAAAATATTTTTAATATGTAAATGCAATTAATTTCTGGGTCATTTTTAGGCATTGTAGTATCCACAGCAAGATGAAAATCAGTGAGAATCAGACAGCTAAGCACAGACTGCATTCACATTTAATCATCTTTTAAAGAAGTTTGTGGAGCCAGGCTTTTTTTCCTGAGCAAAGAGTCAGATAATGTTCAGTGTGTTTTGGCCTTTAGTGGAGGAAAAAGAAGATTAAAGGCTTCTCTTTCCGCTAATAATGAAAGTCCCTTACAATCAGGGATATTTGGGAGGAAACTTGAAGAAAGGGGGACTTTTGTGCTTAATAGGAAGTTTCTTTTCTTAAGAAAAAAATGAGATGTTTTATATTCTTCCATATCTTAGCTAAAATTCTCAGAGAACCTATTCATCACAAATAAAAAAGGCTCCTCACTTTCCACTCCTGTTGTGCTCCACCAGAGCACCGTACCCATTTCTTTGTCACTGTTAGATGCCATCAGGCCAGTTCCAACCCATAGCAACCTTATCCATGACAGAAGGACACCCTGCCTGGTCCTGTGCCATCCTCACCGTGATTCCCATCTTTGAACTTATTCTTGCAGCCACTGTGTCACTCCATCTCATCCAAGGTTGTCTTTTTCTCTGACCCTCTACTTTACAAAGCATGAGGTCCTTCTCCAGGACCTGGTCCCCCTCAAGAACAGTACAAAGTGTGCTGGTCGTGGTTGCTGTTGAGTGGGTTCCAACTGGCCGTGACCCGACGAACACCAGAACAAAAGACATGAGACAACATCTTGCCCTCCTGGCTCCTAAAGAGCATTCTATCTATGCCTCTTGCAACATCGATTCCTGTGTTCTTCTGACAGATCATGGCACAGTCAATGTTTGTTATCAACACCCTGATTCACAGGTAGGCACTCTTCTGCAGTCTTCCTGCTTCCCACTGTCCAGCTTTCACATGCATAGGAGCCGATTGCAAACAACAACATAGAAGGAGACTGAAAACCACAGGGCTTTGGTCAGGCCCACCTGATCCTCAAGCCATCCTGGCTCTTGAGCACTTTCAAGAAGTCTTTCAGAGCAGCTGCACCCAATGGAACCCGCCGTTCGATTTCTTGATGGTTGCTCCCATGGTCATTGCTTTTATGTCCAAGAAAAACAAAATCCGGTGTATTGTGTTGTTTGTTGAGTCAGTTGTGAGAAGTTTTGTCTTCTTCATGTTGAGGTGTGATCTAGATGGAAGGTGATAGTCTTTGACCTCCACCAGTGAGGATTCAAGTCTTGTCCAGTAAGGCTGTATCACCATCTGCATATTGGAGGATGCTAGGACATCTTTCTTTGATCCCGATGCCACGATCTTCTTCAAAAAGTCCAGCTTATTGGATTGGTTGCTCAATAGATAGCTAGAATAAGTACGTCAAAAGGATACAACCCTGGCACTCACCTCTCCAGATTTTAATCATAACTCTTGTTTTGTTTGAATCACTACCCAATCTATAGTGCTTCATTTGTTTTTTTGCTTCTCTGTTGATTGTCCATGTTCTCATCTAATCGCTGTACTCCACGAAAACTGAAGCAAACTTGTTTTACTCAGAACTGCATTCTTAGGACTTATTTTAGGGGTGGGCATATGGCAGGCAGTCCGTGTGGTCCAATGGATAAATCATAGTCTACATCATGTGCTTACTATGAGCTAACACAGAGGTTCTGGGGGTACTATTGTAGGGGGCTGGCTGGGTTGCTAACTGTCAGGTCAGTGATTCACACCCACCAGCCATTCTTCAGGAGATAAGTCCTGCTAACTGCTCCTGTGAAGATTCACAGTCTCAGAAACCCGATACAGGTCATGAAGAGTCCAATCAACTTGGCGGCAGTGGATTTCTGGAGGAGCCAACTGAAATCTCTGGTTAAGCACCTGTCTATTCGTCCAAATGTTGGGGGGATCCCAATTCAAAGACACTGTAGCACAGTTTACAACTGTCGTTACCGTTCACCCTCTCAAGAGCTCTGTGAATTCCTTGCCGCACAGGAGGAATCTGCGATTTAGAGCTGTGTCTGACCACAGCCGTGACTAAGTGACAAAACCAGAGTCTGATCTCAGAGCTGACAACAGGGGCAGTCTTCTAGGGTAACCGCAGCAAACCCCAAACCCAAACCAACCGCACTGCCATGGAGTCTCTGCTGACTCCTAGTGGGCCCCCACCCCCACCCCCTGTGGAATTCGGAGACTATCTGTTATGGGGCCAGAAAGCCCAGCTTTCTTCCTTGGAGCTGCTGGTAGTTTTGAACTGCCAATCATGCAGATGGCAGCCAGCACGTAACCACTGCAGTACTAGGGCACCTTACACTGAAAACACGAGTTTCTAAAAATTAAAAATAAAACATGAAACCCCAAACAATATGACTTGTAATTCTACCACCCTGGTACCACGAATTTAATATTTTGATATGGGGTCTCTGTGGGAGGCTGGGAGAATAGATCATCTGGGCCCTTTTATGTCCTAAACACATGTACAATCGTTATTTTATTCTTTAGTCTGCTTTAAAAAACAAAGTGCGCTGCAAACCTTTTCCAATACCAACCAAGTATCATGTTTCTCCTATCTGTTCTTCACCATTCATCCTAAACCTAAATGGCTGGCTTCAAAGAAACAAGCCCTCAAACAGTAATTATCTATTGATATGCATAGATGCATTTTTAACTTTGATTTTCAGAAGTCTGATATTGGCAGGAAAACCTAGCAGATAACTTGTTTAGAGTCCTGTGGGAGCAACTGAATCAACTCATATGCACCTAGCGATGAACAACAACACACACAGGATAAAACGGAAGAGCCAAGGGTGACATCCTCATGTATTTGATGTCAAAGCCCATGGACTCTCTTCTAGACTTCATTACCCCACACTATGCATTCGTGTGTGTGGCTGGACCTCAAAGTCAAGATGATCTGAGAACCAATCCCGGCACCATCCATTTCCAGTTCAGTAACCTTCTTGCAAGTTACCTAACTTCCCTAAGCTTGCTGATGTGTCAAAAGGACCTACATGGTCCTGTGTGGTAAGAGTTTAGTAAATACACTAAAATGCTTCCCATGATGATTCCAGACATGACGGGTGACTGGGAAATGTGAATCCTACCGTCCTGACAAGCCAAGGCCCCTGGAACCATCCTGAGGAAGATGGCTGTGCCCTGGGCCTGAAAGAGTCTCTTTATCCTGGCCACACCACAGCCTACGACCACCACCACTACCAGTTACCACTGAGTCAATTCCAACTTAAATGGTGACCCCACTTGTGTCAGAGTAGAACTGTGCCCAGATGGCTCATTTTCCAATAGCAAACTACCAGGTCTTTCTCCCAAGGTGACTCAAGATCAGTGGTTCTCAACCTTCCTAATGCCGCAACCCTTTAATACGGTTCCTCATGTTGTGGTGATGCCCAACCATAAATTATTCTTATTGCTACTTCATACCTGTAAGTTTGCTACTGTTATGAATTGGAGGACCCCTGTGAAAGGGTCGTTTGACCCCTGAAGGGATTGTGATCCACAGGTTGAGACCCGCTGCTCTAGATGGACTTGAACCTAAAGCCTTTGGCTAGCGGTTAAGCCTGTTAACTGCTTGTACCACCTAGGGACACAGCCCGACATACCTCTGGGTATTCCAGTTGCAGGCAGAACAGGAGTCTGCACTTAGAACCAAACCAAGCCCCCTCCTACTCAAGGCTGGAGAGATGCCCACAGCAGTAACAAGGTTAGAGCAGGCTCCGGGGCTGCCAGTTAGAGGGGGTAAGAGAAAGAGGGGTGGCAGGGGCAAAAGGAACAGCTTTGCTTTCCCATCAAGCTTCACTCCTTGGGAACCCCTTTCCCAGCAGACTCACACCCCACCTTTGAGTTGTTGCTTTTCCAGCTCCACCTGGGGGCCACTGTGTGACTGTTTTTAAGAAAATGCGAGTTACTTGCCTTCAGAAAAGGCAAGTAAACAAGAAATAACATATTTTTTCTTCCTCCTTTCACCACGTGGCAGTCTCAACTTCCAAATTCTAAGGTTATCAGCAGTCTTCATGGTGACGGCATTTCTGCCAGGCCTGGCCATGAGAGCAGGAGGAAGATCAGCGCGGGTGCTGTCCTAAGAACTGCCGAGAAGCCAGGTCTACACAAGGACGCTGCGTTGTACAGCGGACTCTTGGGGAAGAATTTAGGTGAAAATGTAATCCCTTCTCATTCCATCTCCCTTTTGACCCATTTTAAATTTGCCCCAGTTTTCCATATTTTCTGCTTTCTTCTCAATTGAGACTTTTCACTGCTTTGTCATTGTTGTTGGGGTTCAGTTTGTTTTTATTTTGTATACTTTTCTGGATATGAGATCTAGGATCCGTAAACCGGTAGAGTCAGGAACTAGATTAACAGTTTCTAAGGGTGTGGAAAGCGAGGTTGGGAGGCCATGGGGGACTAACAACAATGAATATAAAAAAGAAGATGTTCTAGAATCGATTGTGGTATCATTGGCACAGCTTTGAAAACTACGATTAAAGTACTGAATTACATGACGTGGGTTTTATGCCAATAAAATTGTTGAGAGAGAGAGAGAGAGAGAGAGAGAGAGACCGACCTTCAAGAGAAAAACACAAAAACAAGAACCTGGCCACAGTGAGGGGTTCTGGGAAGGGAAGCCAAGGAGCCTGGCTAAGGGTCAAGTTTTGAGGGGAGGCGCACTGAATTTCACCGTAGCTTTTCGTGCTGCTTGAGTGGTTTACCTTTTTCCCCCCAGAAAATATTCTTCAGGAAGGAAGAGTAAATTACTAAATAATACGATGAAGCCAAGAAGGGTAAGACAAGGCTGGGAGGGGAGTGAATTGGCCACTGCTGCTGCCAATTCGAGAGGTCTCAGCCGCATGCAGGAGCAGAAGCCGACCCCACAGGGGAAGGGGGAATGCATTGCAATAAAGCAGAGGCAGGAAGTGCGGCAGCCATTCAAGTGTTTGTTTCAAGGTGAGGTCAGTTAGGGCAGGAGCCAAACAGAGGAGCCCAGATGAGGGAAGGGACTTCGACAGGGAGAAACCGTCAGCATGGCTTTGTGCTTAGAAGACAGAGCCAGGAACAGCCAGAGCAGACATTTGCTGTTTCTGCCCACAGCGGGCATTCTTTTTTCTGAGTCCCCTTGGGGGGCTGCCCCTCCCTCCTTGCCTCTCATGTCTGCTAACAATGAAAGGGGATTTAAAGACTATAGGAGGGATAGGTGATCCATACTTTGCCAATCAATACATCCCATTTCCCTGACACAAAGACTGCTTGAGACCCGCTATCAACCCATACTATCAAGTCCCAGGTTGCTGGGACTTTGGGGAAAGGAAGGTCTCTCTTGGCAAGAGTTCCTGAGATAATAGGATATAAGTCTGGGTTCCACTATATCTGGAAAAGCATGAGTCAACACAGAGGACAGACATATCCCAGGGATATGGAGCAATGGACTGCACTTGATGTTGTTTGAGACCTCAGATAAAAAATTTATTATTCATTTTATTAAAACTCACTTTGAATCAGGCAAGTTTCCTAGTTACAATGATAAGAGATTTAAGGAATACAGGGAGGGGGTGAAGACACAATCTACAAAAAGGATGATAAGAGGGGACCAACTGAAGGGTTTCCGAAATGAGGATGGAGATGGAGAGAAAGCATTCTGGGAGGTCCAGGTGAGTGTGCAGAAGCCGGGATGGAGCAGGAAGTTGCAGGACTGCCTGAATACCAGGGCCACCCCTTGGCCTGGATTTGCCCCCTAATTTAGGAGACAGGACAGCTGGCTGAGAATAAGAGCATGAGAACTGCAGAGTGGGGGACTTCAGAAAAGAGAAGTTCTGGGGGACTTGCCTAGGGGACTCAGGGAAGGGTTACTGAGGAAAGCGAAGGGCCCTGCAGAAGTTGGAGAGCACCCATTTCGGGAGGCACCAAGAGAAGTCATTTGCCCACCTCTCCAGAGTTATTGAACAGTAAAGCTGTTCTTTGAATCCTGGTTCTGTTTGTTCACTTTCTCATTCTCCTACCTTTTGGTCACAGCTTCTGGGGTGTTGTCTCTGGGTGGTGCAGTTAATGAGCTGACAACAAAGTTGAAGTCCTGAATCTGCCCAGAGGTGCTTTGAAAGATAGGCCTGGTCCAATCCATTAGCCCCTCTCCCCACCCCCCAAAAAATCAGTCAATGAACATCTAGGGGAGCACGTTCCAAAAACACATGTGATTGCCATGAATCAGAATCAAGTACAAGGGAACTAACTCTCTCTCTCTCTCTCTCTCTCTCTCTCTCTCTCTCTCTCTCTCTCTCTCTCTCTCTCTCTCTCTCTCTCTCTCTGATATAGAGAGAATTGACAACAGAATTCAAGAAGCCAGATTTCATGAGCAACCATTCACCATAGCCCATGACCCAGGAAAGTATTTGAACCTGGCATCAGATAGATCAAGTCAGTATAAATCATGCAGCTAAGCTTGAGAGATGAAAGAAGATACCTATCAGTGTCCAAAAGAATATTCTGCAGGCTTTGGAGACAAAGAAATAGGACTTTAAATTGGCATTAAGACTTTGCAGCTGTGTGGCCATGGGAAAGTTTTCTTACACGTACAGAGGAGATAACAATAAAGCTGACCTTAAAGAATAGTTGATGGATGAGGTAAGATCAATAAGTTAGGCAGAGGACTCTCCTCTCTAGGAAAACGGAATAATTTAATAAAACATTTCATTATGGTTATAGTAGACAAAGCCCTGCACCCATGAAACGAGACGCCCAATTCTTGTCCTGGCTTTCTGTGCATGTCACTTTTCAAACCACTATCAAATCTGTGGCTCTGTTTGCTCATCTGTGTAACAGAAGGATTGAATGTAACATCTAAGGCATCTTTCAACAATTTGCTTCTATTGTCAGAGTTTGGTGATTATTGACATGTCTGTCTTGACAGCTGTGTGCTCGCTCCCACAGTCTTACCTATTACTCTACCATTTAAATCCGTGGGTGGTGTAAACATGAACGTGCTTGGCTGCTGATGTAAAGATGGAGGTTCGAGTGGGGGGTACAAAAAGGCTTTTCCCCAGTTTGTCCCCCCCAAATAATATATGTCAGACCTAGGACACCGCTTGCAACACAAGGTATATAATTGTAGCACACTCAAGCAAGCTGCTTAGAAATCACCTCCCTGAAGGTATCAGCCATCCAGAGCAATCAGACTATTGTCTGTTCCACCATAGGTGGGTCTCACACCCTACTGATAAGGACAGTGATTTTTTCCATGGAGAGCCCAGAGGATAAGTCAAACCAGCTCAAGGACAACCAAGGTTAGGCTGCCATCCTGACTCTAGGATCCACCCATCTTGTCACATGTGTACCCCTAATCCCTCCTCTTCCTATTGTATGTACACCCCTAGATCGTCCCCCTTCCAATTGCTGTATTGCCTATGGTACAACCCCTTCCTGTGACGTATGTAGTTACCTGTAATCATGGGGGCTTGCACGCCCCTAAGTATATAGAAGCCTTGGTCAGAAATATACTCTCCTCTCTCCTCCTCTTGTCTCCTGCCTCCACATGGACCACATGAAATGTGTCTGACTCCTTTATTTTATCTTCTCTCCTAACTCTCTTATTCTCTATGACTGTACTATAATTTTTATATATTTTTGCTATACTACTGTGCCTACGGACCCGAGATATTGTCAGAGGCTGGCTACTCTGACCTTCGAGCCTGCCCTGAGGCACCTTGGAGGAAAGGTCTGCTGATCCTTTTTGAAACACCTGCCCCTAAAAGCCCTCCGGAGCACAGTTCTACTCTGACACACCTGGGGTAACCACGAGTTAGTATCAACATGACAGTAACTGGTTTTCATCCCCCATTTAATTCCAAACTGGTGGTTTCTCTGCCAGGCGACAGCTTTGACAAGGCTGAGCCGTGTACCTGGAAAGTGATTTAGGGACTTCACTCAGCTCATCAAGAGGGTGTCAATTCCAAGCCTTTGGAGGGAACCTGGTCTGATGTGCAGTGTAAACGGCTGGTCCACACATTGAGCGGACACATGGAAAGTGAGAGAAACAAATAAGACTCCTAAGCCACACCCTGACTACCCAAAGAACAAACAGAACTGACAAAAACATGTTCGTCCTTAATCAGCCCGTCTTGAGTGTCTCATTTGAGATTCTGCCAGGTCCTGCTTCCATGTCTGCTGTCTCTGTCAACCTCGAAATTAAAGCCTGAAGGAACAAGTGAGATTGGCAACTTTTTTCAATCCTTCAGTGAATGAGAAAAGGTGTGAATCTGTTACTTGTTTGCTGCAATATTTTAAAATAAATTTTAAATCATTTGAATTTTAAGACTACTTAGTCTATTATGTAACAGACCCTGTTAGACGGTGTTACCGTAACTCTCCTATGAGTGTGATCACAAATCTTGAAAGAGATTCCAAGACTTTCTAGCATTCTTTCTAAGGATGGGAAGCAGGAAAGAGTCCATTCCAAATCCTCACCAGGCCACTTCGTCTTTAGAAAATGACCTAACCTTTCTGAACTCCATTCCTCCAGCAGTCATATGATGGGGTAACACCTACCTCATAGTACTGTTGTGGGAATTCAATAAAGCAATGCATGCAGGGCACTGAAAACACCGCCTGGCCTAGAGCAAGACCCCAATAAATATTCAGTTGTATGGGTTTTTTTTTTGTTTTGTGTTTTCATGGAGAAGTAACACGGAAGCTTCTTGGCCTGAGTTTAAAGTCTTAATTACAGAATTTCTGAGAAAATGTATGCTATCCACAAGAATCCAGTGATGCGATCTACAGAATGCCTGTCTTCTTATGCATCTTTAGATTTTCCCAGTGTCTTGAAATAATCTATGTTTTATGAGCAACATTTTGAATCACATTTAAAAATTAAAGGGATTCTTTTGATTACCCGGTATTTGGAGGGAGCTAGCTTCTGCGCTTAAATAAATCACAGCAGGTGAAAGTGAAATCCCTTTCTTAAGCCTTGAATTTGGAGTTTTAATAGCAAACATACAAAGGTTACACTTGCTGGCTTCAATTCAGAAATGTCAGCCTATCGAACACGCATGCAGACACACACAGAGACGCTTACTCATATGGTGTAAAGGGCAATTGGGTTTGCCAGAGAATGTCACATGAACAGAACTGCAGCTCATTAAAGCAGCACTTGAAGCTTCTGACCTCAGCTACATAAACAATGCTTTCAGATGACAGCATTAGCAAGAAACCAAGTCCTGGGAGCATGACTGAGTTTCTGAAGTCGTTCGATTTTTAAAAACTCCCCGAGGATGCGGACAAGGGTGTGTGAGCAGATAACCTGTGCGGGCAGCAGTTTGAAAAGTGGAGGCTGGATGTTAAAGTGGAGGCTGGATGTTAGAGTGGAGGCTGGATGTTAGAGTGGGGGCTGGATGTTAGAGTGGGTGCTGGATCTTACAGTGGGGGCTGGATGTTAGAGTGGAGGCTGATGTTAGAGTGTAGGCTGGATGTTAGAGTGGAGGCTGGATGTTAGAGTGTAGGCTGGATGTTAGAGTGGAGGCTGATGTTAGAGTGGAGGCTGGATTTTAGAGTAGAGGCTGGATGTTAGAGTGGAGGCTGGATGTTAGAGTGGGGGCTGGATGTTAGAGTGGAGGCTGGATGTTAGAGTGGAGGCTGGATGTTAGAGTGGGGGCTGGATGTTAGCGTGGGGGCTGGATGTTAGAGTGGAGGCTGATGTTAGAGTGGAGGCTGGATGTTAGAGTGGAGGCTGATGTTAGAGTGGAGGCTGGATGTTAGAGTGGAGGCTGGATGTTAGAGTGGAGGCTGGATGTTAGAGTGGAGGCTGGAATAAGTATAACAGGAACGAGGGACCATGCTTCCCTTCCTTTGTACCTTGCAAGATTCTAAGGCTTTCACGAGGCACCAATGCTTTATAGAAAATGAATGATACGGTCTCTCTGTCAGCTCGTTTGCCACACTGTGGTGACTTGCCTGTTACTATGGTGCTAGAAGTTATGCTACCGGTAGTCAAATGCCAGCAGGGCCATCCAGAGTGGACAGCTTTCAGTAGACCAGGCAGTCTAAGATGGGGAAGCCAGGCCTGGTCATCTACGTTAGAAACTTAGCCATGTCCCGTTGTGATCTGAAAGGCTTGTGTATCACAACAGACCATTGCCTGTACAGTGCTAAAGATGAGCCCTGCATCAATGGACACAAACATGAAGATAGCACGGGGCTGGGCCACTTTTCGTTCTGCTACACATAAGGTTGCCAGGAGTCTGATTTGCCTTGATAGCAACCATGGACAACATTAAGGTAGAGATGAGAACAGGTAACAAGAAGAGAGATGATTGGAATTTACCTGTCATACATGTTGGGTTGGCCTCGGTGTGAGACCTGATACACAGGCTAGCAATGAAGGAAGGAGGGTGTGCGCATGCTGATCGTGTCTAGAGAGTACGGGATGGCTGCCCAGGAGACAGCGCGAGGAGGTAGAAAATAATACACCTATTTGGTGTCCATTTTGAGTGTAGCTGTAAGCTTCCAGCCCTACCCAACGTGATCGTTTGGGTACCCTTTATTTATTTTTCTCGTCTTTAATCAAACTGGCCAGGGGTGGGGAATGTCCACAATATGATACTACATATACCACTGCCATCAAGTAAATTCCGATGCATAGTGATGCTATACGGAGCTTTGGAGGCTGTAAATCTTTATGGGAGCAGATAACTTCCTTTTTCTCCTTGATCCTATATATTAAAAAAAATACCATATAGGCTACAAGAAAACTTTTAACACTGTTAAAGGAATGTAACAAAGTTTTAGGGTACAAAGGTAATAAACAATATTTATTTGGGTTTCTATTCACTAGCCATGAGAAATCTGGAAAGGAAATGAAGGAAATAATTTCATTTATGATAGCAAGCGAAAAGAGGAATAAATGTAAGCAGGGATGTAAAGGGCTTATATAATGAAAACTATAAAACACTGCTGAAAGATATTAAAGAATACTCAAGGAAGTGGGAAGATGGTCTGTGTTCATTAATTGGAATACTATCCAGAGTGATCTATAGATTCAATGTGGTTCCAATCAAACTCCTACAGCTTTCTTTTTAGAAATAGGATGTGTTAACCTGAGTTGACCGGAGAAACAAATTCATAGACACTCATATGTGCATAAGAAAAAGCTTTACAAAGACTGTACAGATGTGCTTTATACAATTGATGTATGTATATGTATGAACTGTGAAAAGAATTGTATCAGCCCCAATAAATTGTTTAAAAAAAAAAGATAAATATTAACTTAAACTAATAAAATTAAAAGAAATTTAAAAAAGAAAAAAGAAAAAGCTTTATATAAAAGAGAAATTGTATGTTGAGAAACCATCCTAGCCCAGTCCAGATCAAATCCATAAGTCTGATAGTAGCCCATATGTCTGAAAACCAATCTATAAAATCCTTTTAGACTCATGCAACCCATGCAATGATGCTGAATGCAGGAAGATCACAGGCCAGTGGGTGGAAAGTCTTATGGATCCAGCAGCAGTGGAAGCATCTCTATGCTGGCAGAGGTCTCCACGTAGCTCCACCAGATCCAGGACTCTAGAGTAGCTCCATGCTTCTTGTTGGCAGTTAGAAGAAGCAGAGAGTCTATCTGTATCTGGCCTCCAGTGAGCTATTTATCTTTGTGGCGCCTCCATATGAGGTCATCAAGCTGAGACCTGATTGACAGGCTAGACTCCACCTCTTCGCAAGTTAACAAGAAGGTATATAACTGCCACATAGGAAATCCCATCCTAACTTTTATAAGGAACTGAAGAGCTAAAACAAAGTTGAAAGGGAAGAGCAAAGTAGGAGAACTCTGATCTGCTCTGTAAACCTTGACCTAATTCACAACCAACAGTTTAAACAAACAAACAAACAATAAAACAAAGTCAGAGGACTCACACTTCCTGTTTTCAAAACACACTCTACAGTGACAAGAACCCAAACTGTCTAGTACAACAGTAGAACCAAACCCATGGAATAGAATCGAAAGTCTAGAAATAAATCCACACATCTGTGGTCAATGATTTTCACAAGGGTGCTAAGTCAGTCCGTTGGATAGAGAAAGGAGACTTCCTTTTCATCATGTATGAGACACGATGAGCAAATATTCAGATTCATCCATCCCTTCATTCCCATATGCAGTGCCTACAAGGTTGGACTGAGGATACCAAGAGGAATACCACCTGGGTTGGCCCCCAAGCAACTCCAACAGGCTACTCCCATCCCATCCACGCTACCATCACCTCTCACCAACATTAACCACATGAGTCTCACACTGGTCTTCCTGAACTCACCCTTGAACTTACCAAAGCCATGTATCTTTTAAAAATCAACATTAGGTCACGTTATTTCTCTGCCCACAAGCCTCCACTGGCTGCCATCTTAGTCGCCGTGAAAATCAAAGATCCTACAGTGACAGTGCCATCTGTCCCCAGGCCCTCTCCAACATCACCACCTGCTTCCTCACGCACTCAACTTACCACCGGGCTCCTTGCTCTTCCTTGAACAAGACATTCAAAATGCCAACCCAGAGTCTCTGCTTGACCACCCGAATCACTCCCTGCTGATACGCACTCCCTCATCTTCCTATCTTTGTGGAAACGTCCCTTCCCCAGGGATGTCTTTCCCATCAGTACACTTCTCGGACATGTATTTCATCAGCTTTACCCAACCGCTGTTGAGCTGCTCCTGCCTGGGCATATCGTGCATAGCCATGAGCACATGACTTCTTCAAATGCTGAAGTCATGGCAGCTTGTGACGAATTGCTCCCTGTGTACACCTGGTGACACAATGCAAAGCATGCTCGGGCCTGAGGGTGATCCATGTTCTAAACTCAGCAATTCCCCTTTTAGCGACACCAGAAGTCCTTCTCTGTAAGGCATGAATGCACAGGAAGTTCACGAAGTTCTTGTAGCTGCCCTCCGTGGTAAGAAGCATCTGTATTCGGAGGATCGGTGTCAGCACCTTGTTAAAATCCCGAGCAGCCAGCAGAGGCTCCTGCTCTTGTCTGTGCGTGGTGCCTCTTGCGATGAGAGCGTTCACTTGGAGCTCTGCATTCGCTTCCTTCGAGCTGATGATCTTATTGAAACCTGGCTTGGCTACATTGGCTTGGCTACATTGGTGTTGCCAAGAAGCAGGGGGAAGGAGGTTCCAGTAACCAGGCTTCTGCCATGTACTTGCCTCGAGTGGCTATTTCGGTTGAATATTCACTTAGGATGTCATCATCATTTTCTTCTTCCAGGTACTCACTGGCCTTTACACGTGCAGAGTTCGCTTTCACCCCTAAGGCTTCCCCTTCATTGTCCCCATCTTCCTCGGACGTCTGTGTTTTAAGCAGCGGCTGAGAAAGGCTCTCACCTGTGAAAGTACTGAAGCAAGATTTGATAAACCATGGCGATGGCACCCGAGGATCCCGAGTCTCGTCTTTCCCTTGGACTTGCTCCTTGTGGAGAAGATTAAGGACTTTATCAGCTAGCGGCGTGCTTTGTTGATTTTGGGGGCTCCTTCTTATATAGCGGCAGCCGTCACATCTTCTAAACATTCCTCCTTACTGTCTGCCTTTCGCACATCTAAAGAGCGCTTTCGCCTATTTGGGATTAAGTTCAACGGCTTCTGTATAAGCTGGAACCACCCCCTTTCCACTTTCACAGCTGTTTAAAGGCGGCAGCCATGCTCCTCTGAGGAAATGGGGGAAGGTCAACGTCCTTCCGTGTAGAGCACAAAGCAACAGCCTTGGTACAGCACTGACCGCTTGCTCCTATTTTCCTGCGTTAAAATATTTGTTGCCTTTGTTCTCAGTGACTTGGACTGTGTCAAGGGAGTTCATTTCTAGGTGAGACACGCGGCTGTCTGGGTGTCTGCTGCCCGGGACTGGACTGGTCCTGCCCTCTGGGGCCTTCGGTCACTGTTACAGCTTCAGGCTACGGGCGTTCATCCTGGCTCCTCAGAACCACCACTGCCTGCTCCTTAGGGACATGGCAGCCACACCCAGTGGCAAGGGTGCCCTGACTGTAGGTTCCTGCCGGACTACCTAGCCCACTCCCGGATCCTGGGACAGCTGCTGCAAGACCATCGCCACCTACAGGACTTAAGGACTGTCCTCTGCCACTGCCTCCCAGGGGTCCCTCAGGGCCAGAGTCACCAGGCAACATGCGGAGGAGCAGTACGGAGCGGGCACAGTAGTCAGCAAATGAAGAGAACAGAAAAGGGCCAAAGGCCACCCGGCTCTAGCCACTCCTGAAGATGGTATTTCCATCTCTCTAGCACTTCCTGGAACAATTGTGCACTCTGTGATTCACACCCCCTAAAGAGTGGGGTTTGCATCCTTGCAGTACTCAAATTCTGTTCCTTGTAAACGTCCTTTGAGTTTGGGGAATAAAAACATCTGAAGAGGCAAGATTATGAGTGTGGGGGACATGGGGGAAGGTTTCCCAGTGAAATTCTCATAGGAGAGCCCTTGCTACCCTTGGAGAATAGACAGATGCCTTGTGATGATGGGGAAACCACCTACATACAGCTTTCCTGGCTTTTCGTCACCAATGCAGGTTTCTGGGTTTTCTGTTTTTTTTCTTCATCATCAGCCCTCCTGATTATCCTCTGTCCGTCAAGACAATTGAACAAGATTACCCCTTTGAGTCTTTGGAATCCTTAAAAACAAACACACATCGGAACCTTCTGGGCTGATTTCTCTGCCTTGAATGAGACTGGCCCAGCAGCTCTCCTCAGCAGCCAGTCTTGATTGGAACCTTAATCTGAAGACACTCGCCTGAGATGTCTGGTTCTTCCTGAGAGAACTTGTCTGTGGCCATCCACTGATGACAGAGGCCTGCGTAAACAGGTTTTGTGTGGAATAAACCCTGCCTGGACAAAACAGAACCCTAACGGCTGTCATTTCATACTCACCCAAATAAATAGTTCACTCTCCATGTGCAGTGTCTTGTCTCTTCTCTCCAGAATAGAAGCTACCCAAGGGTTATGTTTTTATTGATTTTTTTTAAATGGGGGGTGGGGCTGGGGGTGGTGGTGGTGGTGTGTGTGTGTCTGTTTTTATGATTTTTATTGCTGTGTTCCAGGCACTGAGAACAATCTCCTTCCCTACCATCGAGTCAATGCTGACTCACAGCGACCCTCTAGGATGGGGTACAACTGTCCCCATGAGTTTCCAGGACTGTAACTCTTGTGGTTTCCAACTGCAGCCCTTCCCGTTAGCAGTCCACCTCGTACTCGCTATATGCCACCTGAGCTCCTGACTCAGAACAATGCCTAACCACCTAATCCAAGCTAAAGGGGTGCTCAAACTCACTGCCATCACATCGATTCTTTTTCATAGCAAACCCAAAGAGCATGTAGAATTGCTCCTGTGGGTTTCTGAGACTGCAGCTCTTTCAGGAATAAAAAGCCTTCATCTTTCTCTCTCAAAGAGACTGGTGGTTTTGAACTGCTGACCTTGTAGTTAGCAGCCCTAGGCCTAACCACCAGGCCATGGGAGTTCCTGTTGACTCGATAATGTCCTCAATCAAGGACAGATGGGAACACAATGCTTCTCAACCACCTGCCCTATCCTCTGCCCGCCAGCATGCCATCTTCCACTCCCACCCGCCACATATGGAAACACATGTCACCATCTGGAATCACAGACAGCCCTTCACTAAGTCCTCCACGTACTACCTTGCAGACTGACAACAGGAGCTATGCTACTAGTTCCTACTATGCAAAGTGTACCCCGTGCTCCACCAATCTCCCACAGCCTGCGAGCCTGTTAGGGAGTCAGAAGTCTGGGCACTGCTCTGGATCAGCTGGGTTAGAATCTCCATTTTTCACATGAAAGCTTGCTCAGTGGCACCACAGCACCTGTAACACTGAACACACAGTCGGACGGATGGACACAGCGGCTACAACTACGGGCTCACACCTAACAAGGGTGAGGATGGCAAAGGACCGGCGGTGTTTGGTTCTGTGGTACATGAGGTCGCCAGGAGTCAGGACCAGCTCAATGGCATCTAACAGAACACACGGTGGTGGGCTACAGATTCCTCTTCCTGAAATCTAAAGACGAGTGCATGGTACCATTTGATACTTCACCCTGAGTTCCATGCACAATGCCCAGATGCAGAAAAGCAGAACAGTTCATCATTCAGCCCCCAGGGATAGTCCTGTGTATGGCAAAAATGCATACAACATCCCATTGATTTGCGACTCCTTGCTTTGTGTAAGGAAGACGGCCTGTGTTCTAGCGTGTATCCTTAAAGAATCCCCTATAGAAGCCATCCACTTATGCATTAAAAATGATCGAGCCCAGCACATTAAATCCTAGCTCCAACTTAAGGACAATCAGTTCTTACAACTAAGCCCGCTCAATACTCACCCTCAGGAAGGGAACACGGAAGCTATGGGTGCTAAAGCAAAATGTGGTGAAGAAACTAGATGGGTGCCCAGCTAGCAGATAAAATAGCTTCTGGGGACTTCACAGCTTGTCTCCAAACAGGCAGCCAGCTCAGGGAAATGTCAACTAAGTCCACGTGGAAGAAGCACATCAACATCAGTGACTGTAAATCATCATCTAGTCCAAAGATGAAGGAGGGAACAGTACCAGGGCCTACACTGTGAGAATCCAGTCTGCAGAAGGTTATAGATGGCGGTGGGAGCCCAAGATACATGTGTGAGATCTACAGAGGAAGTAAGCCTCCCGTGATTTCCCTCTGTCCAGAATAGAGGGAGGGGAGCCAAGTGGTTCCTGAACCGAGTGCAGTGGAGAGAGGACTACAGAAGATCAAAGGATCTTGATTGGAACGGTGAAAACCCTGTTCGTTGAGCCCTTCTCTGACGGGCTTTAGGCCTGATCTGGTTTTCAACATTTTCTGGGGTTGTTTGTTCATATTGGGGTTTATCTCAGATGTGTTATGCCACTGGGAGCCACCATCTTGAATTTGTTGTATGTTTTTCGGTATAGGAGACCCAGGATTGAGGAACCCATAGGCACCGCAAGTAGAATAGGGGTTTCTTGTGGGGGGAGGGGGTACAGTGTGTGTGTGGAGGGGGTGGAGTGATAAGAGGGAGCTTATGTCGAGTGCAGGGAGGAAGAGAATGCTTTGACAGTGATTGTGGTAGCACTTGTACAATACTGCTCGATGTGACTGAACAGTGGAATAATGTTATATCTGTATTAATGCCCAAGAAAATGGTTTTGAAAAACAAATCATGGAGCACCCATGAGTGGTATAATCCTCACTTCCCATACAAGACGCCCAGTTTCGATCCCAGTCCATGTACCTCATGCCGAGCCCCGACTGGTCTGTTGGTTGCTATGATGCTGAACAAGTTTCAGTGACGCTTCCAGATCAAGATGGATTAGGAGGAAAGACCAGGTGATCCCCAAATCCTGTGGATCACAATGCTCTGATCCACAACCCATTAGCGAGATGGTAAAAGACTGGGTAGCATTCTGCTTCAGGGTACATGGGGTGTCCATGAGTCAGAAGCTAACTAGATGGCAACTAGCCACAAAATGATGTGTGAAGCCCTACACTAATCCTGGGAGACAACCATGGAAAAGACAGGCACAATCTTATGAGCACATTTAAAAAAAGGCAGACATGGTCATGAACAAATAAAGACAATGAAGGGTGAGGAGTTTGTTGATAGAGCATTAGCATAGCCCTACTCTGCAAACAAGAACTCCCCTGAACAGATGCTCCATTCATCTGTTTGAGCGACAGGGACCAGGAACCAGGACAAGTGGGTGATGGGGGAGCTTTGGAAAGAGCTTTGGCAGCCAGTGGATGGCTCTGCAGAGACAAAGCTGGAAGCAAAGAGAAGGCCCGGCAAGTCTGGTGAACCGCAAGCCTGAAGAATGCCTGTGGCTAGAGTCTGGAGCTCCATCTGGGGAGAAGCAGAGGCCTGTTCTCGGAAGATCTCACCTCAAAGCCATAGTGTTAAGGAGAAGTCGACATTGTCCTTGGGCAATGGAGCTATTAGAAGGTTTTAAGTAAGAGAGTGACACACCAGATGTGCATTAACAACAAACAAACAAAAAAAAAATCCCCGAGCCAAAAACTCCCCACTCTTGTATCCTGCACACGACTCTGAAGCTAATATATTCCAGTAGTTTCAAACAACTCTGCGAACAGCTCCTTTCCATCATAAAAGATGGCACTGAAAACAAACTTCAAAACCCCATTTAGAATTATTTTAATGAACCCCCAATAATAGCACTCTTTACTGATGTTGGAATATAATGCTGTTATTGTCCCTTGTTTGTTCTCTCCCCGCACTCAACTTAATAGCATGCATGAATCAGGAGCACTGACAGATACATGCATGCCTTTTAATATAATACAAGGCATCCAGAGCTCTGCGTATGCTCATCCCCAGCCTTTAGGAAGCGGCAGACAGAAAGAAGGGCTGGGGCAGGGGAAATATGGACTTCCTGGGTGGAGTGGGAGACTCTGCTAGGGAGTGATTGGTACCCACCCCCCTCACCCTCCACCCAACCTCCAGAAGGATGTGTCCTAAACCCTATACCTTTGAATGGGAACCTATCAAAAGGGAGAGAAGATTTTTCATTTTGTATGTTGAGGAGGACAAATGGAAGTAGGGTGGGTCATAGCCCTAATCCTTTCTAAGTGATCTTATAAGAAAAGCAGAATAGATAATGGGAACTCACGGGGATGACACCATGTGAGGAATCGCCTACCAGCCATGGAATGTAAAGAACTGCCCATGGTTTGCCAGGGGTTGGAAGAAACAAAGAATTATCCTCCGCTACAGCTCACAGAGAATTGCTCTGCTGCTTCTCTGAATTCAGACTCCTGGCCTCCAAGATGCTCAGACAATATATGCCTGGTCTTGACAAGCCACTTTGTGGCAGTTGCATAATCTTCTGTCAACTTGTAAAGGGGTGGAGTCTAGCCTGTCAATCAGATTGCAGCTTGATGACCTCATTTGGGAGGTGCACATGGAGATAAATAGGTCACTGGATGCCAGCTATATGCCCACTCCCTGCGAGACATCCCTGTTGACAAGACACAGGGAGCTACATTAGAGTCCTGGTACTAGAGAAGCCACGTGGAGACCCCTGCCAGCGCTGAGAAGCCTCCGCTGCCACTGGATCCACATGACTTTCTACCCACTGGCCTGTGGTCTTCCTGAATTCAGCCTCACTGCATGGGTTCCCTGAATCTGAAGAGAACTTTATAGATTGGTATCAGACATATGGGCTAGTATTGGACTTATGGACTTGATCTGGACTGGGCCGGGATGTTTCTCAATATACAATTGCTCTTTCATGTAAAGCTCTTTCTTATACATGAGTGTCCAGGAATTTGTTTCTCTCGTCAACCCGAACTAACACACCCTTCCTCGTGGATTTTGTTTCTGTAGCACTAGGGTACTAAGCAGGTCCTAACGCCAGGCACCTGCAATGTGAAAAGCATATATATGCCAGGTTACATCGAAGGGATGGGTGGTCTATCTATTATAATTATTTCTAATTCAACAAAAGTGATGAAAGGCACTTGATAAGTGCTACCATATTTAGCCACACATGTAATTATGATAATTCTTAGTAAATAGCATCATGAACGTTCAACTCTTCTGTATTTGGTTTCTAACTGGGCAATGTCTTCACAGCCCGCGTGGGGATTTAGCAATGACTTTACATCCAGTTATCTTTCCGTGTCTGCTTTGAACTGGTCATGGAGACAGACATTTTCTATTCACTGTCACTTTATGGAGATATTGAAAAATATTTAGCTAAGATCATAGGAGTCATAGCCCTCTCTACCAAAGTCTAATGATTCAGAGATTCCTCTGATTCCTCACATCAGAACAGGCTCTGGCTGTAAACCACTAGGATTAATGGGAATTGGCTTAATGTCCAGTTGGCTTGCAGCAATCTGAACCCCAGAGACTACACATTGGCAACTCATAGGTCACATATGATTCTAGGATGTGTTTCATTTGGCCCTGTTTAATTTTTAAAAATGTGTTATCAAAATCCCAACAATCCAGATTTCCTGTTCCCTCTGAAACCCCTGAGGCTGAAGCAGTGCTACGCCCGAGGTCCTGCAGGGTCACACAGTGCGGTGCACAGCAGCTGAGTTCACCCAGCTTCCACCAGCCTCTGTCCCCTCCCCACTGACATGACCTGCCTGGTCTCTGTAGGTATATGCGTCTATGCCCTGCTCCCTGAAGTCACCACTCCACCTCCCAGGCTGGAAAAAAGGATTCTTCCCCTTGTGATGACTGTCCTCTGGCCTCTGGCTGGCTTCCGTGCCCGGGTCCTTACATGAAGCTCCATAGCATTGGTTCTCAATCTTGAGCATACCTCCAAATGACCAGAAGGGCTTATTATAACACAAATTCCCAAGACCCAGCCCCCAAGCCTCTGAATCAAAAGGTCTAAGGTAAAGCCCAAGGATTGCAGTCCTGATAAATTCCCGGGTGATGCTAATTGATGCCACTGGTCCAGGGACCACATTTTGAGAATGACTTTTCTAAAATCCATACGCCTACTGAGCTCCATGCTGGCAGAGTGGGAGGGACTATATCTTTCTTTTGGCCCAGGAAGGGCGGCGGGGTCTGTGTGTTGAGGACCCCAGATTCACTAAGCTCACTGCCACCCAGTCCATTCTGACTCATGGCAAGCCTGCAGGGCAGGGTAGAACTGCCCCTAGGGGTTTCAAAGACCCTAACTCTTTATCTTTCTCCTGAGGAGCAGCTGGGCATTTCAAACTGCTGACCTCTTGGTTCGCAGCCCTACACAACCACCACACCATCAAGGCTCCTGAGAATCTCATCAGCACCCCTCAAAGCCCAAACCAAACCCACCGCCCACCACCCTCTAGTCGCTTCTGCTGCAGAGCAACTGTGTGAGTTTCTGAGGCTGTGAACTCGTACAGGAACATATTGCCTCCGCAGCCTCCCACAGATTTGGTGGATTTGAACTGCTGATCACGAAGCTAGCAGTCCATCGCTCACCCAGGCATGACGCCAGGGCCCTTTCCACGGCCACATCACAGGACTCAACTGTTCTGCTCCTCAAAGACCCTGTCCTGAGACACGAGTCCATGTAGGGCACTTCTAACCACCGACACTCCTCGAATATCTACTAGGCACCAGCTACCTACCTAGTGCTTTATACGTTATAATGAACTTATGATATAGAAACTATTAACCCCTCTGTTTTCCAGGTGAGGAAACTGAGGCACAAAGAGGAGAACTGAATTCTTCAAGTTCATCAGGTTTGGGATGACCTCCCTGAGGGTCTGACGGTATCTAGAATGCTGTGCTCAATTTGGTGTCTGTATTTGAAGGTGGGTGTCACCCCTGGAAAACAACAGTCCCTGTGAGTGATGTCCTAGGGGCACAGTGATAGGAGGAGGGTGTGTAGCCTGAGACTCCCAGGACTTGGGCGTCGACAACGGCATGTGGAAATGTCTGCAGGATGCTCTACAGAGAAAAAGGCTCCGTCTGGCAGGACAGGAGCGAGTGAGTGGCCTTCAGGGAAGGCTGACTTGACATCGAAATCTGCAACATTCCACTCGCCCAATGAGAAGAGCTGCTTCGTGGCATCGGCTTCCCAACAACTGGACATGTCCGAGAGAGACAGAGCTCATCAGGGACACCACAGAAGCCGAGTTCTAATGACCTGAGATGGAGCACTGGGTTAGACAGAAAGGCAAGCAGGAGACTTCTGAACGACATGCCTTTTGACCCAGGCCTTCTGGTATACCTCACATGTAGTCCCAGGTTGGAGTTGTAACTTCACCACGCACTGGCTGAGCCGCCTTGGGCATAGCCGTTAACCTCTCTGAGCCTCTCTTTCCACTCTGAGAGCCTGGAGTCAAGGGGCCCACATTCGTAGGTTGTTGTGAGGACTTCATTGGGCACTGCATCTTGTCAGCTCCCATGGAGTCAGTCCCTGGGCAATGGAACAAAAACCCTGGTGCTGTGCCAGCCTCATAATTGGCTGCTGATTGAACCGCTGTGATCCATGGGTTTCTCATCATCTGATTTTTAGAAAGTAGACACCAGACTTTCTTCCTAGTCTCTCCTAGCCCAGAAGCTCTGCAGAAATGAGTGCAGCCCCATAGCAACAGACAGTCCAAGCCTCCATTGACAGCCGGGTGATAGCTGCACCAGGTGCACTGGCCAGGAATCAAACCCGAGGCTCCCACCTGGAAGCTATGACTCCTACCACCCTCCCCACCCCCCGCTGTCGCAGACACTGCATATGAAGTGCTTCGTGTTGATGTCGGGCACAGAGTAGGTGCTCAAGCAACAAACAAACAAAACCCCAAACAATAATCATATCAAAACAACTATCATTCCCATTGCCCCCTGTTCATCTTTATCATCCTCACAACTTTTGGTTTCGATGACAAATGATTTTCACTCTTCACCTTCAGTGGTTTACAACCCGTGATAAAGTGAGTTGTCATTCTACTTAGTCTAACACAAAAATATGCTTGCGGCAGGATCACAGTTCTGGTGACATGAGGGGCAACCTCCTGCTCCTCAGCGCTAACAAATGCTCCCCAGAATTCCTGTGATAGAAACCCCTCGTGTGCATACATGATGGTGTGAAATATGAGGCTTCTATCTGTCCGTTATAAAATTTATCTCAGATCCTCCAAGAGCGGCTCGGCTGTGTGAACACATGCTCCTCACCGGGGTAGGAGCTGCTCAGTAGCATCCTGAGGGAGGAGAGGGGGTTTGGACCACACTAGGGGGCAGTGTCGGAGGGGAGGAAACCAAAATGATTCTGTATAAAATTGTGTGTGTGTTTCAACAGAAATTTATGTTTGAAAATGGACATATTGCTGTAGGTAGGTATTACAACAAAAACATTTTTGGAAGCCCTGCTTACATCTCTATCCATAGATCTACAAGGTGAAGAAGGCCCTGGACTAGCTAGATTGACACTTGGCTGCAAGAATGGGCTCAAAGACAGGAACAGTTGTGAGGCTGGCCCAGGACAGGGCCGTGCTTCAATGTGTTATGAAAAAGGTTGCTATGGGTTAGAATCGACTGGACAGATCCTAGCAACAACAAGGCTGAAGATCAATGCAAGTTTACGTTTTGAGCCTGGAGTAGTGGTTATGCATTGGGCTGTTACCCTCAGGTCAGCAGTACGAGACCATCAGCTGCTCTGCGGGAGAAAGGAGTTAGTCTTAGAAACCCACAGGGGAAGCTCTACTCTGTCCCTTGAGTGGGAATTGGCTCCTGACAATGAGTGTGAGTTTGAATGTGCTCTAGTCAGCGTTGTCATTATTACTGAATTACATTGACACTTGAATCACACCGACGTGCCGTACAAGCATGTGCTATGGTTTTTACTGCTGCCATTTTTCATAGCCACTGATTTTGTCAAATTTTCTGGTATTTCAGCTGTAACGATGTGGTCCTTCATCTTTGGGGACCTGTATCAACAGCTTGCTCTTTGAGAATCAAGTAGTCAATAAAGGAAAAGAAGGGGTGTGTGTGCAGAAATCAAAGCTACTTGATTTCTCCGTAACTTCTACTTGCAAACCACACTCGGTGCCATCAAGTAGATTCCAACTCACCGTGACTCTGTTGGACAGAAAAGAGGTGCCTCCTTGGCTTTGCGAGGCTGTAACCTTCGTGGGAGCAGAATGCCTCATCTGTGTCCCACAGAGAAGCTGGCCGGTTCAATCGGGCGCCTTGCGGCAGCCAGCCAATGTGCAAAGCACGTACACCACTACGGCTTCTGAAAACACCTACCATTTGGGAGATGCTAATAATGTTGAAACTCAACGTGGAAAGATTTTAGAACGCAGTTTTGCTGTTATTATTGAAGTAATAGATACTGTATTTAAGAAATTAACAAGGATGCTTATCCTATATTATTCAACAGTTGAAACTGATCATGAACATCACTAAGGAGTCTGTGTTGTCTGGTACGGAAGGAGGGTCCATTTGGGGGTGACAGGGTGAGATCTGGAGCGACTGCACTAGATGACACCAACCCAAGGGATACCCCTGGGCTGGCTGATGAAACGCTGTCTTACTTACTGACTCAGACATAGTGTATATTTCGGTATTAAATCTAAATACCAATGGGATAAACAACATGACCTTTTCAATGTCAGCATCGAGGGAACATGACAAAGTCAAACCAACAAAAGAAAGAGCACAAAATTATATTCTTTACCCCAGTCCCTCAATGGATCTAAACTCTGCTGGCCAAGGAGCCGTTCCCCCAAAGTTGTCAGCTCAGACAGTAACACTAATGGAATCAATAAAAACAAAATAACAGCGCTTCGTTTTGTTTTGTTCCCTCCAGGAAGTACGACCGGGATTCTCTATTTTTGTCCCTGGTGACTCTGCATCTCCATGTGACTACACGCAGACATATTCACCTGGATACATTGATGTCTCCCCCTCAGAGAACATTCTTTGCACCCACAGCTGGAGAGGGAAAGAACATGTGGCATATAAGTACCCAACAGTTTGAAACAATAGTTGACTTACAGATTTTGGCTTATACGGGGGCTGAATCTCTTTGCGTTCCAGTTTCTCCCAATCAATATATCGGAAAAAAGCATGCTCTTTGATGTCACGTTCACCTTCAGGTCCACACCCCAGACGTTTGCCCGGGTGTTTGGTCATCAGCTTCAAGAGAAAGAGAGACACCCTTTTAATGGATTTCGGAAAAGGAAGTGTGAGGCATGCAGAAATGATCTCCCCAAAGAGTTAGGGTAGAAAACACAATGAAGACTTTCAATGAATGTCTATTTTTCTGTGTTTCATTCCGGCAATGACTTCATAGCCAAGTATTTGTAATACAAAGGCATGACAAAGTGCTCCTGCCCACCCTGCCCCCAATGAGGCCCCAAGGAAACCTAAGCCTTAATGTGACTGCGTATGCAGAGTTAGAAATATCGTATGATACATAACGGTTCAAGAATGAGTTTTACATAATCACTGGTGCATTTAATGAGAAGCTCCAATACCGTTAATCGCCTCTCCTCCACCACAAGAATTGGTTGGCCATCCCCAACAAAGGCAAAGGCTGCATTCATTCAAATGCTATTTTACACATCTCAGTGAAGCACTTGTGGAAATGACAGAACAGTAGGAGGAAAAATGTATCAGTCAAGTGGGCCTGAGTTTCAAGCAGTTGCTTTCTAAAAGCTCCGTAAATAGTCTAAACTTAGCCCAGCTCATCTCTATCTCCCTTGTATCACATATCATCCTCATCTCTGCTGAGGTTGGTTTGGTGTTCCGCTTAAATTACTTAATTATCAGAAGCCTCCATCGTTGAGTCATTGGGCCAGAGCTTAATAACAAGTTGACTAGGTGCTCTGAGGTGGAACCAGACAGGCTTGTTCTTGCAAATGAATCCAAAGCCACGTGGCAATCTCCCGGATCGCAAGGTTTCAGAAAGGCACAGAGATAAAACAGGGAGGGATTGGTGGCTGATACAAAGGGGGAAAAAATCAAATGACCAAATCAAAAGAGGAAGCATAAGTCCAAGAACCAAAAAGCTTCCTGGAACTAACTGGATGCGAAAAAGTGCATGATTTCAGAATCCGTCGTTTGCCCAGGAATGGTCCATCCAAAGGAAGGGTGGGCCCCATAATGTTCACCTCTTCGTTTGCACACTCAGGTTGGCACGAGACCTGCTGACAAGATACTTTGTGAGCAGAAATAACTAGCCCCCACCCCAAAGCAGATGCTTTCCATATACTCCTGGTCTTTCGGGGGAAGGAGGGGAATGATTGAGCTCTTACGTTCTGAGCTACATTCTTTATTTACATGCATGTCCTTCCCTGATCCTCACAAGAACTCGAGGGGGAAGATGTATTATTTTCTCTGGCAGAAAAGACAGAGTAATTTACATTCAGAGCGCTCACCAAGATAGCTAGTAGTGGGATCCCATGTCTGCATAAGCCCATGACTTGGGCTTTAAAGAGAAATGGGACTGCTTTCTTAGTTCACAAAGGTTTTAGGTGTGTGTGTGTGTATGTGTGTGTGTGTGTGTGTGTGTGTCAGGGGGCGGGGTGGGGTGGACGACAAACCAATTGAATAATACCTTAATAGTTGGGTGGGATTAGGCTGGAAGAAAAGAATTGGCTATGAGGCCTTGGCCAGCACTGATACTAATAAGATCCGTAATGGCTTCCATCAATTGGCATGTCTCCTGTGTTCAGGCTCTGTGCTGGAGATTTCTCCATCATTGCCCACACATTACCTCTTGAGGCTTCATAACACTCAGACCTCAGCAATGATTATCCCCATTTTCCAGATAAAGACACCAGGCCGGGAGATACCAAGTCATTCGCTCAGAGTTTCATAGCGAAGTAGCAAAATCAGGGTCTGAGGCGATCTGCCTGACGCAGAGATCTTGCTGGTCTAGGCTCTTGGGGGCTGGGCCTCCTTTACACACATTCATAGTCCTCTTAGGGTAGAAAGTAGGGCCTTTAATGGGATGGGCACATACAAGGCACATGGAAAGGGGGCTGTTTTCAAAGATCCAGATCAATTTCTATGCAGGCAGGAGGACGGCCCATGCAAAACATTGCAGAATCATCTGCACAATGCAGACCCTCTGCTCCTGGCCTGCACCCGGCTCTGCTATGCCCGAAGCACTCTCGACAGCTGGCTGGCATCATGGTTCCAACCTCTGATCACCTCCCAGATGCATCCCCTGGGGCCCACCATTCAAGAGCAAGCTTTCGGCAATTTGCTTAAGCATCGCCATTTCTGTTGCGTATCCATTGTGAAGGAAGATTCCGCCATGGGCAGTCAAGTCAGAGAGTTCCCGAGACCCTTGCTAAGAAAATCACCCGAGTTAATCCTGAAGGTTATGGGTCCTAAATTAATAGAAATCTGTTCTACCAGGGGAAGCGCTAATTGGAGCTGAAGCTAAAGGTAGCTGACCTGGAAAACCCTCCCTCCTTCATGACCCACTTAACACCTCCCAGCTCTCCAGGCAGGACAGAGCTGGGGAGGGGAAGAAACTGGAAAAAGTATGGAGCACCTACTATGCGCCAGTTCCACGCAAGGAGCTTTCTTTGACGTCACCTCCTCTAACGCTCTCAAGGACTCTGTTAAAGGAGTGTTATCACTGTGATCATCCCATTGAAAACAGATGTGGGAAGATGCCAGGCAAGCTGCCGGAGATCATGAAACCAGGAGGGATCAAGATTTGCAAAGGGTTTCATGGTCCTCAGTTTCTCTCCTTTTTCTCTCTTTCCTTTCCTTTTGTAGATTGAATCCCGTCTTTATTTAAATTTTTATTGTGGCCAGTGTATATGCAGCACAATGTTTGCATATGAATGTAACACACAGCTCAGAGGAGCTCTGGTGGCTCCTGGAGGTCTGGCTGGGCTGAGATCCGCAAGGTCAGCAGTTCCAAACCACCAGTCCCTCTGTAGGGGAAAGACAGGACCTTCTACTCCCGCCGAGAGATACAGTCTCAGAAACTCACAGGGGCAGTTCCACCCATCCTACAGGTTTGCTACCAATCGGTATTAACTTGATGGCAGGGAGGGTTTTTTGTTTGTTTGTTTAACATAAATAAATAGTGTGAGGATGGTGCAGGACTAGGAAACATCACATTCAATTGCACCAACTATATAGGCACCTCACCTTTCTCATTTCCACCTTCTTCACATGTACAATTCAAGGGCAATCATGATGTCCATCAAGTGCCTGACTTCCAAAATTCATATGCAGGAGATGTAAACTTTGGTGCCCAAATGAGTCAGGTGTGTAACATAATCCGTGCCAGAATCAATTGTCAAGCCCAAGGGTTTTTGAACGGAGGACCGGGCCCTGCTCTATGTGCTTCACGTTTCTTACCTCCTTTAATCGCTAGGAAGTACTCTCATGATCCCCAAGTCTCCAGATGAAGTTGAACCACCTCCCCATCATCACAGGGCTAACAGCTCCAGGACTGGCATTGGAACCCACGTGGAATTGGGACTCAAAGGGATTTTTGTGCCCTGGAGGGACTTGCCCCACCGAAAGGGGAGGTGGCTTGCATTCTACCAGGTCCTTTGCAGGAATGGGGACCGATGTGGTGAGTTTGGATTTCCTAAGAGAAGCTTAGAAAGGAAAACAAACAAACAAACTCATTGCCATCGAGCCCATTCTGATGCACAGTGACCTGACAGGACAGGGTAGAACTGTCCTTGTGGGTTTACAAAGACTGTAAATCTTCCCGAGAGCGGAAGGTCTCCTCTTTCTCCCTTGGATCCAACTAGCTGGTGGTTTCCAGCTGTTGACCTTGCATTCCTGTTAGTAGCCCAACCACGATACCACTAGTTCTCAAGAGACCTAGAGACTTGAATGTTTATGGAAGATCCCCTGACCTTTAAAAGGTGGTGATTATTAAGCTCAGTGTATACCCTCTTCCAACCTCCCGATCAAACATACACAAGGCTTTGCACTCTGTACCTTATTTCTTCTCCTACTTCTTCTTAGGCTCTTCCAGCTCTCAGACGCCCCACTTTCTTCTTCACTTGCCCTCTCCCTGCCTCACACCTCCAAGAACACATTTTCAATCGATTTACTTTTTAGAGATGTTTACAGACTGAGATTAACTTAGTATGTGGCTTCTTTGAGGATAGGAATTGCCACCTTGGCCGATGTGGCCGGAACACAAAGCTTAAGTGAGTCGCTAAGAGTGTGGATTTAAGCAAAGCAACCAGGTGCTTTTAAGCCGTTGGCGCCGTTTCTTATGAACCACTGCACCCAGGAGGCACTTGTCTCCGGCATCCCCGGATCAAAGCTAGCTCATCAGGCAGCTGGGCAGGATTAGGCAGCCCTAGGCTGGGTCCTTGTGGCTAGGGGAAATCTCCAAGGGACTCTAGGATCTGGGTCCGACAGCCTTCTTTGAATCAGGCACACAGGTAGGAACCCTCCTCAAAGCACAGGGCGCGCCTGCTCCACTGATGGGCACGCTGGATCAGCCCGGAAGAACCCAGCCTCTGGGTGTCACTTGCCTAGCATCTTCACATCACTCTATAACTCATTGCTACGAGTTGATTCAGACCCGTAGCGACCCTGCAGGACATGTAGCGCTTCCCCCCAAGGCTTATGGAGGCTGAACTCTTCCCAGAAGCAGGCTGCCCACTCTTTCTCCTGCAGAGTCCCTAGTGGGTTCAACCAGCTGACTGTTCTTTCAGTGAGCAGCTGAGCACTTAAACGCTGTGCTACCAGGACTCCCCCCAACCCCGTAGAAAGCCTAAAGAGTGGCCCAAGTACTACCCACCTCGCCCCACCCCCAAACAACAACTCTCACTGTCTTTGAGTCGATGCCGATTCATAGTGACCCTAGTGGACAGGTTAGATCTGCCCCTGTGAGTTTCTCAGACTGTAACTCTTTAGGGGAGTAGAAACCCCATCTTCCTCCTGAGGAGCAGTTGGCGGCTTTGACCTGCCGGCTTGCAGTTAGCAGTCCAAGGCATAACCACGACAACAAGCTCTTCCCTAATGAAGTAGTTTATTGTGCCAACGTGGCTGATAAACACATGTGGGATTAATTAAAGAGGGATAAATGGCTCAGTGAGCCTCACCTTTCTAGTTCTCAGGTCTCTTGCTTTCTGATGGTCAGACCAGGGTGCAGCTGCCTTAGCCAGTTCCCTGCTTTGGCTGGTAAGACTGACTTCCTGCAAGACATCCCTGAGGAGAAGCCACATGGATGCTGGGTGCTGGAGCAGCCATGTGGAGACTCCTGCCAGTGCTGAGATGTTTACGTATTCACTGACTCGGTTTTCCTCCTGCAGTCGGCATCACTGCATCTGTTTTGTGAGATGGAGGAGGACTTTGCGGATTGGTGTTGGACATATGGGTTAATGTTGGACTTGTGGGTTTGGGCAGCACTGGGTTGGGATATTTTCTTGATGTGCACTTAACCTTTATATAAAAATCTGTCATGTGGATTTTTTTCTCTAAAGTACCCAGACGAGCACAGCCAGATACAATATGTCAAAGTTCTCAACCAGGGTGGAGAATCACAGATATGGTGCTGTGTACCACTGAGTCAATCACGCCTCACAGCAGCCCAATGGGACAATGCTGAATTGGTCCCTGGGGTTGCCAAGGATGCAGTCCTTCCAGAGACTGCCCCCTCTTTCTCCTGGCAGCCAAGTACTTTAACCACGGCACCTTCGGGGCTCCATGTCATTGTCCATCAGATTTACAACGGTTGAAAAGTGACCACACTTGAAGAGCAGTGGTTTCCAAGTCACGTGGGGACCTTTTTTTCACTATGTAAATCGGTCTGGGCTTCATGTCAGAGGTGAGGCTGAGGGCCCCGCATTCTGCTAAGGCGCTTCAGGTCACGCTGATGGCCTCACCAAAGGTGAGGCCCGTTGGTTGCAGGATCTTGAGAGGTGACTGTGAGCACACCCCGGTCTAACACCAGAAGCTTAACAAGCAATGTGTACCAGAAAACGTCCGCCCTCCTTTCTTAATAGTTGCCATTTGTATCAACCACACATATAGAAATGTGAAAGCGCTCCGAGTCATTTGTACGTGGGGAGCTGAGGGCTGGGGACAAGGAATCTGGGTCAGCTTTTCTAGAGAACCCACTAAACTCAAGGCGATCTGGTATTTCTCTTACCAAAAAAAGTTGCATATTCCTGGGGGGGGGCGGTGTAAATAGTAAAGGGCTCCACAGCTGCCCCAAAGCTTGGGCATTTGAGTCCATGGGAGGCCCCTTGGAAGAAAGGCCTGGCTATCTACTTCTGAAGATATCATCCATAACCCCCCCCCCCCCCATGGAGCACAGTTCTCATCTGACAGGCACCAGATCACCCTGTGGTCCCTTGGATGGCAATTGGTTGCCTGCTAACTAACCACACTTCCAACGGAGCAGGCAGGGCAGACAGTTTGCGGCATGCGACTTCCCGCGAGTCCAGCTTTGTCAAAGTCTCTGCACTTCCTGCCTCACTCATGCGCTAAGCATCCCCCTGGGTGGGGCTAGAGGTCGGTTGGAGCCCACCCACAGCAAGATGCAGTTGCAGGCAGAGACCTCAACGGTGCATTTGTGCAAATGAGGAAAAAGCGCCCTTTCCTCTGGGAGAAGCACCTTCGTGCCAGAGCCAGTGGCCTGGCAAATAAAGGGAAGGATGGAGATCAGTACCCATTCGCCACCTAACCAGGCATCCCTGTACAGGCTACAACCTATACTCCTGTCCTGGTGGTCCCAGCCAACCATGGCTTACTTACCCCTTTGCAGATGGCCACCGCTTCCTTCGACATGGACTTTGGATACGCCACATTGTGTTCCATGATGGACTGGAACAGTTCATCCTCATCCTCCCCTTCGAAAGGTGCCTGGGGGATAGAGGAGAGAGGGGCAAGAAGGATCCCTGTCCCGACTCCCCCCCCCCCCCCCGCCCCCGAAACCAGCAGGCCCTCCCTGGGCCCGCAGTGAGGCCACACTCCAGGGCTAACAGGGCGAGAGGGAAGAAAGATGGTCTGCAGGGTGGGGAAGTCGGAAAGGCTTATATTTATGGGCTAATTACCAAGTGGAAACCTTCTTCTGAAGAACGGATTCGGACAGAATGGCGAGGGGGGGGGGAGGCTTTTCTTTCAAATCGCTTTAGATTCAATTACCTGCCCAGCCAACATTTCATACAGCAGGACGCCAAAGGCCCACCAATCCACAGACTTCCCATAGGGCTGATAGGCAATGATCTGGGAAAACAGAAGGGAAGAGTGATCCAACAGGCGCGTGTTGCAGCCAGACACAGAAGGCACAGTCTATAGGACCAGGGATGCTTCCGTGGGCACGGGGTGGTAAAGAGAGAGCTCTTCCTTCACCTATCACCTGCCTATTGGGGGACAATTTCAGTGGCTGCCACTGCCCCAGGAGAGTGAGCATGGAACCCGCTGCCCACCTGAGCTGGCTCTTTCCTGTCACTTGTCTAGGAATAATGGACCTTCTTTTCAGAGCTACCTGCCAACCCATAGCCTTTTCAAAGCACTTGGTATGACTTTCTGAACACGTAAGATGACATTTGACTATTCAGCATTTTTGCATGTAAAGTCTAATGAAACCAATGACAGTAATCATAGTATCCAACCTCTCGCCACACCCATTGCCTCCTTTCCCATAAACAGAAACTCAGTGCAAACAAATCAAGGATGGCCCTCTTTCCCCTTCCTTCCCACCTCTGAGTTAAGCTCTTCCTGAGCTGCGTGTCATATTGTTTTCCTGATTTTTCCACACAGCGAGTTCTAATTGTCTTTTTGGTGACCATACACATGACCAAATCTGATCTCATTCCGGTTTCTAGCTCAGTGACTTTAGTTACCATATTTTTTACAGCGTATCAGCGTTCTGGTATCTCACTTCCATTTCATTAAATTCCCTTCCACTCCTTCGCTGCCACCCTCCCTCCCCCACCTCCCCAAATTTATACCATAGGTCAAAAGTTGTTGATCTTTGATCTTAGAAGGATAATATATACATTTTAGGGAAACAAAGTACTCCAGAGTGGCACCTCTTATTCTTGGGGTAAACTGGTCCTTAATTTAAATGTAACTTTAGGGAATAGTTTCAATCCAAGGTTTGAAGCCAACTCAGGACCATGGGCCCAGGGACCCCTCCGGGCTCAATAAACTGGCCGGATTTGGATTCTTCAAGAATTTGACATTTGGTTCCTGACTGTTCGCCTTTTATTTTTTAAATCAGGATTCATTTATTGTGCTCCTCATTCGAATATTCAGTGATAACTGGGCACCGTCTAGGTTTTCTCGTTAGACAAGTAATGTACATTGCTAATTATCATTTAATTAGAAAATACAGATAAGCAAGAATATGAAATGAAAAACACTCACAATCCTTTAGTAGAAAAAAATATGATTAATGCTTTCTCTGTTTCCACCCGGACCTTTTTTCAAAGCCTATGAATGCATCCTAATCTCTGTTGTTTACATACGCATAAACACTTTGTTACCACGGACTTTGAATACAGTGTTTTATTCATTTGTTTTCATGCTAATGTCCATACATTCATACAATCCGTTTTTCACCTCTGTATAACATTCCAATATATTTTATATCAATATCCACTGGGTGGGGTTTCTTCTGTTGCAATAGATAGCCTTTTAATGAGATACGTGGACATCTGTCCAATGAGACCCTAACAGTAAATTCCTAGATGTAGAATTGGTGGATCAGCTGGTATTTACAGTTTTTAGTTTGGGATCCATATTAGCCTATTTCCAGAGTAGGGTAAAGTCTACAATAGCCGTGAGGACCCGGTTTCTCCATAAGAAGGTCTCAAACTAACTGTATCAAAGGGGTTACGAGATGATGCAGCAAGGGTTAAAAAAAGTTATGGCTGAATTTTGAAAGTCAGTGGATATTGGAATTCCGGCTCTACTATTTGCTATGTGACCCTGGGGAAGTTACTTATTTCTTTAAGCCTTTCTTTCTTCCTATATAAAAAGAAAATACTGTTTTATATTTCCTGTAGTTTTGCGAGCATGAGATCCTATGTGTCTCTCACATAGTCTGCCCTCAAATGCTATTTATTACCGGGCTGTTCTCTAATTCAATTAGGGAGGCGTGGCACAAGAAAGGTGTTGCAGGAAATCTGCCTGTCAAGTGGATATCTGTTTACCAAACTCCATTTCCCACCTGGACTCTCAGAAAAATCAGAAACGTCCTCTAAGGAGAACGAAACTCCAAGAAGCCAAAGGGAAAGATTTCTGTGAGAACACTTCTCATTGAAAGTGTTTTCACAGGCTTAAAGTGCTTCTGTCTTCTTTGATCCTCATGACAGCCCAGCAGGTCAATCCTTTCACAAAGGAAACCAGACCCTGGGGAGGCAAAGGAGTCACTGGAGGGAATGGGCTTAGTAGTAGGCAGAGCGGGAGGAACACCGGACCTGCAGCTTGTCTCTCCATGGTCACCAGCATCACAATCCACCCCACCAGGAGCATCAGGCAACCATGGAGGCTGGGCCTGAGTGTGCAGATTCTCATACAATGGATTTGATTCAATTGAGGGTGGGTGGCCCAAATTTTAAAAGTGCCCCAGGGAGCCTCTGAAGTTCAGTTAGGGTTCAGGACAGAGATTATTGAACCTGGAGCACATCAATCAATTGAGTTGGCGATTGTGTCGGATACCCTGATGACTGAATGAAGGAAAACTTTAATAGTCCTGTGTATATGCTCCCATATGGAAAATGGCATTGGGTCCTAATAAATGGTTAACTTTTAAATGGGTTACTTTTTAATAACTCCAGTCATACAGAGGTACATTTACTTTGCCAGCAATCTACACAGCGTAGATAGAGCTACACTTGCTGTTGCCCTCATCCAATGTTTTAAAATCAGTCTGTGCCCTTCCAGATGTCTATGCTTCTAAATGGATGCACACAAACTATCCAGCAGTAATTTGTGGATTGTATGGTCAGAGATGGCATCTTATTGTATTTATCACTCGGCATCATTTTTTCCCCCAGCAATCTCTTTTGAAGACGTCTTCATAGCTCCATGTACATCTAACTCACTCTTTGGAAGGGGTGTAGGGGTCTGTTCTATAAAGGCTTCAGACTAGAGCCCATCAGCTTGTGGAGAAGTATTCTTCCAGGTTAGGAGTACAGTCAGCCCCAGATTTGTGTAAGGCTAGATCATCAAGTTTGTATGCCTAAATCATGTTAGCTGGGCATTCCTTTGCTGGTTGCCATTAAGGTGGTTGACTATTTTTCACGTTGACAAAAGAGTGGTGTCGTGAGAAGTCACCGAACAGCTATCCTACCACCCTTGTGTGTGTATGTGCATGCGCATGCGTGTGTGTTTATCAAGTAGAAGAGACACGACTGTGGTAGAGGAGTGGAGTGTGTGTCCAGTTATTTCATGAAAAGAAAAAATACCCTAAGATCCCTGTTTCTAAGACACTGTGTCACAACCTCAGTTTCTCTCCTTCAAAACAAATACAGCAGTGAATTGCAGAATTCTGCCCCTTTCCAAGAATCAATTCCAAGCAAAGGGATAGCTATCTTCTGGCCGAAGTTATTGTGCTATGATATGGTGGGCAACTCCTTTCCCCAACTGGCCGTTTCCTTTGGGAAGGAACAGGCGCACTATTAATTAACACTATTACAAGGGGGAAATTCTGAAAATTTCAGGGTTCACCATACTTATTACATATCATCCATCGGTACACAGATGCTATTTCAGCTTAGGGATTTCTCGCTCTTTCTCTCCCCCTCACTCAGCAAACATTTCAACTAGGAGGAGGGATCCGATGGCCACGAGGGATCATATGAGCAGCTTGAGGGAAACTGTTGCTGGTGTTTGGTAGAGGGTTCTGGGAGTTTTATTTAAATTTTCTCCTAAACCTTGACGTATTTTGAGCCTGAGCTTCTGGCTGTGTGCTAAGTTAATTTGCATGTGTGATCTCAAAGGAATGATTTTTCAGTACAGGATAAGGACCAGCTTGCGGCTGGCTTGTCAGGTACCACCCGCCACCCTTCCCAGTGCAAACAGCCAACTAGGGAGCAAGGAAGACGCCAACGGGGCCCAGAAAGCATCAACTCAGCAGGGACGTGTGTTAGGGCCCATCGGCTCTCACCTCAGGAGCGATGTAGTCTGGAGTGCCACAGAACGTCTTGGTTGTCACCCCATCCCAGATATTTTCCTTACACATCCCAAAGTCAGCGATCTTGATGTGCCCCTCAGAATCCAGCATCACATTGTCAAGTTTGAGGTCACTGCAGCAGACATAAGTATTAGGCATTTAAGGAAAGGCTTGGATGATTTCAGGAAAGTCAACCCATTGCCACTGGTGATGCACAAAAGACTGTACAAGGCGTCGTGGGGCTAGTACATGAACACACACACACAAATGTCATGGAGTCGAATCTGCCTCACAGGTACTCATGAGAGTCAGAACAGGACTATGCCCCCTAGAGGTTTTAGTGGCTGCTTACTAAGACATGGCTTTCCAGGCCTCCCCACTTCTTTGAGGAGTCTCTGTCTGGACGCAACCTCCGGTCTTACAGTTAGCAAGTGGACAAATGTCCCAAGCTTCAACCATTTGTACCTGAGACTGTACTGACAAAAAGGTAAAGGTAAACAGCCTTGCCTTTTAAGGGCCTACAATTTGGCAGGGAGAGAAAATAAGAATTCACAAACCTCTGAGTTCTTAGTTTTCTATAGAGGTCACTCTTCCAAGTGTCTCAGAGGACACAATGCGATGGCTTCGCTGAGGAGGGGAATCACGGAAAGTTAGACAAAGGGCAGAGTGACCATAAAGTCTCGTGTATCCACGATTCCAAAAGTGGAAGTTTGCAACCTCAGGAGCCTTTATATTTGGTAGGAATGTATATTTTTCCCAAAGTTAGTTTCTTTCTGAAGATCCTGGCCCGTGGCGGGGGGAGAATGACTGGGAGAACATTCTTTAACTTCAAATGTTCTCAGCTATCTTATACCAACTCCTCGGAGCACCATCTAGGAGCTCCTGACCCCCCCACCCTGGAAGTGTGTGCTGCAGAGAAGAACACTAGACCCTCTGGTGGGGGCAAGGAGCCGACTACCATACCCAGACGGAAGCAAGCCAAGAAGGAAAAAGAGAAAGGGGCAGGCGGCCTAGACTCTACATGGACACACCAAGCCCAGAGGATGAGGTCCCTGCACGGAGCTGCTGGGGCACAGCCAGGACTGTGGGACTGCCAACAACTCGAGACATGTTGTCCCCTCACTGGAGCAGACGGAGACAGGGGACAATAATGGGACACACGGTGGGGAGACAGTGGGGGAATGGAGCACAACAGATCAGTAATTGGAGTAAAGCCGAGCTATAGAATTCCTGAGGAGTCCAGTGGGGAGGGGCTCGTGGGGGCCAGCGAACAGACCTGGACCTATGTAGGGTTTTTTGTTTTTGTGGTCTCATGCCTTTTCTTTCTTTAACAGTAGGTGTTCTTATTGTTCGGACTAGAACATGGGTGGGTTGCCTAATTATATGTGTTGGACCATGGGAGGGAAGCCCAGGGAGAAAGCAATGGGACCAATGGCCCCAGAAGGTAGAGGGGGAAGAAGGAAGTGGGGAGAAGGGTGTGGTGAGTGGATGGCATCATGGACAGGAGAACAACTAGGGAAGTGGAACCAGCATCTAGGAGAGGTTAGAGAACCTGTGAGTATTAGAGCAACACCAAGCTAGTGGAGAGGAAGCGCTAAGAGGTGGAAGAAGGGGGAAAGTGATGGCAGGGCAAGAGGAA